>NC_069501.1:870063246-870425526 GCF_027579735.1 Bombina bombina | reverse complement strand
ATAGTCTTATATGGTGACCTAGATACAATTGCTCATTAGGAGAGAATCAGTCACATGATGCGGCAGCAATATCGGTTTTATGTTTACCGTAATTATTTGAATTTCAATACTGCCTCTTTTGAGTCAATTGCTCACAAAACACAAATTACATATGCTAAACTCTTGAAATCAGGTATGTTGATACAGCCTATTGCAATGCTACATTTCATGCAACATTGAACTCATAGGTCATATGGTTAGGCAGCCATTTTGTTTTTTGCAACAAATTTCAAGAAACGCTTAAAAATCTTCAGCTCTGGAAGTGCTTATGTTACAACATTGAAACTTGCTGTGCTCAGTGCTGCTATGACCTAGATTTGCTATTGCTCAATAGAAGTGCCTTGGTCACATGATGTAGCAGCCATCTTGCATTTTGTGAAAATCTTTAAACATCTTCTTCTCTTAAACCGCTTAGTGCAATAAAGCACAATGTTGCATATATACTCCTTGCAATGTCCTCTACCAAGTTTGTTCAAACTGCGATCTTTCCTTAATAAACATGGCTCCCGTGAGACATTAACCTTTTTATCGACATTTAATTGCGTAAATTTCACTTTATGCATTAGTTTTACAATATTTAACAATATTACAGTGTAATAGACACATGATTACACATAGTCATAACCCTCAAAGACAATATTGCAGTCAAAATTCGCAATGCACAGTCACCTTCATGAAATAAAACATTTGCAAATTTTCATGAAACTAATGCAAATTGTAGAGGTCTATAGTGAGCATTAGTATGTGCAATTTGAAAACCATAATATCATCGCTTGGTGGCCATTTTGTTTCAAATGCGCTGTTTTTAAAAACTACAGACTATGGGACAGACTTAAAATTTTGTTTATAGAGTTATCTTATAACTAATATTCAGATTTGTTCAAGAGAAGTTGATAGGTCATGTGGTTTGGCAGCCATTTTGAATTGTTCAAAAATGCTTAATGATATTTTTAAATCAATAATAAAACAAACACCGTTTTACAAAAATGCTTTATTTTTGCCATGTTTATTGAGATCTATGGTTAGAACTATTGTGCATAATATAGAGGCTGTATATTATATGATCTGGCAGCCATTTTGTTTTATGCAAACATTTCAAAAACCTATTTTCTCTGCAACCGCTTATGGTAGAATTGTGAAACTTGCTGTATAATCTTATACTGTGACCTAGAGTCAAAATTCATGTTCATGTTGAAGAAATTAGTCACAAGTTGTTGCAGCCATATTGGTTTACGCGAAAATTTCGAAAATGTGTTTTCTTTCCAACCGCTTTTGTTAAAGCTGTGAAATTTGCTCTATAACCATATATTGTCACCTAGAGTTACATTTCTTCATGTTGAAAGTATAGGTCATATGGTGTGGCAGCCATTTTAAAAAACGCATACATTTCGAAAATGTTTTTTTTTTCCAAATGCTTATGTTAGAACTGTAAAAGCTTTATATTGTGACATAACTGCTTATATGGCATTGTAAAAATTATGCGCTGGCCACCTCTATTGCTGCTTGCAGCTATATTTATATTTTGTAATTATTAATGAGGTATAATAACACAGAATGGCTCAGACAAATGTTTTCTTTTTATTGTTTCTATTCTTGGTGTTAAAACCTTTGCTTCAGTATTCACACCTAACTTCTAACTAAAAGTCAGAATTCAGAAGCACTACTTTTAAGTCCACTGCCATGATATTTATGAAAAACATATAATTTATCTGTTCCTTCTCACAAAAATGAAAGTGAAGGAAAGATTAAATGTTTCTGACTCATGAACCTATCCATTAGAATAAGAGGACTGTAGGAAGCCCTTTACTTGTGCTTTTTTAACCTATAAATCAAGATATGTAGGGGGAGGACTGGCTGATGCATATCCATTAGATTTTACTACCATTGGTGCAGCGGCACCAGGGCCCAAGTGCCAGGGCCAAGTGCCATGTGCATTACATCTACAATCCTAATACAGGGGATCCTTTTATTAGTGCAGGTTGCAGGTCCATCTATCTTTCCTGAAAAATATTATACAGAGCAGCATGTATATTATTACTTTTGCTTACTACTGAGTGTCCTTTGGGGGGCCCCATTTTTTTTTTACCAGGGCCCTCCATTTAGTAGGTCTGCTACTAAATAAAATAAAATATTTTCCAAATTTGTAAAGTATGGAGAAATGCAGGATGATTATTTGAGGACAAATAACAGTTGTCTTTGAAGCCTGGAGTTCATACCTTATTTAACTCACCAAAGGTCAGGGAACCTTACAATCAATTTCTGTAGTCTGTAACAGAAAGGGTTTCCTGAGTTTATAGACAAGTAACAAATAAATGCTGTTAAGCAGCATTGAAAGCTTTGGTAGGATTACTGAGGTATACATACATGACAAGTCACACATATGTCTCTAGGATAACAACATATTTATCTGAGAAAAATGCACTTTAGGCTGAGGACAGAGCAGTGGCTAGCAGAGAACCAGATAAGTTGAACAAACAATCGCTCACCACTACAGATCCTTTCCATGTTTCAGTGTAAATCCGGAACTTACAGGGGTAATCACAGCATTCAAACACAGCTGTGCGGGTACAAGTCAAAGAAACCGTCTGAGTGAGCGTAATCAAAATGTGACAGTCCAAGGAAAGGCAGCACAAATCAGCACTGTAAGAATTAAAACTTCACATTTATTTAGGTTCTATTTAAAATACAAGACAGCCTGGTGTTACTCTTACCCGCTTCATGCCCCTCAGACACTCAATCATAGGAATACTCATCTGGTCAGTTTCTCGCTATTTAAAGGGGAAGTGACCAATCAGAGATTGTGCAATTAAAAATTTTAAGTGCTAATTTGTGCTGCCTTTCCTTGGACTGTCAGAATCTAATACGTTCTGAATAGGGGTCAAGTCAAGTACAGTGTTTGTCAACCCCATCCTTTCTCCACTCCAAGCACTTTCTATCCCTATCTCCCAACCTTCTCTTTATTGGAAACTTCCTATTTCTTTCTCTGTTTTTAGTACATCTTCATCTTCTGTTAAATTTATAAGTAACTACAACTGCACTTGTCATAAAAGTGCTTTACAGAAAAGAGCACGGCTAACGATTAGCACTGCTAATGAAGATTTGCTTAAATTACCTCAAAAAAACTTGGAAGAAGTTTCTGTTAATTAGGCAACCATTGAAAACACACATTATATCCTTGCCTTGCCAGACTAAGGTTGGCAACATGCCCTAAATCACAGGTCTACAACACTTACTTTCCAATATTAAAATACTGCTTAAAAAATCATTAAACATAGCAAGCATATAAATACATATGTATTAAGATATCTTTTTTTGTGAGAACCAAGATTTGTCTGAATTATGTGTTTAGTTTTCAACAATTTGGATTTACAAATGTAAAGCAACAGACTGAACCAGCCATTAAATATTCAGCAAAAGCAACATTGCCTATTAACTGTTACAGATGTGGAGCACAGAATCATGTAGCTTTTAAATGCAGATTTAAAAATGCTCATTATCATGGCTGTGGTAAAATAGGTCACTTAAAGAAGGCTTGCAGAGGACCTCAGCAGAGTGTCTCAAGCAAAACACATAAGAAGGGAAATTACCACATGGCTTATAGTGGAGCCACATCAGATTCAGAAGAGGAAATAACTGTTAAGAGTTTGACTGTATACACATGGCAGCAGGGTCTGAGCCTTTGACCGTTCATTTTAATATTGAAGGAAAATATTTGACCATTGACTTAGATACTGGGGCTGCAGTTTCAGTTATGACGATTAAAGATTGGAAACAGCTGAAAATTCCAGTATTGCTGCAGCCCACTACCTTGAAGCTACTAACATACTCCAGAGAAGTCTTGAGGCCACTGGGGTGTGCATCTGTATCTGTGTGTACAAACAGTAAAACTTCCAATCTTACACTATATATACTAAAATCAGGTGGCCCACCTCTTTATGGAAGGGACTGGAATCGGGCCCTTGGCATGCCTGAGAGCCTCAAAAACAGTGAAGTTCATCACATTGGAGTTGATTGTGCCCAGTGGATTCAGAACATTATGACCAAATATGCTCCGGTGTATGAAAATGTTCTGAGGAAAGTTAAGAACAAAAGGGTATGGTTACAGTTAAAACCTGGAGCTAGGCCAAAGTTTTTCAAAGCACAAACTGTGCCATTTGCTTTAAGGGCAGGAGTTGATGCTGAACTGAGGAGGTTAGAAGAGTTAAAGATTATAACCCCAGTGCATCGTAGTGAGTGGGCCTCTCCTATTGTACCAGTAAAGGAAAAAAGATGGACAGTTCCGAATATGTGAAGACTTTAGGATGGTGTTGAATGAACAATTAGCAGTGTATAAGTATCCATTACCCAGGACAGAAGAGATTTTTGCTAACTTAGCTGGGGGACAACATTTCACAAAGATTGATTTAAAAAATGCTTACCTTCAACTTGAAGTACATCCAGATTCCCTCAAGTTACTCACAATCAATACTCACCATGGTTTATTTCAATATAATCTATCTATCTATCTATCTATCTATCTATCTATCTATCTATCTATTGGGTACTTATAGAGCGGGAACTAATCACCCGTGAGGGTCTCAAGGCGCTAAGGGAAAGGGGATAGGAGAAGGGCGGGAGGGGGGGAGGGGATGGGCATTCAGTCAAAGAGCCAGGTTTTGAGGTCCTTTCTGAACTTTGTATGGGAGGTGGATTGTCTGAGGTGCAGCGGGAGGATGTTCCATGTCTTTGCTACCATGTGGGAGAAGGATCCTCTGCCCGCTGTGGATTTGCTGATGCCGGGGATGACTGCGAGTGCTTGGTCGGCCGATCAGAGTTGTCTGCCGGGGGAGTAGAAATTTACATGGTGGTTGAGGTTTTCGGGTCCGATGTTGTGTAGCACCTTGAACGTGCGGGTAAGGTGATTCTCTTGTTGATGGGGAGCCAGTGAAGGTTCCTTAGGTGTTCGGTGATGTGGCATTGGAGCGGGATGTCAAGGATGAGTCTGGCTGAGTTGTTCTGGATACGTTGGAGTCTCTTTTGGAGTTTGATTGTGGAGTCGGCATAGAGTGCGTTGCCGTAGTCTAATTGGCTGCTGACGAGGGTGTGGGTGATTGTTTTCTTGGTTTTGGTAGGGATCCACTTGAAGATTTTTCGTAGCAGGTGGAGAATGTGGAAGCATGTTGAGGTGATGGCATTGATTTGTCGGTCCATGGAGAGTGAGGAGTCCAGGATGAAGCCTAGATTTTGTGCATGGTCGGTTGGGGTTGGAGGGCGACTGAGGGCTGTAGGCCACCAGGAGTCGTCCCATGCAGACTTATTGGGTCCAAGGAGGAGAACTTTGGTTTTGTCTGTGTTCAGTTTGAGCTGGTTTTCCTTCATCCAGGCAGCGACTGCTGTCAGGCCTTCATGGACATTCTTTTTGGCAGTGGTGTAATCTCAGGTGAGTAAAATTAACTGGGTGTTGTCGGCATAGGGAATAATGTTGAGGTCATGGCATCGGATGATGGCGGCAAGAGGGGCCATGTAGATGTTGAGGAGGGTGGGACTCAGTGAAGAGCCTTGCGGTACACTGCAGTTAACTGGTGTGGGTTCAGAGGAGAAAGGTGGGAGTCTGACTTTCTGGGTCCTGCCCATGAGGCAGGAGGTGATCCATTCCAGGGCTTTGTTGCAGATGCTGGCGTCATGTAGGCGGGTGTGGAGGGTGTTGTGGTCGACAGTGTTGAAAGCTGCTGAGAAGTCTAGGAGGATGAGGGAGGTGGTTTCTCCTCAGTCGAGCATGGCGCGGATGTCATCTGTGGTGGCGAGGAGGGCGGCCTCAGTGCTCTGGTTGCTTTTAAAACCGGATTGGGAGTGGTCCAGGGTGTGGTTGGTCTCAATGTGGCCAATAAGTTGCTAGTTGATTGACTTCTCTATGACTTTGGCCGGGAAGGGGAGTAGAGAGATGGGGTGGTAGTTATTCGGGTCCATGGGGTCTGCCGACGTTTTTTTCAGCAGTGCTTCCAGATATCTGGGAAGGTGCCGGTTTTGATGGAGCAGTTGATAGTACGGCAGAGTTCAGGGGCAATGGTGTTGCTTCCTTTGTTGAATATGTGATGGGGGGGCATGGGTCTGGGGGTGCACTGGAGTAGATGGATTTTATGATTCTGAGGGTGTCATCTGTGGTAACGGGGCTCCAGATAGTAATTTTTTGGTGAGGGGGGGTGAATTTGGGAAGGGTGTCATTGGGTGTAGGGGAGTGGGTGGTGGAGGTTGAGTTATGAGGTGTGAACATGTCATAGATGTCAAGGATCTTGCAGTGGAAGTGTGCAGCAAGGGTATTGCAGAGGTCCTGGGAGGGTGGGATGTTGGTGGTGTTGCTGTTGTGTTTAGAGAATTCCTTGATGACTGAGAACAACCCCTTGCTGTTTTGTGCTTTAGAGATGATTCTGTCTTGCATGGCTGTTTTTTTTGGTGCTTTTTATGAGGTGGTAGTGGGTGGTGATTGCTACCTTAAAGGCAGCTTTATCCAGAAGGGTCTTGCTGGATCTCCAGGTTCTTTCCAGTCATCTGCAGTGGCATTTGGAGTCCTGGAGGCCGGGGTGAACCAGCTGGCTTTGTTAGTTGTTTGGTGGCCCAATGGTTTTTTGAGGGGGGCAAGGGTGTTGGAGCAGTCTGTAATCAAGTGGTGGAGATTGTGGGTGGGGGAGTTTATGTCTGTGGAGGTAGGTTGGGAGGATTTGTTTAGGGTGCGGTGTAGTTGGTCTGGGGTGATGTTGTTCCAGTTTCTGTGGGGTGGGTGGTACTGTCAGAGATGGGTGGTCGGTTTGTTGAAGGAAAAGTCTATGTAGTGGTGGTCAGTCCAGAGGAGTTCGGTGATGTGATTGACTGAGACGTGGTTGCCTTAGGAGAAGATCGGGTCAAGCATGTGGCCGGCTGTGTGGGTTGGGTAGTTTACGAGTTGCTTCAGTCCGATAGTTCTGAGGTTTTCCAGGAGGGTAGAGGTGTTGTGATCGTTGGGGTTGTCAAGATGGAAGTTGAGATCACCGAGGAGCATGTAGTCCGTTGAGGTGAGGACATGGGGTGCAATGTGGTCAGTGATGGAGACGAGGTCCGGGAGGTCTGTAGATGAGGGTGCCGCGGAGGGTGGTGTTGGGGTTGACCTGAATCTTGAAGTGTAGGTGTTCTAGGCCTAGTGAGTGGTCATAGGAGCTGGTTGTGACTTGGATGGTGTGTTTGTGGATGATGGCGATGCCTCCTCCAGGTTGGTTGCTGCGGTCTTTGTGGTAGATTTTGTAGCCGTTGGGTATTGCAGTGGCGATGTCTGGCGCTGATGCATGGTTTAGCCAGGTCTCGTGAGGAAGGCGACGTCAGGGGAGGTGGAGTCTGGTAGGTTCCAGATTTCAAGGGCGTGCTTGTGGATGGAGCGGGTGTTGAGGAGGATGCAGTTGAGATAATTGTGGCTGTTTTTGGGTAGGTTAGTTGGTTGGGTTGTGGCCCGGAGGGAGGGGAAGAAGCAGTTGTGGCAGGTAAAGGTCCGAAGGTGTTAGTCAGGGATGCATGGTGGCAGGCGGATAATCTACCGGTGTTGAGCGTGTGGAGGGTGATGGCATCATAGTGGCAGCAGTTTTGTGGTTCGTGGCATTGGGTGCAGTCAGGGCACAGATGGGCGCTGACGGGCTTGCCTTTGGTGCGCCTTCGGCATGCCAGCAGCTCGGTCGTGCAGCAATCACCATTAAATACAGCAGGAAGGTGGGCGGGCTGGTTAGCTGGGTAGGGGGCAGGTTTGAAATAATAACAGAGCAAACAAAATACAGAAAGATACAGCACCAATACATAGGGATAAGGGAGAGAGAACTTACTTTAGTGGTGCAGTGATCACCATTAAATACAGCAGGAAGGTGGGCAGGCTGGTTAGTTGGGTAGGGGGTAGGTGTGAAATAATAACAGAGCAAACAAAATACAGACAGATACACCACAAATACATAGGGATAAGGGAGAGAGAACTTACTTTACTGGTGCAGCGATCACCCTTAAATACAGCAGGAAGGTGGGCGAGCTGGTTAGCTAGGTAGGGGGTAGGTGTGAAATAATAACAGAGCAAACAAAATACAGAAAGATACAGCACAAATACATAGGGATAAGGGAGAGAGAACTTACTTTAGTGGTGCAGCGATCACCATTAAATACAGCAGGAAGGTGGGCGGGCTGGTTAGCTGGGTAGGGGGTAGGTGTGAAATAATAACAGAGCAAACAAAATACAGAAATATACACCACAAATACATAGGGATAAGGGAGAGAGAACTTACTTTAGTGATGCAGCGATCACCATTAAATACAGCAGGAAGGTGGGTGGGCTGGTTAGCTTGGTAGGGGGTAGGTGTGAAATAATAACAGAGCAAACAAAATACAGAAAGATACAGCACAAATACATAGGGATATGGTCTTTGGCATTGCTCCATTGCAACGCACCATGGAAGAACTGTTAAATGGTAAATGAATCACGGGCAGGATGGAGGAAGAACATTGACACAATGTAGAGAAGGTACTGCAGCGGCTAATGACCTATGGGTTAAAGGTCAACTTGGAGAAGTGTGCTTTCATGCATGACAAATTAGAATTTTGTGGCCATGTTATAGATTGTCATGCTCTACACACTGCTGATGACAAATTCAAGGCCTTGCAAGAAGCTCCTATACCGCACAATGCATCACAACTACGATCATACCTTGGTCTCCTTAACTATTACCACGGTTTTCTTCCACAGTTAGCCCATACGTTACACCCACTACATCAGCTTATTGAGAAAAAATGACCCTTGTTGTGGAGCAGTAAATGCATTTGCCATTGTATGGGCTGTTAAGAAGTTCGATAACTATATGCATGGTAGAAAATGTACTCTTTTAACTGACCATAACCCACTGCTGACCATCTTTAATCCATGGAAGGGAATTTCAACCACTACAGCAGCTAGATTGAAAAGGTATGCTCTAACTTTGGGAAGATATCATTACTCCATTGTATATTAGGCCCTGATTCCCATGGCAATGCTGATGCCATGTCCAGGCTTCCACTAATGAATTCCTCACCAGTTGTTCAAGAAAGCCTTCCAAGTGCATGTTTTATGGGTATAGTACATGCCAAACAAATTGCAAAGGAGACAGCTTGTGATACTGAATTACAACTTCTGGCAAAGTATTTGAAAGATGGCTGGCCAAGAACCAGCTCTGATGTGCAGCGAGCATACATACTATGAGCGAAATAACTCACACTCAGAAATTGATGTATTTTATGGGGTGAGAGAGTTCTGGTTCCTATTGGGCTATGGCAAGCTATGCTAAAACTCCTTCATGAAGGACACCCAGGCATTGTCAGAATGAAACAGAAGGCTAGGGGTCATGTTTGGTGGCCGACCATTGATAAGGACATTGATAACGGCTAGAGAGGAAAGAACAGGCTGGTGAGGACCATCACATACGAAAGCAATCAGACAATGACTTTGATATCTGGGGGGGTGTTGGCATGATCCAAACACAGGCTCTGACTCAGCTACAGAAGATGACTCAGAAATACCATCCTCTATAGAAGAACCTTGTGTATACATGAATATCTGTATGCTGTGTGTGTGTCACATATATTATTATTAATATTATTATTATTATTATTATTATTATTATTATTATTATTATTATTATTTATTTATAAAGCACCAACAAATTCTGCAACACTGTCCATGGGTGCAAAAGATAAAAGTGCACAGTTGATACAATATTTTTAAGACACATGACAAAATGTATCAAAAATATACAGGAGGAATTGAGAGCCATATTCCCATGGGAATTTACAATCTAGAAGGGTAGGAGGGTGAGAAACAGGAGGTGGGAACTGCAAAGGTGAGAATGTTAGTGCGGAGTTAGATGAGGGTGACTATTATGCAAGTGGAATTATTTTGTTACTGAGGTCATCAATGAACAAAATTTATTTAGGGAGCATTTAAAAAAGGACAGATTAGGGGAAAGTCTGACAGTGCGAGGAAGTGCATTCCAGAGGGTCTGTGCCTGTCATGTTTTCCCTTTAAATCTATAGTATCCGCCTCCTTACTTCCCTATAAAATGGTATCAGCAACACCTGTTAGTTGCTTGATTATTGTTATTGTCTAAGCTGTTGCAATATTCCTCTTGCAATTCGTAAATTGCTCTGTCAAGCCTTAAAACCCTAACTTCAAAAGAAACCTTTTTTCAGCCTTGAATCTCAGCCTGGCGAAATCTACATTTATCTACAAGCGGATCAACTTTACCTGCAAACCAGCTCTCCTCTCCCATAGTCTGGAACTACTGACGTCATCCATTACCGACACTCAGCTGTGACTCTGCAGTAACTGCCACACGCTACACAAGCTGTGAACGGCATCTCACTCTCTGTCTGACTTCCAAGACAGCACCTCTCCCTTACCGAAGCTGCTCCCTTATCCGGACCGCAAATCAAGTAAGTTCACTATTTGAACTGCCATTTGATATCTTTGTATGCATGGACAGCTTGACTCTGCAAACAACCCAGCATAAAATACAGAGTGTCTTTGTATCCTGTCGTTTCTGCTTATAGTTTGTATCGTATCTGCCTGACCTCCTCTGTTGAACTTAATCTCAGTGAAGATAGGAAATCTATGACTAAGTCAGGATCTCTCTCAAATAAACATAAGGCAGATATACATATAAATATTTATGTTTACTACATAACTTACCGTAATTAAAAAGTTGTGGAATGTTAATGTAGCAGGAGAAATTGACCTTACTAAAACTCACTCTGATATTTCATAATTGTATCAAAGTGATCCACACTATCAATATACATTTTCTTATAAGAACTGCTAATCTGGGTTTGTTTCAGTTTTTTTTTTTAAACCATATGAGCTGAACTTAAAAGATTAGCTACAAAATACCAATTTATCAGCTTTATGTATGATAGAATAATCAAGCCCAAAAAATATATTGGAACCTATCAGTGAAAAATGGATCCTAATGCTATGGCCAATGAAATCACTAGTCTAAACCAGAAAGTAGAAATACTTGCTCAAGGGCTTACAGAATTAAAAAATAAAAACAACACATTGAAACAAATTATGAATGACTTTTTTACTCAAAAAGCTGCAGAACACCCTGAACCACAAATTAACCCTACAAGTGTTTTTTCTGGAGTGCGCTCACGTTTTCGAGAGTTTCGCAATGCGTGTTTGTTATTGTTTTCCATGAAACCAAAGACATATTATTCAGACAGGTTTAAAGTATGCACGGTCATTTCCTATTTTAGCGGTGAACCCAGGTTGTGGGCCGATATATTCTTTGAATCCAGTGACCCCATTCTAGGCTCCTTAGAGGACTTCTTCAAAGCAATGGCCTTACTGTATGAAGACTGCAACACCCAGATCACCGCTGAAAATAATCTGAGAACCCTGAAACAGGGAAAGAGACCCGTGGAGGACTACGTTGCGGAGTTCCAGTTATGGCAACTGAGTCACAGTGGAATTCAGTTTCATTACGAAATCAGTTCCGATTGGGTCTCTCAGAACACTTAAAGGACAAACTTTCTCGCATTGAGTTTCCTAAAACTCTGGATTCACTCATAAAGATCTCCATCTCAATGGATAGAAGATACAGGGAACGTCGAGCAGAAAAACAACCTTCAGACCCCTATCCAAAGAAATATCATACCCCACAATTAAAGAAAAGCTCATCAAGTCCTATACCAATGGAAATTGGAACTATAAAGGGTCCACTCTCACATGAAGAGAAATTACGCAGAAGAATCTCAAATCTGTGTATGTATTGTGGGAACAAAGAACATGCAGTGTCCACATGTCCAATTTTGATGCAACAAAAGAGGGGTACGATATTTATTGTTAACCCACAAATTAATTCTAGCATGAAATCTCACCTAACCATTTCATTGTCTTTGCAGTGGGATCAACATCTTCTCAGGAATGAGGCAATGGTCGATTCAGGGGCATTTGGAATGTTTATGGATCAAACTTATGTAACTGTAAATAAAATACCTAGTGTGCTTAAGCAATTTCCTGTGCATGTAAAAGTTATTGATGGGTCTACCCATTTAAAAGGACCTATAACCCACCACACCATACCTCTACTTATAGCCTCAGGTAATGGGCACACAGAATACATCACATTCGACATTCTGCCTAACTCACTTCACCCCATAATACTAGGATACCCCTGGTTACAGAAACATAACCCCAAAATAGATTGGGTTATGAATACTATTCGTTTTTAATCTAAATACTGCACTTCCACTTGCTTTCGTTTCATACCTATAAATCACTTACAAACACAAATACCTGCTGAATACACTGAATTTTTAGACGTGTTTAATCTCAAAGAGGCAGAAAACCTCCCCCCTCACAGGGCTTTTGATTGCCCTATAGATACTAAACCAAACACTACTATCCCATTTGGAAGGATTTACCCCTTGTCTAAAAGAGAGTTGCAACATCTTCGAGAATACCTTGATGAAAACCTCAGAAAGGGTTTTATTTCTACTTCCACTTCCCCAGCAGCCGCGGGCATGTTTTTTGTTACTAATAAAGACGGCTCTTTACGCCCTATTATTGACTATAGGGGTCTTAACGCAATAACAATCAAAAACAGATACTCACTCCCACTCATCCCTGAACTCCTCAAAAGATTGACCGATGCATGTATCTTCACAAAACTTCATTTAAAGGGTGCATACAATCTGATTCGCATGAGAAAAGGAGATGAGTGGAAGACAGCTTTTAAGACACTGTAAGGGTTAAACTTCTGCTCACCTAGTAACTCTACCCTTTTTACCTATATCAGTACCAGCACCAGACATCATAATGATGGCATACAGTGCCTGGTTCGCTGGAAGGGCTACACCAGTCAGGACGACTCCTGGGAACCCTCGGTTAACATTCATGCCCCGAGATTGGTTGCCTTGTTCCATCGGAAGCATCCTGATCGCCCCCATCCGCAAGCCGTGGGATGGCTTGCCTGAGAGGGGGATCCTGTAAGGGTTAAACTTCTGCTCACCTAGTAACTCCACCCTTTTTACCTATATCAGTACCAGCACACCTGCAGACAAGTGCTTGGTAATTTGTTTTGTTCCTGAACTGCACGCTGTGCAAATGGATTAACTTTGCCTTCTCTCCTAACTTGGATTATAAGTATAGGACGTCCTATTTCTCAAATTACTCTGAGCCTCAGATTCTAAGGAATCCTCTTCTATAATCCCCTTTGCAAAGAGAACTTTCATAATTACCCTCTGAACAGCTTCCAACTACGGATTCAGCTGTTCCACCTCTGCCTTGCATAAACTGAACTCTGCTACAATTCTGCTGTCAGCATATCCTGTGCTGACAGGCAGATTCACACAGTCTATTCAGAGGTAGGAGCTGCGCACACAGCCATCAGCATATCCTGTGCTGACAGGCAGATTCAAACAGTCTACTCAGAGGTAGGAGCTGCGCACACAGTCATCAGCATATCCTGTGCTGACAGGCAGATTCAAACAGTCTACTCAGAGGTAGGAGCTGCGCACACAGCCATCAGCATATCCTGTGCTGACAGGCAGATTCACACAGTCTACTCAGAGGTAGGAGCAGTGCACACAGCCATCATGCTACCTAGTGCTGACAGGCAGATACACACTGAGTATTCAGAGGTAGGAGCTGCATTATGTATCATCACTCTATCCAGTAACCCCTACTGTGCTGGACTGGTAAACACACACACACACACACAGACACACACACCCTGTAATAACTGTTAGATAGGATTCATTGTGTGTTTGGGAGTATGACTGAAAACCTTTTTATGTAACTGTCTCTGTATTAACCTTTCTGTAACTTTAGCAGATCCTAATTAAAGCTCTCTCTCTGGTAAAGAACTGAGTGTCTTAAAATCATTTAGCCTAGCATTACTATGAGTACAGTATAGTGGCTATATTTCTGTAGAACTACACATACAATATTTACCTGGGATTGTTAGTAAAAGTGAATAGTGTACAAGTGTGTAGTGAGGTGACACTAGGGGTTATTACAAGTATTACACAGTGCAGAGGATATTATCCAGAGCATATCCAAAGTGGATTTATTGAATGTAATCCTGGTGGATTTGAGGGATAATTGTGCAACAACATGGACCCTGAAAAAGTAAAAGCTGTCTTACAATAGCCTACACCTAATACTTTAAAGTCTCTTCAGAAATTTTTAGGATTCTCCAACTTTTATAGGAGATTCATACAGGGTTATTCATCAATAGTTCAACCATTAACCAAATTGACAGGGAAAAACAGATTCCAATGGACAAGTGAAGCACAAGATGCTTTCGACCACCTGAAAAGAAGCTTCACCTCAGCTCCGATCCTACAACTCCCAAATCCAGAAGCAGACTTCACTCTCGAAGTAGACGCCTCTAACATAGGCGTAGGGGCAATTTTATCACAACAACGTATAGAATCACCAATTCGTCATCCCATTGCATTCTTCTCTAGACTTTTGACACCTGCAGAAAGAAATTACTCAGTTGGTGACCTTGAACTTCTGGCCATAAAAACCGCTCTGGAACACTGGAGGCATATTTTAGAAGGAACACTCACACCATTTCTGGTTCTGACAGATCACAAAAATCTGCAATATTTAAAGAAAAACAAAACCCTATCATCACGACAGGTCCGTTGGTCACTGTTTTTAGATCGTTTCTACTTTCTGATACATTACAGACCTGGTTCCAAAAACATACAAGCAGATGCATTATCCAGGACCTTCCATACTGTTCCCGAAAGGGAAGAAGCACAAAATATTATTCCTCCTCATAAATTCTTAGCCTCAATCACGTCTTTTCATTCAGATCTTCAAACTGCTCAAAACATTGATCCTAACATTCCATCATCCTGCAACAAATATTTGATTTCTGGGTTGTTCCATCATGGAAAGCATATTTATGCACCTCCGTCTCTTAGAAAAGACTTACTCCATCATTACTATGATAACCCTTTTTCTGGTCACCCTGGTATAACTAAAACACATGAACTACTGAATAGGGAATTTTGGTGGCCAACGATGAAAAAGGACGTTTATGATTATATTACAGAATGTCACACCTGTTCCCGTAAAAAGAAATTACATCAAAAACCTTTCGGTTTGCTTACTCCTTTACCCATTCCTGACTCACCGTGGCAAATGATAGCGATGGATTTCATAGTGGATCTACCACCATCCAGGAACCTCACTTGTATTCTAGTAGTTGTGGATCATCTCACACGCATGGGTCATTTTATCCCACTGAAAAAGATACCCAATGCTAAAACCACCACTAATGTATTCTTTTCTCATATTGTCAAGTTCCATGGCCTGCCTCTCTCAATTATAACAGATCGAGGAACACAATTCACCTCCAAATTTTGGAAAGAATTGTGCCAGTTACTGAAGATTTCCACCAGATACTCTACATCATTTCACCCCAAATCGAATGGATTAATGGAACGTCTTAACCAAACACTGGAACAGTACCTTAGATGCTACATCTCTCACGCCCAAGAAGATTGGTCAGACTGGCAACCAATGGCGGAATTCGCTTATAACAATTCAATCAATGCCTCAACTAAGATGTCACCTTTTTATGCCTCCTATGGATACCATCCAAAAACAATACCTACTTCTCATACCAATTCTCCATCACCTTATGCTGTTGAATAGTTTTCTGAAATTAAAAATTCAATAGCATTGTTGAAGAACCATCTGGAAGAGGCAAAGACCAAACAAAAAATGTACTATGATAAAAAACATACACATCCTCCTTTATACAAACCTGGAGATCTTGTCTGGTTATCCACTACAAACTTGAAACTGAAAGTACCATGTAAAAAATTGGCTGACCAGTTTATTGGTCCTTTCAGGATAAAGAAACTTCTTAATCCTAACGCAGTAGTTCTACATCTACCATCCAGTTTACGGATTCCTCCATCGTTTCATGTATCTCTCCTAAAGCCCTACTCTGGGCATACCGACCCGCTCTCAAACGACGATGACTCCTCTGATTCGGTACTCGATGATCAACCTGAATATGAAGTTGAAGCCATTTTGGACTCCCGCATCAGATGGAGACTATTGGAATACTTAGTTCGCTGGACAGGATATGGTCCCGAAGAAGACTCCTGGATACCTCTCCGGGATATTCAAGCTCCTGACCTTCTGCATGAATTCCATGATAGGTTCCCTACCAAACCAGGTTTGAGGGACCCTGGAGGGTCACCTTGAGAGGGGGATCTGTCATGTTTTCCCTTTAAATCTATAGTATCCGCCTCCTTACTTCCCTATAAAATGGTATGAGCAACGCCTGTTAGTTGCTTGATTATTGTTATTGTCTAAGCTGTTGCAATATTCCTCTTGCAATTTGTAAATTGCTCTGTCAAGCCTTAAAACCCTAACTTCAACAGAAACCTTTTTCAGCCTTGAATCTCAGCCTGGCGAAATCTACATTTATCTACAAGCGGATCAACTTTACCTGCAAACCAGCTCTCCTCTCCCATAGTCTGGAACTACTGACGTCATCCATTACCGACACTCAGCTGTGACTCTGCAGTAACTGCCACACGCTACACAAGCTGTGAACGGCATCTCGCTCTCTGTCTGACTTCCAAGACAGCACCTCTCCCTTACCGAAGCTGCTCCCTTATCCGGACCGCAAATCAAGTAAGTTCACTATTTGAACTGCCATTTGATATCTTTGTATGCACGGACAGCTTGACTCTGCAAACACCCCAGCATAAAATACAGAGGCCTAGATTTAGAGTTTTGTCGGTAAGGACCCGCGTAGCTAACGCCGGCTTTTTTCTGGCTGCACCATAAAAATAACTCTGGTATTGAGAGTCCACATAAAGGCTGCGTTAGGCTCCAAAAAAGGAGCGTAGAGCATTTTTAACGCAGCTTCAACTCTCGATACCAGAGTTGCTTACGCAAGCGGCCAGCCTCAAAAACTTGCTGGTGCATGATTCCCCCATAGGAAACAATGGGGCTGTTTGAGCTGAAAAAAACCTAACACCTGCAAAAAAGCCGCGTTCAGCTCCTAACGCAGCCCCATTGTTTGCTATGCGTAAACACTTCCTACGTCTGCACCTAACACTCTAACATGTACCCCGAGTCTAAACACCCCTAACCTTACACTTATTAACCCCTAATCTGCCGCCCCCGCTATCGCTGACCCCTGCATATTATTATTAACCCCTAATCTACCGCTCCGGACACCGTCGCTACTTACATTATCCCTATGTACCCCTAATCTGCTGCCCTAACATCGCCGACCCCTATATTATATTTATTAACCCCTAATCTGCCCCCCACAACGTCGCCTCCACCTGCCTACACTTATTAACCCCTAATCTGCCGAGCGGACCTGAGCGCTACTATAATAAAGTTATTAACCCCTAATCCGCCTCACTAACCCTATAATAAATAGTATTAACCCCTAATCTGCCCTCCCTAACATCGCCGACACCTAACTTCAATTATTAACCCCTAATCTGCCGACCGGAGCTCACCACTATTCTAATAAATTTATTAACCCCTAAAGCTAAGTCTAACCCTAACACTAACACCCCCCTAAATTAAATATAATTTTAATCTAACGAAATTAATTAACTCTTATTAAATAAATTATTCCTATTTAAAGCTAAATACTTACCTGTAACTATTTTAGGATTAATATTTATTTTACAGGCAACTTTGTAATTATTTTAACCAGGTACAATAGCTATTAAATAGTTAAGAACTATTTAATAGTTACCTAGTTAAAATAATTACAAAATTACCTGTAAAATAAATCCTAACCTAAGTTACAATTAAACCTAACACTATACTATCTTTAAATTAATTAAATAAAATACCTACAATTACCTACAATTAAACCTAACACTGCACTATCAATACATTAATTAAATACAATACCTACAAATAACTACAATGAAATAAACTAACTAAAGTACAAAAAATAAAAAAGAACTAAGTTACAAAAAATAAAAAAATATCTACAAACATAAGAAAAATATTACAACAATTTTAAACTAATTACACCTACTCTAAGCCCCCTAATAAAACAACAAAGCCCCCCAAAATAAAAAAATGCCCTACCCTATTCTAAATTACTAAAGTTAAAAGCTCTTTTACCTTACCAGCCCTAAACAGGGCCCTTTGCGGGGCATGCCCCAAGACGTTCAGCTCTTTTGCCTGTAAAAAAAACATACAATACCCCCCCAACATTACAACCCACCACCCACATACCCCTAATCTAACCCAAACCCCCTTAAATAAACCTAACACTAGGCCCCTGAAGATCTTCCTACCTTGTCTTCACCATACCAGGTTCACCGATCGGTCCTGAAGAGCTCCTCCGATGTCCTGATCCAAGCCCAAGCAGGGGGCTGAAGATGTCCATGATCCGGTAGAAGTCTTCATCCAAGCGGGGCAGAAGAGGTCTTCCATCCGATTAAAGTCTTCATCCAGGCGGCATCTTCTATCGACATCCATCTGGAACGGAGTGGCAGCATCCTGAAGACCTCCGACGCGGAACATCCATCCTGGCCGACGACTGAACGACGAATGACGGTTCCTTTAAATGACGTCATCCAAGATGGCGTCCCTCGAATTCCGATTGGCTGATAGGATTCTATCAGCCAATCGGAATTAAGGTAGAGATATTCTGATTGGCTGATGGAATCAGCCAATCAGATTGAGCTCGCATTCTATTGGCTGTTCCGATCAGCCAATAGAATGTGAGCTAAATCTGATTGGCTGATTCCATCAGCCAATCAGAATATTCCTACCTTAATTCCGATTGGCTGATAGAATCCTATCAGCCAATCGGAATTCGAGGGACGCCATCTTGGATGACGTCATTTAAAGGAACCGTCATTCGTCGTTCAGTCATCGGCCGGGATGGATGTTCCGCGTCGGAGGTCTTCAGGATGCTGCCACTCCGCTCCAGATGGATGTCGATAGAAGATGCCACCTGGATGAAGACTTCAATCGGATGGAAGACCTCTTCTGCCCCGCTTGGATGAAGACTTCAATCGGATGGAAGACCTCTTCTGCCCCGCTTGGATGAAGACTTCTACCGGATCATGGACATCTTCAGCCCCCCACTTGGGCTTGGATCAGGACATAGGAGGAGCTTTTCAGGACCGATCGGTGAACCTGGTATGGTGAAGACAAGGTAGGAAGATCTTCAGGGGCTTAGTGTTAGGTTTATTTAAGGGGGGTTTGGGTTAGATTAGGGGTATGTGGGTGGTGGGTTGTAATGTTGGGGGGGGGGTATTGTATGTTTTTTTTTACAGGCAAAAGAGCTGAACTTCTTGGGGCATGCCCCGCAAAGGGCCCTGTTCAGGGCTGGTAAGGTAAAAGAGCTTTTAACTTTAGTAATTTAGAATAGGGTAGGGCATTTTTTATTTTGGGGGGCTTTGTTGTTTTATTAGGGGGCTTAGAGTAGGTGTAATTAGTTTAAAATTGTTGTAATATTTTTCTTATGTTTGTAGATTTTTTTTATTTTTTGTAACTTAGTTCTTTTTTATTTTTTGTACTTTAGTTAGTTTATTTCATTGTAGTTATTTGTAGGTATTGTATTTAATTAATGTATTGATAGTGTAGTGTTAGGTTTAATTGTAGGTAATTGTAGGTATTTTATTTAATTAATTTAATGATAGTATAGTGTTAGGTTTAATTGTAACTTAGGTTAGGATTTATTTTACAGGTAATTTTGTAATTATTTTAACTAGGTAACTATTAAATAGTTCTTAACTATTTAATAGCTATTGTACCTGGTTAAAATAATTACAAAGTTGCCTGTAAAATAAATATTAATCCTAAAATAGCTACAATGTAATTATAATTTATATTGTAGCTATATTAGGATTTATTTTACAGGTAAGTATTTAGCTTTAAATAGGAATAATTTATTTAATAAGAGTTAATTAATTTTGTTAGATTAAAATTATATTTAACTTAGGGGGGTGTTAGTGTTAGGGTTAGAGTTAGCTTTAGGGGTTAATACATTTATTAGAATAGCGGTGAGCTCCGGTCGGCAGATTAGGGGTTAATAATTGAAGTTAGGTGTCGGCGATGTTAGGGAGGGCAGATTAGGGGTTAATACTATTTATCATAGGGTTAGTGAGGCGGATTAGGGGTTAATAACTTTATTATAGTAGCGCTCAGGTCCGCTCGGCAGATTAGGGGTTAATAAGTGTAGGCAGGTGGAGGCGACGTTGTGGGGGGCAGATTAGGGGTTAATAAATATAATATAGGTGTCAGCGGTGTTAGGGGCAGCAGATTAGGGGTACATAAGGATAACGTAGTTGGCGGTCGGCAGATTAGGGGTTAAAAAAATTTAATCGAGTGGCGGCGATGTGGGGGGACCTCGGTTTAGGGGTACATAGGTAGTTTATGGGTGTTAGTGTACTTTAGAGTACAGTAGTTAAGAGCTTTATGAACCGGTGTTAGCCCAGAAAGCTCTTAACTACTGACTTTTTTCCTGCGGCTGGAGTTTTGTCGTTAGAGTTCTAACGCTCACTTCAGCCACGACTCTAAATACTGGAGTTAGAAAAATCCCATTGAAAAGATAGGATACGCAATTTACGTAAGGGGATCTGCGGTATGGAAAAGTCCCGGCTGAAAAGTGAGCGTTAGACCCTTTTTTGAGTGACTCCAAATACCAGAGTTAGCCTAAAACCAGCGTTAGGAGCCTCTAACGCTGGTTTTCACGGCTAACGCCAAACTCCAAATCTAGGCCAGAGTGTCTTTGTATCCTGTCGTTTCTGCTTATAGTTTGTATCATATCTGCCTGACCTCCTCTGTTGAACTTAAACTCAGTAAAGATAGGAAATCTATAACTAAGTCAGGATCTCTCTCAAATAAACATAAGGCAGATATACATATAAATATTTATGTTAACTACATAACTTACCGTAATTAAAAAGTTGTGGAATGTTAATGTAGCAGTATAAATTGACCTTACTAAAACTCACTCTGATATTTCAAAATTGTATCAAAGTGATCCACACTATCAATATGCATTTTCTTATAAGAACTGCTAATCTGGGTTTGTTTCAGGGTTTTTTAAAACCATATGAGCTAAACTTAAAAGATTAGCTACAAAATATCAATTTATCAGCTTTATATATGATAGTGCCGCAGGAGAGAAGTACTTCAGTTTAGCATGGGAGGAGATGATGGTTAAAGATGCAAGGAGCAGGTCATTATTGGCTCTTAGGAGGCGGGATGGAGTATATATTTTTTTGATTAGTGAGGACAGGTGGGGGGCAGCATTGGTAAGGGCTTTGTAGGTCAGGGGGAGAGTTTTGAATTTAATTCTGCTGTATATGGGGAGCCAGGGAAGGGACTCGCAGAGAGATGCACCAGATACAGAGCATAGGGAATGCTGTATTAGCCTGGCAGAGGCATTTAGGAAGTTGGGAAATTATCAGGGAGTGGATTAGCTGCTCAGTGGTGTCAGCACTCAAAACAGATGGATTTTAGAGATATTGCATAGGTGATTTTGGCAGGACAAAGAGAACAATTGTATGTGGGGTATGAAGGACAGATTGGAGTCATGTGTAACTTCGAGGCAGCAGTCTTGGGGAGATAGTGGTGCCCCCAAGAGTGATAGAAAAGTTAGAAACTGCAGTAGAGTTGGAGGGGGGTTAGAAGGAGCTCAGTCTTGGACATGTTAATTTTTAGATGGTGAAAGGCCATCCATAAAGAAATGCCAGATAAGCAATCACTGACATGAGAAAGGACAGAAGGAGAGAGAGCAGGGTTGAAGAGGTAGATCTGAGTATTATCAGTAAAGAGGTAATATTTGAAGCCATAGCTGTTGATGCATTCACCCAGTGAAGAAGTATAGAGAAGAGTAGAGGACGCAGGACAGAGCCTTAAGAAACTCCAACAGACAGAGGTAATAAAGAGGAGGAGTCACCAGTAAATGAGACAGCAAAAGACCTGTTGGAGAGATAAGTGTGGATGCAAGAGAGGGCAGTGTAAAAGAGACCAATAAATCTTAGAGTCTGTAGAAGGAGGGGGTGGTAAACAGTGTCAAATGCAGCAGAGAGATCAATTAAGATAAGTATAGAGCAGCGGCCATTGTTTTTAGCAGAAAGAAGATAGTTAGTAAACTTATTCAGGGCAGTCTCAGTTGAATGTTGGGGACAGAAACCAGATTGCAGGGGGTCAAGCAAGGAGTTGGAGAACAGGAAGCGGGTTAGGTGGTTGAAAACTATTTTTTTCCAGGAATTTTGAAGCTAGTAGAAGCAGTAGTAAGGGGTGACAGTTTGCAGGAGAATTTGGGTCAAGGGATGTTTTTTTGAGGATGGGGTGACCTTTTGCATATATGAAAGAAGAAAGTAGAAAATAATAGGTTGAATATGTGAGTAAGTGCTGGAGTGAGGGTGGAAGACAGAGAAGGTATTAGATGCGAAGGGGTAGGGTCAAGAGGGCAGGTAGTAAGGTGTGAGGAAGCCATTCTCAGTGGCTGGGGGGAAGATGCAAAAAGTGGCAGAGGGGGTGACCGGGTGGAGATGGAAGATTGCAGGCTTGTGTTGGAATGTTGCTTTGGATGGTATGCATTTTTATTTAAAAGGTAGTCTGCCAGTTCTTGAGCACTAAAGGAAGAACAACGGGGTTGGTGCAGGTGGGTAGAGGAGAGAGTTAAAAGAGAAGAATGATTAATGATTTGAGGAGTGAGTAGATATAAGAGAATTAGGTTTGCTTGGCTAATTGAAGGGCAGAGGTGTAAAAATGAAGAATTAACTTATAGTGAATGAAATCAGGTTCAGAGTGAAGTCCCCCACAATTAGAGCAGGTACATTTGTAGAGAGAATGTGGGAAAGCTGTCAAGGAATTGGGAGGTTGGTCCAGGGGGTTATAGATGACTGCAACTCTGAAGGAGAGGGGGGAGAACATGTGAATGAACTGGACTTCAAAGGGGAGAGATGCAAGTGGAGGCAAGTACTGAAAGGAGCAGGAGGGGGAGATTAAGTTTCCAACACCGCCACCATGTCTCTCACCTGTGGAGGCCACTGTACGTGAGAGCAGCAATGGAAGCATTGTCAAAAAAATGTAGCCATGTTTCAGTAATTGCTAAAAGGTTGAAAGAATTGGAAACAAGCAGGTTGTGGACCATTGTAAGTTTGTTGCAGACAGAGTGAGCGTTTCAGAGAGCACAGGAAAAGAAAGGGGATAAGTTCTGTGGGTTAAGCGCTGTGGGTTAATAGACTTGTTGGGATTGCATGACCTAGAGTATTTACTGTGGAAGACTGGGGCCCTGATATTAAAAGATTCTCCAGCTTGGATAGAAATTATAGTTCAGACTGCACAAAGGCTGAACTCACTGAATTTTCAAAAGAAAAAAGTGCGTAACACCAGCACAGCGAGATCTCTCTCATTTATGTATGTGAAGCAGAGACAAGCCCAGTGCAATGTAGTATTGCATGATATGAGAGTTTTGTCACTCTTACACCTTGTGCATTGTATTTTATATTACTATACATTTCAGATTGGGTGCTTTCAGTATTATTGCATTTAAGCTTTGCTCTCTCATTTTTAATTTTATACATTTAAATTTTGATCTAGCAGTGATTGTACACATTCTTATTATGCTTTGAAAGTTTCTGTGTTACTTTAATAGCTTAGGATCATACTTTGTATAAAATTACATTACACTTTACATTTTCTCCATTGTAAACTGAAAGGGGCGTTTGCAGGGTATGCTCTCTCTTGTGAACATTTCTAAGCATTTTAAACAAGCTAGTCTCACTGATTTGTCTCACCAGCTGTATGCAGGTGACGTTTGCTTAAAATTCACAATACAGTTATTTTAACTAACAGAAAAGTTAACTTATGTATTTATGTGTTTTTATGTATATATGTGTTTATGCACATAGAAATACATAAATACATATGTACACACACACACAGACACACGCACACACACATACACATATATATATATATATATATATATATATATACAAGTAGCCCTCAGTTTATGCAGGGGTTAGGTTCCAGGAGGAATGGTTGTAAGTCGAAACCCAGTTTATAATGTAAGTCAATGGGAAGTGAGGGGGTTAGGTTCCAGGCCCCTCTCAAAATTGTCATAAGTAACACCTAATACATTATTTTTAAAGCTTTGAAATGAAGACTTTAAATGCTAAACAGCATTCTGCTCCTTACCGCACTCCAATACCAGCGCTGCTTAAGTCAGCGGTGAGCTGGTCGTACGTGCTTGTGCACAATTTCCCCATAGACATCAATAGGGAGAGCCGGCTGAGAAAAAGCCGCCTCGCAAACATTAGTTAAATATTATTAACCCCTAATCTGCCGTCCCTAACATCGCCACCACCTACCTACATTTATTAACCCCTAATCTACCGCCCCAATGTCGCCGCCACTATACTAAATGTATTAACCCCTAAACCTAAGACTAACCCTAACACCCCCTAACTTAAATATAATTACAATAAATGTAAATAAAAATTAATATTATTACCTAAATAATTCCTATTTAAAACTAAATACTTACCTATAAAATAAACCCTAAGCTAGCTACAATATAACTAATAGTTACATTGTATCTAGCTTAGGGTTTATTTTTAATTTACAGGCAAGTTTGTATTTATTTTAACTAGGTAGAATAGTTATTAAATAGCTATTAACTATTTAATAACTACCTAGCTAAAATAAATACAAAAGTACCTGTAAAATAAAACCTAACCTAAGTTACAATAATACCTAACATTACACTATAATTAAATAAATAAATTAACTACATTTACAACAATTAAATAAATTAAATTAAATTAGCTAAAGTACACCCCCCCCACTAAATTACAGAAAAGAATAAACAAATTACAAGATAACTAATTACACCTAACCTAATAGCCCTATCAAAATAAAAAAGCCCCCCAAAATAAAAAAAAAACTAGCCTAAACTACTAATAGCTCTTAAAAGGGCCATTTGCGGGGCATAGCCCCAAAGTAATCAGCTCTTTTACCTGTAAAAAAAAAATACAAACAACCCCCCCAACAGTAAAACCCACCACCCACACAACCAACCCCCCAAATAAAATACTGTCTAAAAAAAACCTAACTGCCCTTTTAAGGGCAATGCCCATCCAAATGCCCTTTTCAGGGCAATGGGGAGCTTAGTTTTTTTTTAGATAGTATTTTATTTGGGGGGTTGGTTGTGTGGGTGGTGGGTTTTACTTTTGGGGGGTTTGTATTTTTTTTACAGGTAAAATAGCTGATTTTGTTAGGGCAAAGCCCAGCAAAAGGCCTTTTTAAGGGCTATTGGAAGTTAAGTTTAAGCTAGGGTTTTTTATTTTGGGGGGGGGCTTTTTTTATTTTGGTAGGGCTATTAGATTAGGTGTAATTAGTTTAAATATCTTGTATTTTGTTTATTATTTTCTGTAATTTAGTGCTTGTTTTTTTGTACTTTAGCTAATTTAATTTATTTAATTGTTGTTAATGTAGTTAATTTATTTAATTATAGTGTAGTGTTAGGTGTTATTGTAACTTAGGTTAGGTTTTATTTTACAGGTACTTTTGTATTTATTTTAGCTAGGTAGTTATTAAACTATTTAATAACTATTCTACCTAGTTAAAATAAATACAAGCTTGCCTATAAAATAAAAATAATCCCTAAGCTAGCTACAATGTAACTATTAGTTATATTGTAGCTATCTTAGGGTTTATTTTATAGGTAAGTATTTAGTTTTAAATAGGAATTATTTAGGTAATAATATTAATTTTTATTTAGATTTATTGTAATTATATTTAAGTTAGGGGGTGTTAGGGTTAGACTTAGGTTTAGGGGTTAATACATTTAGTATAGTGGAGGCGACATTGGGGGCAGCATATTAGGGGTTAATTAATGTAGGTAGGTGGTGGCGATGTTAGGGTAAAACCCACCACCCACACAACCAACCCCCCAAATAAAATACTATCTAAAAAAAACCTAACTGCCCTTTTAAGGGCAATGCCCATCCAAATGCCCTTTTCAGGGCAATGGGGAGCTTAGTTTTTTTTTTTAGATAGTATTTTATTTGGGGGGTTGGTTGTGTGGGTGGTGGCTTTTACTTTTGGGGGGTTTGTATTTTTTTTACAGGTAAAATAGCTGATTTCGTTGGGGCAAAGCCCAGCAAAAGGCCTTTTTAAGGGCTATTGGTAGTTTAGTTTAAGCTAGGGTTTTTTATTTTGGGGGGGGGGGGCTTTTTTTATTTTGGTAGGGCTATTAGATTAGGTGTAATTAGTTTAAATATCTTGTATTTTGTTTATTATTTTCTGTAATTTAGTGCTTGTTTTTTTGAACTTTAGCTAATTTAATTTATTTAATTGTTGTTAATGTAGTTAATTTATTTAATTATAGTGTAGTGTTAGGTGTTATTGTAACTTAGGTTAGGTTTTATTTTACAGGTACTTTTGTATTTATTTTAGCTAGGTAGTTATTAAACTATTTAATAACTATTCTACCTAGTTAAAATAAATACAAGCTTGCCTGTAAAATAAAAATAATCCCTAAGCTAGCTACAATGTAACTATTAGTTATATTGTAGCTATCTTAGGGTTTATTTTATAGGTAAGTATTTAGTTTTAAATAGGAATTATTTAGGTAATAATATTAATTTTTATTTAGATTTATTGTAATTATATTTAAGTTAGGGGGTGTTAGGGTTAGACTTAGGTTTAGGGGTTAATACATTTAGTATAGTGGAGGCGACATTGGGGGCAGCAGATTAGGGGTTAATTAATGTAGGTAGGTGGTGGCGATGTTAGGGACGGCAGATTAGGGGTTAATAATATTTAACTAGTGTTTGCGAGGCGGGAGTGCGGCAATTTAGGGGTTAATATGTTTATTATAGTTGCGGTGATGTCCGGAGCGGCAGATTAGGGGTTTAAATTTTTATTTTAGTGTTTGTGATGCGAGAGGGCCTCGGTTTAGGGGTTAATAGGTAGTTTATGGGTGTTAGTGTACTTTTTAGCACTTTAGTTATGAGTTTTCTGTTACGGCGTTGTACCATAAAACTCTTAACTACTGACTTTTAAATGCGTTAGGACTCTTGACGGGGTAGGGTGTACCGCTCACTTTTTGGCCTCCCAGGACAGACTCGTAATACCGGCGCTATGGAAGTCCCATAAAAAAAAGACTTTACGAAGTTTACGTAAGTCGTTTTGCGGTAAGGCCAAAAAAGTGTGCGGTGACCCTAAACCTGCAAGACTCTTAATACCAGCGGGCATAAAAAAGCAGCATTAGGACCTGTTAATGCTGCTTTTTATTATATTTATTATATTTAATACATATTTATTGAGGTTTAAACAATAATAAAGGAAAAGAGAAGAAGATCAAGATCAAGGTCAAAATATAGAAAGAATCACATCGCTTAGACATTGCAAAGGTTTATAAAATGTTAAGTTCAAGATAAAAACAGCAATGTCCAATTTAAATATATAAATATTTATGACCTATGTTTTATGAAATTGAAACCTTGGTTTAATGAAACATATATCTAAGTTTTTCCCTAAATAATCTAGCTTGACCTAAACTTAAAAAAAATGGGTATATTTGCCCACAATACCTTTCTAAATCGGATAATAAAAGAAAGAAGAAAGGAGAAAAAAAAAGGAAAAAGGCATGGGGGAGTGAAGGGAAAAGGGACGAACAAGAGCAAAAGGGTCTATTCTCATTATATCATACTACTGCACTTCTATCATCCAGGAAGAAGGATACTAACTTTTAAAAGTACTATAGAGAGCTAAGTGACTAAGTCAATATTGCATTTTCAATAGGGGACACTAATTGTTTTTGAGTGTCATCGTTCATATGCCTCCACGAACGATGCCCATTTTATATAGTATCTCTCAATACCTTTTTCTGTAGAGGTATAGGCATCAAATTGTTCTATTATAGCCTGTATCTGGAGGAGATATATTAAATTATATATGGTTCTCATTTATTTTTCCAATTTTGAAGTATAAGGTATCTACCGCCCAAAATAGTTATATTAATGAAGTAAATACAAAAAGAACACAGAGCGCAACCCACTCTGAACGTAAAGCTGTTTAATGGAAGTTTAAAAAACAGTAAAATGACATTTACAAGCAAGGACATACATAAAACATAAATAATGCAGGCATTAAAAAATCACCACTCGGCAAAGTCACCACTTGGCATAGACAGTCATCCATCTCTTTCCAGCACACTGTGTTCCTCCACTGGCTAAGCTGTTGAGAAGTCCGCTGTGGTATTTCGGAAACTCTATCTGGGAGCCCAAGACGTAACCGGAACTAATCACGGTAAGAGGAGCGTCACAGATTCCTATTGATTGGTTGTTGGTTGTTGTAAGCTGCTTCAATGTAGCTCGATCCTCCACAGTGCACAGAACTCTATGCGTTTCGTCGGGTTACAACCCGACTTTTTTCTGTGTTCTTTTTGTATTTACAGCTTTTTTCTTGGGAGCAGGAGCACAGTTCATTGCACCCTTCTACAGAGCAGCACCCTCCCACCTCCCATCCTTCTCAGCGTTATCTTTATCTGGGAAGTATTGTTTATACTTATTGATATACATTTCATGTTCTAGTTATTGCGTAAAACCTCTGTTGGAAATAATTATGCATTTAGAGTTTCATGTCTGCTCGAATTGTATTACACAAAAAAAAATTTTTTTCACATTTTGCAGAAACTGAAATATATTTATTGTAATATTTCCTGTGGAGTCAGAGAAGCGCACTCTATTTCTGACTTTTTATATTAATTAAGTATTTACCCGTGGATTTGGCTTATCATGTAAGAGAAATATATGTCTTTTGTCAAGTTTGATATTTATTTTTAAAATCTTACAAAGACAATATTCAACTCAGGACCAGAACTTCTGAATTTTAGGGCAACTCCAAAACATGTGGACCAGGTTGGTTTCCAAAAAGTGACATCTAGGACAGTAATTTTGGGTATTAGGGTACCAACGATTGAGTTTAGCTGGTGTAATATAAACCTGACTGATAAGTTTTACATGGGATTCCCGCCATGCTGCAGAAAGTGTAGCTTTATCCACTTTTTGTATACTGTATTTTACCAAGTTTTCACCAGATATAGCTAGTATTTGTTGCCAACTTCTATCCAAGTTCTGTTCATCAAACTAAGTTTAATGAGCAAAAACATTTGCTAACAGCACCTATTTAAATAATCACACAACAGACTGCATCATCATCAAACTAAGATTAATAAACAAAAAAAAAATTTTCCTTGCATTTTTCTGCAATCAGTTTTCTGCATTGTTAGCATGTTAGATAATATTGGGTCTGCACCTATTCTATGCATTTCAATCTGCAGTGATTAAGCAGTTAGGCACCCTCACCTCAAGCAGCTGGACAGGAAGATAATAGGGAAGTGGCTGCTAAAACTTGTTGCTTGATAGCTAATGTCTGCTCTGTGTACACTGATCAATTTCAGGCTGTTAAGTTGCATAATTTTGCGGCAAAACAAGCAGACAGCTCCACCTACTGGCTATTTTAATTAGTGCACTTTGCTTTCCAAAGCTTTTCAATAGCAGTCACATGGCTGAAAAAAAAGGTTGTTATTCTGAAACGGTGCAAATTGAACCGGCGTAAACCGAGGGCCACCTGTATATACTGTATATATATATATATATATATATATATATATATATATATATATATATATATATATATATATATACTATACATACATATACACAGGGCTTTTTTTGGAAAAAAAGGTGCCGGTACTCCCTAGGCATTTAGTCAGTAATCGGCAAGCACAACCCAGGTGCTGAACCAAAAATGGGCCGGCTCCTAAGCTTACATAACTTCTTTTTCAAATAAAGAGAGAACAAAGAAAAATTAAAAATAGGAGTAAATTATAAAGTTGCTTAAAATTGCTGCTCTATCTGAATCATGAAAAAAAACATTTGGGTTTCATATCTCCTTTACGTTACTACTATACTACTTTTTTATATTTATAATAAATTTATATATGATTTGAATATAACCATTTGTCATCTAATTCATTACTGTCTTTAATAAAGTTATACTATTTTATTAATTAAAAGCTAACAAGATTAGAGCTCAATGTAAGACATGGGTCAACAGTTCAAGTTTTTAGAATAGGAGTCAAATGGTCTGCAGGGGATGTGTAAAGGAGATAAACGAAAAAGTGTACTTTGTAATGTGTAGCATTTTTAAAATCAGATTTAAATTTCTAACGGCTAGATTTAGAGTTCTGCGGCCAAAGGGGTGCATTAGCTACGCGTGTTTTTTCCCCCCGCACCTTATAAATACCGCTGGTATTTAGAGTTCACAGAAGGGCTGCGTTAGGCTCCAAAAAGGGAGCGTAGAGCATAATTTACCGCCACTGCAACTCTAAATACCAGCGGTGCTTACGGACGTGGCCAGCTTCAAAAACGTGCTCGTGCACGATATCCCCATAGGAAACAATGGGGCCGTTTGAGCTGAAAAAAAACCTAACACTTGCAAAAAAGCAGCGTTCAGCTCCTAACGCAGCCCCATTGTTTCCTATGGAGAAACACTTCCTAAGTCTGCACCTAACACCCTAACATGTACCCCGAGTCTAAACACCCCTAACCTTACACTTATTAACCCCTAATCTGCCGCCCCCGCTATCGCTGACCCCTAAATTTTATTATTAACCCCTAATCTGCCGCTCCGTACACCGCCGCAACCTACATTATAGCTATCTACCCCTAATCTTCTGCCCCTAACACCGCCGACCCCTATTACATTTATTAACCCCTAATCTGCCCCCCCAACGTCGCCGCTACCTTACCTACAATTATTAACCCCTAATCTGCCGACCGGACCTCACCGCTACTCTAATAAATGTATTAACCCCTAAAGGTAAGTCTAACCCTAACCCTAACACCCCCTTAAGTTAAATATATTTTAATTTAAGGAAATAAAATAAATCTTATTAAATAAATTATTCCTATTTAAAGCTAAATACTTACCTGTAAAATAAACCCTAATATAGCTACAATATAAATTATTATATTACTCTAAGCCCCCTAATAAAATAACAAAGCCCCCCAAAATAAAAAAATGCCCTACCCTATTCTAAAATAAAAATTGAAAAGCTCTTTTACCTTACCAGCCCTTAAAAGGGCCTTTTGCGGGGCATGCCCCAAAGAATTCTGCTCTTTTGCCTGTAAAAAAAAAACATACAATACCCCCCTTAACATTACAACCCACCACCCACTTACTATTACAATAAATATACCGAATATCACAAAGAAAAAAATGTGAAATAAATGTGATAACAAAAATCATAAAAGGAAAACCAAATAAAGTTCTGAATCAAGGATATGCCTGTGTCCTCTGGATGAGTTTTTTAGCTTGTTAGCATTCCTCAGTGAGATCCCATAAAAAAGGAAACAGAAAGTTGCAACATAGTGTGAATCTGTAACGCACTTTGAGGAAGTAGTTGTTTTGTAACAAATGACTACTCACATTTGTTGGAGCTTTCGACTAAGCTCAAGGATATGCGCACTCCCACTTTATACTGATGGGAAAACAGTACACTAGGCAAAACTTGGATACAAATTTATTTTAAAATATATAAAAGCATCACATAGCGGAGCTTGGCCACACAGAGTAATGGCCGCTGCTTAGCATAGCTCTTAGGCCATAATCCTCCAGACAGGCACTCATACGTGAAAAAGCAGAGCCCAAAGAGCAGAATAATTGATAGAAGGGTGCACCAGCAAGAAGAGATCGCAACTAGGCAAGAAGAGATTACCGCTGCTAAACCAGAACACCGGAGCGGCATACTGAGAGCCGCGACATAGAGAAACCTGCAGGGTTGCGGCCGCCACGTGGGCACCAGCCAAACGCGATCACAGCAAGGCATATGTAACGGACTGCAGAGCGGTCATCAAAAACCCCCGCAGGACACTGTGACTCACTGCGACATAGGATATAAGACAGAAAGGAGAGGGGTCATGTGAGTACCCACCGGTATAACGCGAAAGCGGTACTGGAGGGTCACAAAGAGATCTAGGCCCTGCAGCTGCACTTACAAGCACCGGAGGTCAGCGAGAGGAAAAGCGGGACCATAACTTAAAAAAAAAAGGTACTAAATATTCCTTACCCACGCACAAACCAAAACACTGGGCATAAAAACAATAAGAAAACCTGCATAACAGGGGGCAAAACTGTATTCAAAGCAAGTTTGTTATACACTATAACCATCAAAAAGACCCTAACTGATTACCAGATATTAGTGACAAAGAGAAGTGATAGACTTGCAGAGAAGTAAATTAACCATAATAAGCTTAATAATAACTGCGAACAGACAAGGGGTTAACTCAATACTGAAGAGACTGAAAAGGCACAAACCTTATTATCATCTGCCTCTACATAGAATATAACAAAATACAATAACTTATATGGCAAGCAGGCTTTCACCACAATTCGTGCTGCAGTAACAAACATAACAACTGAGTGGTCAAAGCAACTGCAAACTATATACCCTATGAAAAACAAAGCATTAGGCACTAAAGCAGGAAAAGGACAAACTGTTGGGTATGCCAGCAAAAAAAATAAAAACAGATACTACAACTAAAGCAAAAAAAATAAATCAGTATTTAAAACCAATAGATAGTACCCCACAGAACAAAGAGCAAACAGAAGAAATGGCGCAGACAAAAGATCAAATAACAGGGTCCCAACAGGAGAACAAAACAGGAGAAATTACTAAAGCAGATTTAATGCAGCTAGCAACAAAAGATGACATCAGAACAGCAATGACCGATATGCGTGATATGTTCAACGAAATTAAAAAAGGCATCAAGAAAGTAAAGCGTAAGGTCACTACCCTAGAGGAAAGTCACGACACTGCCATGCAAGACATACATCACCTTTCCCAATTAACATATAACCAAGAAGAAGTTATACAAAACCTTATGGAAAAGGTAGAAGATCTAGACAATAGGGGGCGCCGCAACAATCTGAGAATCAGAGGGGTACCAGAGAGTATACTTCCAGCAGCAATACCCGACTATTTGCAAGATCTCTTCAGAACTGTGAAAGGTAATAACACATCGCCAGATATGGTACTGGAAAGGGCTCATAGGGCGCTGAGGCCCAAACCGCCTGCAAAAGCACCACCAAGAGACATCATAGTGAAATTTCTCAGCTTCCCAGACAAAGAGGAAGTTCTGAGGCATGCCAGGCAGAAGAACCAACTCACGCACGCCGGTATAGCAATACAAATATTCACCGACTTAAGCCCCACCACATTACAAAAACGCAGAGATCTACAGTTCGTGACCTCGGTTCTGAGATCGCAGAAAATTCCATACCGCTGGGGATTCCCAGTGAGCCTCACTGCCACGAAGGGAGACAAGTCAGCAACACTTCGCCATATGGAGGATCTTACAACGTTTTGTGAAATATTAAAGATACAAGTCCCGACACCCTCAGAGAATATGACAACGGGAGCACGAAGACCAGCAGGACAAGACAGGGAAGACCTCAACAAAAATACCCCATTGCAGCAAGCGACCTCTTCAATGAGAGACATTACTACATAAAAGACTCTAACACATGAGGCTAAGCTTGCCCACAACGGACAGATAAGTATAATAGTGACATTAGATGTTTTCATTTTCTTGTAATGCATATCAAAGCCTACAAATGTAACAACAGGTTTATCTATAAAAAAAAAAAAAAAAAAAAAAAGTTATATGTTCAAGTTAAGCAGAATAGCACCCTGGTTGATTAAACATAACACTCTGCTAGTATAATTGATAATTCATGCATATCTGAGTGCCACTGGAGGAGACGGCCACTGCCTCCAACTATTACATTAGAATCAAGATAGTTGAAGACTGTCTAGTACCCGTTAGGTATACACAGTATTCAATATCGACTGTTGATAGTATCTTTGATATATATATTTTATTTTCTTAAAGTGCATTGTTTATAATTGAGCATTGTTACTGTGATTGTTAATTGCACCACTGACCAATCCCCTTTCTACCCTACCCCCATCTACCCTAGACATATAATAACACAGACAATAACGCTTATCATAAAAAAAAAAAAAAAAAAAAAAGCAAACACACAGTTCGGAGACCCGCGCCCACAAATCATTATACATATTATAACAGCACAGAGATAAATAATACACAACTCACCAAGGGAAAATGTGCAAATCAACCACGGCACATCCTGTAAACCTGACCACAATAAATGTAAAAGGGTTCAATGTACCCCAAAAAAGATCTATAATCCTAACAGACTTACATAAACAGAAGGGCGACATAATCCTATTACAAGAGACGCATTTCAAAAAGGGAGCAGAGCCAAAATGGCACCACCCAACTTACCCCACAGCATACTTCTCTTCTGGACCAGCTAAAAAAAATGGTGTGGGGATACTGATAAAGCAGAGCGTCCCCCTAGAAATAAAGCAGATAGAAAAAGACAAGGAAGGGAGATTACTCATATTGACAGGCCTTCTATATGGCCAGCCCATTACTATTGTCAATGCCTACTTCCCAAACTGACAGCAATCCACATTCATGCGTAGCATATCAGGGAAAATCCTAGATGCAGCAAAAGGCATAGTGTTCCTGGGAGGAGACTTAAACACCCCTCTCAACCCAGAGTTAGACACATCAGAAGGTTCCACAAACTTACCAAAGAGGGACATCAAACAAATCAATAGCCAAATACAGTCCCTAGCACTGCACGACATATGGCGCTTATTGAATCCTACAACACGGGATTACACCTTTTACTCACACCCACACAAACGATACACCAGGATAGACTACATCCTCACAGACTCAATAGGACTTACACTCATCAAAAATGTGACAATACATTCGGCTACATGGTCAGATCACGCACCAGTTACGTGCCAAATCATTTGGCCCAATAGCCCGGTAACCCCGTACATATGGAGGCTGGAAGACGGACTACTAGACCACCCCATCATCCAAACCAATATAGAAAAAACACTAATAGAATACTTTCAAATAAACACAACTCCAGACACAACTTGGGCAAACATATGGGAAGCACACAAATGTGTCATAAGGGGGGAGTTATTAAAATACAAAGCAAACCTCCTCAAACAACATAGAATTAAATATGATAGCCTTCTCACGGAACTACAGCATTTAGAAACCTCACACAAGCAAAATCCAAAAGACACTGAACTGGGTATAAGACTGACAGAAGCTAGACTAGAGCTGAACACACTCCTTCAAAAAGAGCAGCAAGCGAAAACACTTAAACTGCAACAGAAATACTATGAACAGGGTAACAAAGCAGGGAAATTACTTGCCAGAATGTTGAAACGCAAGCGCCTCAAAACACACATCCACAAATTAAAAACCAAATCAGGACAGACCAAACACGACAGTCTATCCATGGTAGAGGAGTTCAGCACTTACGACTCGTCGTTATATAACATTTCCGCAGACACAAATAGGAAAGAAGAGCAGAGTAATAAAAAACAACTCATCTCTGAATATATTAACAAAGCACACATTCCTAAGCTAGACGACACCCAATCACAAACGCTAGATGCACCAATCAACATTAAAGAAGTACAAATAGCAATTAAATCACTACCCTCAGGTAAAAGCCCAGGCCCAGATGGGTTCAGCACAAGGTACTATAAAAAATACATTCATATACTGGCACCGAGGATGGTAGATATTTTTAACTCTGTAGACAACTCGAAGGGTTTCCCAACATCGATGCTAGAGGCCCACATAACGGTACTACCAAAACCTGGTAGAACACCAGACACACCAGAAAACTTCAGGCCCATCTCCCTGCTAAATACTGATGTGAAGATTTATGCTAGAATTCTCGCAAACAGGTTGAATTCCCTTCTACCACAATTAATTGCCACAGATCAGGTGGGTTTTATACCCGGAAGGGAGGCAAGGGACAACACCCTCAAAATATTACAACTAATTACACTAGCACAGAATACCCAACAAGAAATGGCTTTGGTCTCAACGGACGCAGAAAAAGCCTTCGACAGGGTGGACTGGGATTTTCTCAGGGCCACCCTGCGGGGTATGAATATAGGCGAAAACTTTATAGGAAAAATCTTCTCATTGTATTCCAACCCAACAGCAAAAGTTAAAGCTAACTCAGTCCTATCCAGACCTTTCAAAATCAGTAACGGTACACGGCAAGGCTGCCCACTTTCACCCATATTATTCGCAATTTCCATAGAAGTACTAGCATGTAACATAAGAAATAATGGGAATATCAAAGGTGTACATACTAAAGAGAGCGAATACAAATTAGCAATGTACGCTGATGACGTACTTCTAACACTAACAAATATTGATAAATCACTACCAGCACTACTAAAAACATTAGAAGAATATGGCAACTTGTCAAATTTCCACTTAAATCTAAATAAATCAGAACTGCTTAATATCAGTGCCCCGACACACATATTAAACGAGGTAAGGAAAACATGTCCCATCAAATATCAACCGACACAATTAAAATACTTAGGAATACTAATCACGCGCAATACACAAGACCTACTCTCCGCAAACTACAGACTACTATTAAAATAAATAACAAATGACCTCTCACGATGGAAGAATAAAATCATCTCATGGATAGGAAGGATACATGTTATAAAAATGAATGTGCTCCCCCGCATACTCTATATCTTACAGACATTACCGATACCAATGACGACAGATTACCTCTCCCAAATACAACATAACATAGAGCAATTCATCTGGGATGGAATTAAACCAAGGGTACCAAGGAAAACGCTGCACATGACAAGAGATAATGGGGGATTGGGGCTACCAGACATAAAAAAATACAGATTAGCCACGCTGATACAAAGGATAATCGATTGGAGCCATAACTCCGGGTCCAAACAGTGGATCCAAATAGACAGAGAAATATTGCAGATAGGGAATGCAGGCTGGTTAGCATGGCTTCAGACAAAACATAGACCTAACATTATTAAGAAGTTCCCATTACTGGAGGAGCTCTTCACCCAGTGGGATGCTCTGATAAATACTAACCCAAATGTCACTACTAGACCCGCACCATTAACACCATTGTTAGCAAACCCAGAAATACCTTCTATAATACAGGCTAACATTAAACCAGGAGATGCACCACATCTGAAGGACTACATAACATTCTGTCAGGAGAAAAGGTAATCCCATGTGAGGAATTAGCGACAATAACAGGGGACACACCACTAAACTGGTTTACGCATGCACAAATGTCACACTACATAAAAATGCATAAACAAAAGCCCAGCATGACAAGACAACTTACTCCGTTTGAAACCTTGTGCACATCATCACACTACCCCAGACACATAGTATCAAAGCTATATAAAATGCTCCTCACTATAGAAGGGGAACAGCTCCCTTCCTACTGCTATAAATGGCATAAGGAACTACACATAGATCTAGAACACACAAAATGGTCAAAGATATTTCGAAACCATAAGAAAGCCTCGGTTTCAGACAAAACACAAGAAACTAATTTCAAATTTTTGTCCCGCTGGTACCTCACACCAGTGAGACTTCAAAAAATTTACAAGCAAGCTAATAGCCAATGCTGGAGAGGCTGTGGAGAGAAAGCAGACATGTATCACGTGTGGTGGGGGTGCGAGAGAGTGAGAACCTTCTGGGGAGACATAATAAAACACATTAGCAAAATATTAGACACAAAAATACCGGATGACCCCAGTTTGTTACTGTTTCATGACATCCCGAACCTAAAAGATGAGGTAAAACGGAACTTACTGTTTGTCATGCTCAATAGCGCAAAAGCGCTTATACCTCTAAAATGGAAATCCACAGAAGTACCCGACATAATAATATGGAAACAGCAGGTAGAACAACAACTCATCATGGAAAGATACCATTTCCTCAAAATAGGCAAAATAGACACACACGAATACATGACTCTAAGATGGAATGCGCACAAGGATAGCGGCTAGACTAAGTAATAGACTCAATGACAACACCTTCAGTCCCTGTAAATCCATAACAAATACTATACCAAACACTTAGACACAGGGGTTAACGACAAACAAGCAACTAAAAAAAAAAAAAAAAATAAGCGCGGGCCCCCAGAATACTATTAAGCAGATACAATCACTGGAACATTACACTTACACTTCTAACCCCCCCCCCTCCTTTTCCCATCCCCCATCCCATTTATGTATATAGAAGTATCTAAATATAAATTTTTCACACTAGTCTTATAGAAATGTTTACAATGTTTACATGCAAAAAAAAAAAGAAAAGAAAGGAAAGGAGTTCTCCCAACATACCCGCTCATTCCCAAGCTATGGACAATCGGACTTTGACCCATGAGTGGTCAAGTAATATACCAATGAGTGCGGTAAAGGGATCACCTTAAACTTTACGTAGAACTACAAACTCAAGTGGGCCATGCCAACTTTTGCAACCTTAGTTCAGCAAGATGTTTAGACTATACTCAAGATGTTATAATAAAGAACGGCTCACATTGTAACCCGAGCCCAGTTTGTACCTTAATAAGTTTTTCCAATAAAGCTCCATTGAAAAAAAAAAAAAGCGTCACATAAGCCTTGATAACACCACAATGTAAGGGTACAAAAGCAGATATGCTGTAACAAATGCTTCAAATCGCCAGACTTGCAAAGAGGTAAATGGATCAGCAGGAGTGTGACCACTGAAACCAAAACCTCTTTAGTAGCAAGACAATAGCGCTAAGCCCCCAGGTGTCCTGGCTAGTGTATAGACGTGATAAAACTCAATATAGAACAGTTCAGTTCAGACGTACGTTTCACTGGTATGCTTTGTCAAGGAATGTTAGTGCGCATGTCCAAGAGTCCTTTTACACAATCCATTGATGAGTTTCTGCCAGGTTTGTGGTTACATCCTCCATTTTGGAAGTTGGCATTTAGGTAATTTGTCATTAAACAACTAGTATGTTTTTCAACTTCTTTCAGTTTTATACATTTTGTTGATATATGCATAGATGTTAAGATGGATAACCAGAATTGGGAAATTATGCATTATAATGTTATAGCATTATACATATATGCAAAACTTCAAAAAACATAATCACATTGTGCCTGCAATTAGTGTCTATACTGATGATATATGTAGGTATTTGTTTTGTTTTTTTTGTTTTTTTTTTGTTTGTTTTTTTCTCTTTCCCTCCCCTTTTTTTTTTTTACCCCTTATTGTGAAGGTATTAGTTATATCTTTTTTAGTTTAAGTGATGTTACTGACTATATGTCCTATGGACCATAATTAAACTACTAGCCTTATCATAAACCTAGTTGTGTCGCAATGTTTTCAAAAATAGATTTTATTTGTTAGCATGTAACATGTTTAAAAACATATATTGTACTTATGTGTGTTTGCGCTGAAAAGTTATGATAGGATGTTGAGGTTACTGTTTCTAACTATGGCCTAGATTTAGAGTTTGGCGTTAGCCATGAAAACCAGCGTTAGAGGCTCCTAACGCTGGTTTTAGGCTAACTCCGGTATTTGGAGTCACTCAAAAAAGGGTCTAACGCTCACTTTTCAGCCGCAACTTTTCCATACCGCAGATCCCCTTACGTCAATTGCGTATCCTATCTTTTCAATGGGATCTTTCTAACTCCGGTATTTAGAGTCGTGTCTGAAGTGATCGTTAGAAATCTAACGACAAAACTCCAGCCGCAGGAAAAAAGTCAGTAGTTAAGAGCTTTCTGGGCTAACGCCGGTTTATGAAGCTCTTAACTACTGTACTCTAAAGTACACTAACACCCATAAACTACCTATGTACCCCTAAACCGAGGTCCCCCCACATCGCCGCAACTCGATTAAATTTTTTTAACCCCTAATCTGCCGACCGCCAACTGCGTTATCCTTATGTACCCCTAATCTGCTGCCCCTAACACCGCTGACCCCTATATTATATTTATTAACCCCTAATCTGCCCCCCACAACGTCGCCTCCACCTGCCTACACTTATTAACCCCTAATCTGCCGAGCGGACCGCACCGCTACTATCATAAAGTTATTAACCCCTAATCCGCCTCACTAACCCTATAATAAATAGTATTAACCCCTAATCTGCCCTCCCTAACATCGCCGACACCTAACTTCAATTATTAACCCCTAATCTGCCGACCGGAAGCTCACCGCTATTCTAATAAATTTATTAACCCCTAAAGCTAAGTCTAACCCTAACACTAACACCCCCCTAACTTAAATATAATTTTTATCTAACGAAATTAATTAACTCTTATTAAATAAATTATTCCTATTTCAAGCTAAATACTTACCTGTAAAATATATCCTAATATAGCTACAATATAAATTATAATTACATTGTAGCTATTTTAGGATTAATATTTATTTTACAGGCAACTTTGTAATTATTTTAACCAGGTACAATAGCTATTAAATAGTTAAGAACTATTTAATAGTTACCTAGTTAAAATAAGTAAAAAATTTCCTGTAAAATAAATCCTAACCTAAGTTACAATTAAACCTAACACTATACTAACATTAAATTAATTAAATAAAATACCTACAATTACCTACAATTAAACCTAACACTACACTATCAATACATTAATTACAATATTTACAAATAACTACAATGAAATAAACTAACTAAAGTACAAAAAATAAAAAAGAACTAAGTTACAAAAAATAAAAAAATATTTACAAACATAAGAAAAATCTTACAACAATTATAAACTAATTACACCTACTCTAAGCCCCCTAATAAAATAACAAAGCCCCCCAAAATAAAAAATGCCCTACCCTATTCTAAATTACTAAAGTTAAAAGCTCTTTCACCTTACCAGCCCTGAACAGGGCCCTTTGCGGGGCATGCCCCAAGAAGTTCAGCTCTTTTGCCTGTAAAAAAAAACATACAATACCCCCCCCAACATTACAACCCACCACCCACATACCCCTAATCTAACCCAAACCTCCCTTAAATAAACCTAACACTAAGCCCCTGAAGATCTTCCTACCTTGTCTTCACCATACCAGGTTCACCGATCGGTCCAGAAGAGCTCCTCCGATGTCCTGATCCAAGCCCAAGCGGGGGGCTGAAGATGTCCATGATCCGGAAGAAGTCTTCATCCAAGCGGGGCAGAAGAGGTCTTCCATCCTATTGAAGTCTTCATCCAGGCGGCTCTTGAGCTCTTCTGGACCGATCGGTGAACCTGGTATGGTGAAGACAAGGTAGGAAGATCTTCAGGGGCTTAGTGTTAGGTTTATTTAAGGGGGGTTTGGGTTAGATTAGGGGTATGTGGGTGGTGGGTTGTAATGTTGGGGGGGGTATTGTATGTTTTTTTTACAGTCAAAAGAGCTGAACTTCTTGGAGCATGCCCCGCAAAGGGCCCTGTTCAGGGCTGGTAAGGTAAAAGAGCTTTTAACTTTAGTAATTTAGAATAGGGTAGGGCATTTTTTATTTTGGTGGGCTTTGTTATTTTAGTAGGGGGTTTAGAGTAGGTGTAATTAGTTTAAAATTGTTGTAAGATTTTTCTTATGTTTGTAAATATTTTTTTATTTTTTGTACTTTAGTTAGTTTATTTCATTGTAGTTATTTGTAGATATTGTATTTAATCAATGTATTGATAGTGTAGTGTTAGGTTTAATTGTAGGTAATTGTAGGTATTTTATTTAATTAATTTAATGATAGTACAGGGCGTGCAGAATTATTAGGCAAATGAGTATTTTGATCACATCATCCTCTTTATGCATGTTGTCTTACTCCAAGCTGTATAGGCTCGAAAGCCTACTACCAATTAAGCATATTAGGTGATGTGCATCTCTGTAATGAGAAGGGGTGTGGTCTAATGACATCAACACCCTATATCAGGTGTGCATAATTATTAGGCAACTTCCTTTCCTTTGGCAAAATGGGTCAAAAGAAGGACTTGACAGGCTCAGAAAAGACAAAAATAGTGAGATATCTTGCAGAGGGATGCAGCACTCTTAAAATTGCAAAGCTTCTGAAGCGTGATCATCGAACAATCAAGCGTTTCATTCAAAATAGTCAACAGGGTCGCAAGAAGCATGTGGAAAAACCAAGGCGCAAAATAACTGCCCATGAACTGAGAAAAGTCAAGCGTGCAGCTGCCAAGATGCCACTTGCCACCAGTTTGGCCATATTTCAGAGCTGCAACATCACTGGAGTGCCCAAAAGCACAAGGTGTACAATACTCAGAGACATGGCCAAGGTAAGAAAGGCTGAAAGACGACCACCACTGAACAAGACACACAAGCTGAAACGTCAAGACTGGGCCAAGAAATATCTCAAGACTGATTTTTCTAAGGTTTTATGGACTGATGAAATGAGAGTGAGTCTTGATGGGCCAGATGGATGGGCCCATGGCTGGATTGGTAAAGGGCAGAGAGCTCCAGTCCGACTCAGACGCCAGCAAGGTGGAGGTGGAGTACTGGTTTGGGCTGGTATCATCAAAGATGAGCTTGTGGGGCCTTTTCGGGTTGAGGATGAGTCAAGCTCAACTCCCAGTCATACTGTCAGTTTCTGGAAGACACCTTCTTCAAGCAGTGGTACAGGAAGAAGTCTGCATCCTTCAAGAAAAACATGATTTTCATGCAGGACAATGCTCCATCACACACGTCCAAGTACTCCACAGAGTGGCTGGCAAGAAAGGGTATAAAAGAAGAAAATCTAATGACATGGCCTCCTTGTTCACCTGATCTGAACCCCATTGAGAACCTGTGGTCCATCATCAAATGTGAGATTTACAAGGAGGGAAAACAGTACACCTCTCTGAACAGTGTCTGGGAGGCTGTGGTTGCTGCTGCACGCAATGTTGATGGTGAACAGATCAAAACACTGACAGAATCCATGGATGGCAGGCTTTTGAGTGTCCTTGCAAAGAAAGGTGGCTATATTGGTCACTGATTTGTTTTTGTTTTGTTTTTGAATGTCAGAAATGTATATTTGTGAATGTTGAGATGTTATATTGGTTTCACTGGTAAAAATAAATAATTGAAATGGGTATATATTTGTTTTTTGTTAAGTTGCCTAATAATTATGCACAGTAATAGTCACCTGCACACACAGATATCCCCCTAAAATAGCTAAAACTAAAAACAAACTAAAAACTACTTCCAAAAATATTCAGCTTTGATATTAATGAGTTTTTTGGGTTCATTGAGAACATGGTTGTTGTTCAATAATAAAATTAATCCTCAAAAATACAACTTGCCTAATAATTCTGCACTCCCTGTATAGTATTAGGTTTAATTGTAACTTAGGTTAGGATTTATTTTACAGGTAATTTTGTACTTATTTTAACTAGGTAACTATTAAATAGTTCTTAACTATTTAATAGCTATTGTACCTGGTTAAAATAATTACAAAGTTGCCTGTAAAATAAATATTAATCCTAAAATAGCTACAATGTAATTATAATTTATATTGTAGCTATATTAGGATTTATTTTACAGGTAAGTATTTAGCTTGAAATAGGAATAATTTATTTAATAAGAGTTAATTAATTTCGTTAGATAAAAATTATATTTAAGTTAGGGGGGTGTTAGTGTTAGGGTTAGACTTAGCTTTAGGGGTTAATACATTTATTAGAATAGCGGTGAGCTCCGGTCGGCAGATTAGGGGTTAATAATTGAAGTTAGGTGTCCGCGATGTTAGGGAGGGCAGATTAGGGGTTAATACTATTTATTATAGGGTTAGTGAGGTGGATTAGGGGTTAATAACTTTATGATAGTAGCGGTGCGGTCCGCTCGGCAGATTAGGGGTTAATAAGTGTAGGCAGGTGGATGCGACGTTGTGGGGGGCAGATTAGGGGTTAATGAATATAATATAGGGGTCGGCGGTGTTAGGGGCAGCATATTAGGGGTACATAGGGATAATGTAAGTAGCGACGGTGTCCGGAGCGGTAGATTAGGGGTTAATAATAATATGCATGGGTCAGCGATAGCGGGGGCGGCAGAATAGGGGTTAATAAGTGTAAGCTTAGGGGTGTTTAGACTCGGGGTACATGTTAGAGTGTTAGGTGCAGACGTAGGAAGTGTTTACGCATAGCAAACAATGGGGCTGCGTTAAGAGCTGAACGCGGCTTTTTTGCAGGTGTTTTTTTTCAGCTCAAACAGCCCCATTGTTTCCTATGGGGGAATCTTGCACGAGCACGTTTTTGAGGCTGGCCGCTGGCGTAAGCAACTCTGGTATCAAGAGTTGAAGATTAAAAATGCTCTACGTTCCTTTTTTGGAGCCTAACGCAGCCTTTATGTGGACTCTCAATACCAGAGTTATTTTTATGGTGCGGCCAGAAAAAAAGCCGGCGTTAGCTACGCGTGTCTTTACTGACAAAACTCTAAATCTAGCCGTATGTGTTTAATTTTACATTTGGGGTTCCATATATTGAAAATAAGTTCGTGAAACATTCTAAAACTACCTAGCACTGACAATATAAGTGTGGACATAAAAAAAAAAAAAAAATTATGGAAAAAAACATATATAGATTTTATAGCCTTCGTAGCTGTACTTATAAATAACTTTCACAAAAAGTGATGGATTTCAAAATCTTTATTAAGACCATTGGGTATGAAGCTATCCATAATATGGATCCACTTCATTTCCAATTGTCCCAATCTATTCTGTGTGTCTCCTCCCTTCCAATTCTGTTCTAATTTCCTAATGCCCAGAAATTCCAAATCATTTACATTTCTATTGTGCTTTTTATCAAAGTGAGACGATACTGTATGATTAGCATAACCCTTTTCAATATTGTAAATATGCTCATTGATCCTAATTTTTAGAAGTCTAGAGGTACGCCCTATATAGATTAAATTGCATGAGCATCGTAACATGTAAATTACGTTTTTGCTATTGCAAGTAATAAATTGATCTATACTGTACTCCCTTTTGTTATCTCCAAAAAAAAATTTTTACAAAATTTTGGAGTTTTTTTCATAAATTTGCAAGCATTGCAGAATTGACACTTTCTAAAACCCATTTCAGATGGTAGCAACCAATTTTTTACTTTGTTGTTGTCTACTTCTTTAATACATTGGGATAGTTGAAACTTAAGATTGGGAACCTTTCTAAAAATTATGTTAGGTCCATCGCCTAAAAATTCATTTAATGCTGCATCTCTTGTGAGAATTCCCCAGTGTTTTTGTATGATGTTCCTAAGTTCTCCACTCTGAGTGCTATGTTGGAAGATAAGTCTATTTGCTAGTTAATCATCAGTGAATTTCTTATTTTTGATTTTATATTTTAATAAATCTGACCTGTCCATGTTGGTTACTTCTTCTATTTTTTCATCTAGAAAATTAGCTGGATAATTTTTCTCTAAAAAATGTTTTTTTAGGATTTGAGATTGAACCTTATACATATCTTGTTCTTTACAATTACGTCTCAGTCGAACAAATTGACCTTTAGGGACATTTTTAAGCCAATGTTTTTGATGACAACTTTCGAGGCTTATGTAATGGTTTACGTCTATGCTTTTAAAAAAGTTTTTCGACTTCAATATTTCATTCTCAATGTATATTTCAAGGTCTAAAAATTCTACCTTGGTTTGACTATAATTCCAAGTTAGAGCTACTTTGAACTCATTTGTTTTCAAATATTCCATGAATTCAAGTAATTGGTTCTCACTTCCTGACCATATGAAGAAAAGGTCATCTATGTAGCGATGATAAGACACCAGATATTGCGCCCAGCTAGAGTTGTAAATATATTGATTTTCCCAATTGGCCATATATAAATTGGCATAGCTGGGCGCAAATCTGGTGCCCATCGCTGTGGCTCCTACTTGCAAATAATATTGGTGGTTGAACCAAAAGTAGTTGGTTTCTAGAATTACAGCTATGCTGTCTAATATAAACTCAAGTTGTTTTTTATCCAAAGAATCATCTTTTTCTAGGATGTTTTTTACTGATGCTATGCCAAGATTTTTATCTATTATGGTATAAAGTGACGTGACATCACTAGTCACCAACCACCAATTTGGATTCCACTTGAGTTTTTCTAAATGGTTAAGGATACTTAAGGTATCTTTCAAATATGATTTTGTCTTTACGACATAAGTCTGTAAAAAAAAAAATTTTTTTTTTTTTTTTTTTTTTTAATTTTTTTAATTTTTATTTTTTTTTAAATTTTTAAAAATTTTTACATTTTTTTTAATTTTTAATATATTTTTTTTTTTTTTGTCCACACTTATATTGTCAGTGCTAGGTAGTTTTAGAATGTTTCACGAACTTATTTTCAATATATGGAACCCCAAATGTAAAATTAAACACATAGTTAGAAACAGTAACCTCAACATCCTATCATAACTTTTCAGCGCAAACACACATAAGTACAATATATGTTTTTAAACATGTTACATGCTAACAAATAAAATCTATTTTTGAAAACATTGCGACACAACTAGGTTTATGATAAGGCTAGTAGTTTAATTATGGTCCATAGACTAAAAAAGATATAACTAATACCTTCACAATAAGGGGTAAAAAAAAAAAAAAAAAAGAGAGGGAAAAAAAAAAAAAAAACAAATACCTACATATATCATCAGTATAGACACTAATTGCAGGCACAATGTGATTATGTTTTTTGAAGTTTTGCATATATGTATAATGCTATAACATTATAATGCATAATTTCCCAATTCTGGTTATCCATCTTAACATCTATGCATATATCAACAAAATGTATAAAACTGAAAGAAGTTGAAAAACATACTAGTTGTTTAATGACAAATTACCTAAATGCCAACTTCCAAAATGGAGGATGTAACCACAAACCTGGCAGAAACTCATCAATGGATTGTGTAAAAGGACTCTTGGACATGCGCACTAACATTCCTTGACAAAGCATACCAGCGAAACGTACGTCAGAACTGAACTGGTCTATATTGAGTTTTATCGCGTCTATACACTAGCCAGGACACCTGGGGGCTTAGCGCTATTGTCTTGCTACTAAAGAGGTTTTGGTTTCGGTGGTCACACTCCTGCTGATCCATTTACCTCTTTGCAAGTCTGGCGATTTGAAGCATTTGTTACAGCATATCTGCTTTTGTACCCTTACATTGTGGTGTTATCAAGGCTTATGTGACGCTTTTATATATTTTAAAATAAATTTGTATCCAAGTTTTGCCTAGTGTACTGTTTTCCCATCAGTATAAAGTGGGAGTGCGCATATCCTTGAACTTAGTTGAAAGCTCCAACAAATGTGAGTAGTCATTTGTTACAAAACAACTACTTCCTCAAAGTGCCGTTAGAGATTGACACTATGTTGCAATTTTCTGTTTCCTTTTTTTTGGGATCTCACTGAGGAATGCTAACAAGCTGAAAAACTCATCCAGAGGACACAGACATATCCTTGATTCAGAACTTTATTTGGTTTTCCACCACCCACATACCCCTAATCTGCCGCTCCGTACACCGCCACAACCTACATTATAGCTATGTACCCCTAATCTGCTGCCAATAACACCGCCGACCCCTATATTACATTTATTAACCCCTAATCTGCCACCCCCAACGTCACCGCTACCTTACCTACCATAATTAACCACTAATCTGCTGACCGGACCGCACCGCTACTCTAATAAATGTATTAACCCCTAAAGCTAAGTCTAACCCTAACCTTAACACCCCCCTAAGTTAAATATAATTTTTATCTAACGAAATAAAATAAATCTTATTAAATAAATTATTCCTATTTAAAGCTAAATACTTACCTGTAAAATAAACCCTAATATAGATACAATATAAATTATAATTATATTGTAGCTATTTTAGGATTAATATTTATTTTACAGGCAACTTTGTATTTATTTTAACCAGGTACATTAGCTATTAAAGGACCAGTCAACACAGCACAAAACACTAAACCAAAACCAAAATAAATATACAGCCACATAGAGGATTAAGTTTATAATGTATATGAGCATTCAAAATAAAAACTTAGGCCTAGATTTGGAGTTTGGCGGTAGCCATGAAAACCAGCGTTAGAGGCTCCTAACGCTGGTTTTAGGCTACCGCCGGTATTTGGAGTCAGTCAGGAAAGGGTCTAACGCTCACTTTTCAGCCGCGACTTTTCCATTCCGCAGATCCCCTTACGTCAATTGCGTATCCTATCTTTTCAATGGGATCTTTCTAACTCCGGTATTTAGAGTCGTGTCTGAAGTGAGCGTTAGAATTCTAACGACAAAACTCCAGCCACAGAAAAAAGTCAGTAGTTAAGAGCTTTCTGGGCTAACGCCGGTTTATAAAGCTCTTAACTACTGTGCTCTAAAGTACACTAACACCCATAAACTACCTATGTACCCCTAAACCGAGGTCCCCCCACATCGCCGCCACTCGATTAAATTTTTTTAACCCCTAATCTGCCGACCGCCACCTACATTATACTTATGTACCCCTAATCTGCTGCCCCTAACACCGCCGACCCCTATATTATATTTATTAACCCCTAACCTGCCCCCCACAACGTCGCCGCCAGCTACCTACAATTATTAACCCCTAATCTGCCGACCGCAAAGAGCCGCCACCTATATTATAGCTATGTACCCCTAATCTGCTGCCCCTAACACCGCCGACCCCTATATTATATTTATTAACCCCTAATCAGCCCCCCTCAACGTCGCCTCCACCTGCCTACACTTATTAACCCCTAATCTGCTGAGCGGATCTCACCGCTACTATAATAAAGTTATTAACCCCTAATCCACCTCACTCCCGCCTCAATAACCCTATAATAAATAGTATTAACCCCTAATCTGCCCTCCCTAACATCGCCGACACCTAACTTCAATTATTAACCCCTAATCTGCCGACCGAATCTCGCCGCTATTCTAATAAATGGATTAACCCCTAAAGCTAAGTCTAACCCTAACACTAACACCCCCCTAACTTAATTATAATTTAAATCTAACAAAATAAATTAACTCTTATTAAATAAATTATTCCTATTTAAAGCTAAATACTTACCTGTAAAATAAATCCTAATATAGCTACAATATAAATTATAATTATATTATAGCTATTTTAGGATTAATATTTATTTTACAGGTAACTTTGTATTTATTTTAACCAGGTACAATAGCTATTAAATAGTTAAGAACTATTTAATAGCTAAAATAGTTAAAATAATTACAAAATTACCTGTAAAATAAATCCTAACCTAAGTTACAATTAAACCTAACACTACACTATCAATAAATTAATTAAATAAAATACCTACAATTACCTACAATTAAACCTAACACTACACTATTAATAAATTAATTAAATACAATTTCTACAAATAAATACAATGAAATAAACTAACTAAAGTACAAAAAATAAAAAAGAACTAAGTTACAAAAAATTAAAAAATATTTACAAACATCAGAAAAATATTACAACAATTTTAAACTAATTACACCTACTCTAAGCCCCCTAATAAAATAACAAAGACCCTCAAAGTAAAAAAATGCCCTACCCTATTCTAAATTACTAAAGTTCAAAGCTCTTTTACCTTACCAGCCCTGAACAGGGCCCTTTGCGGGGCATGCCCCAAAGAATTCAGCTCTTTTGCCTGTAAAAAAACACATACAATACCCCCCCCAACATTACAAAACACCACCCACATACCCCTAATCTAACCCAAACCCCCCTTAAATAAACCTAACACTAAGCCCCTGAAGATCTTCCTACCTTGTCTTCACCATGCCAGGTATCACCGATCGTTCCAGGCTCCGAAATCTTCATCTAAGCCCAAGCGGGGGCTAGACATCCATCATCCGACGGCTGAAGAAGTCCAGAAGAGCTCCAAAGTCTTCATCCTATCCGGGAAGAAGAGTAGATCCGGACCGGCAACCATCTTCTTCCAAGCGGCATCTTCTATCTTCATCGGATGAGGACCGGCTCCACCTTGAAGATCTCCACCGCGGACCCATCTTCTTCCGACGATGACTTCCCGACAAATGACGGTTCCTTTAAGGGACGTCATCCAAGATGGCGTCCTTCGAATTCCGATTGGCTGATAGGATTCTATCAGCCAATCGGAATTAAGGTAGGAAAATTCTGATTGGCTGATGGAATCAGCCAATCAGAATCAAGTTCAATCCGATTGGCTGATCCGATCAGCCAATCAGATTGAGCTCGCATTCTATTGGCTGATCGGAACAGCCAATAGAATGCGAGCTCAATCTGATTGGCTGATTGGATCAGCCAATCGGATTGAACTTCAATCTGATTGGCTGATTCAATCAGCCAATCAGATTTTTCCTACCTTAATTCCGATTGGCTGATAGAATCCTATCAGCCAATCGGAATTAAAGGGACGCCATCTTGGATGACGTCCCTTAAAGGATCCTTCATTCGTCGGTAGTCCGTCGGGAAAGAAGGATGTTCTGCGTCGGCGGGATGAAGATTGAAGATTGAAGACCCCGCTTGGAAGATGACATCACCCGGATAGAAGACTTCTTCAGCACTGCTTGGAAGATGACATTGCCCGGATGGAAGACTTCTTCAGCGCCGACTGGAGGATCACTTCATCGGATGGAAGATTTCTTCAGCGCCCCTTGGAGGATAACTTCTGCCGCTCCGAATCTCCTCTTCGGTTCCATCGCTGCTCGGCTGAGTGAAGACGACTCAAGGTAGGATGATCTTCAGGGGATTAGTGTTAGGTTATTTTAAGGGGGGTTTGGGTTAGATTAGGGGTATGTGGGTGGTGGGTTTTAATGTTGGGGGGGGGTTGAATTTTTCTTTTACAGGCAAAAGAGCAGTTTTCTTTGGGGCATGCCTCACAAAAGGCCCTTTTAAGGGCTGGTAAGGTAAAAGAGCTTTGAACTTTTTTAATGTAGAATAGGGTAGGAATTTTTTTTATTTTGGGGGGCTTTGTTATTTTATTAGGGGGCTTAGATTAGGTGTAATTAGCTTAAAATTGTTGTAATATTTTTTAAATGTTTGTAACCTATTTTTTTTTTTTTTGTAACTTAGCTTTTTTTATTTTTTGTACTTTAGTTAGTTTATGTAATTGTATTTAATTGTAGTTATTTGTAGTTAATTTATTTAATTAATTTAATGATAGTGTAGTGTTAGGAATAATTGTAACTTAGGTTAGGATTTATTTTACAGGTAATTTTGTATTTCTTTTAGCTATGTAGTTATTAAATAGTTAATAACTATTTAATAACTATTCTAACTAGCTAAAATAAATACAATGTTACCTGTAAAATAAATATAATTCCTAAAATAGCTACAATGTAATTATTAATTACATTGTAGCTATTTTAGGGTTTATTTTACAGGTATTTAGTTTTAAATAGGAATAATTTATTTAAGTATAGTGTAGTGTTAGGTGTAATTGTAACTTAGGTTAGTTTTTATTTTACAGGTAAATTTCTCTTTATTTTAGCTAGGTAGCTATTAAATAGTTAATAACTATTTAATAGCTATTGTACCTAGTTAAAATAAATTGAAAGTTACCTGATAAATAAAAATAAATCCTAAGATAGCTACAATATAATTATTATTTATATTGTAGCTATTTTATGGTTTATTTTAAAGGTAAGTATTTAGTTTTAAATAGGATTAATTTAGTTAATAGTAGAAATATTATTTAGATTTATTTAATATTTAAGTTAGAGGGGTGTTAGGGTTAGTGTTAGACTTAGGTTTAGGGGTTAATAAATTTATTACAGTGGCGGCGGTGTAGTGGGGGGCAGGATAGGGGTTAATAAATGTATTATAGGTGGCGACGGTGTAGGGGGGGCAGATTAGGGGTTAATAAATTTAATATAGGTTGCGGCAGGGTCCGGGAGCGGCGGTTTAGGTGTTAAACTATTTATTTAGTTGCGGCGAGGTGCGTGATCAGCAGGATAGGGGTTAATAACTTTATTATAGAGGGCGGCGGTATAGGGGGGGCAGGATAGGGGTTACTAGGTATAATGTAGATTGCTGTGGTGTCCGGGAGTGGCGGTTTAGGGGTTAATACATTTATTATAGTTGCGGCGGGGTCAGGGAGCGGCGGTTTAAGGGTTAATATGTATAGAGTAGCTTGCGGTGGGCTCCGGGAGCGGCGGTTTAGGGGGTTATAACTTTATCTAGTTGCGGCGGTGTAGGGGGGGACAGCTTAGGGGTGTTTAGACTCGGGGTACATGTTAGGGTGTTAGGTGTAGACAGCTCCCATAGAAATCAATGGGATGTCTGTTAGCAGCGAACATGAACTTTCACTATGGTCAGATTCCCATTGATTCCTATGGGATCCGCCGCCTCCAGGGCGGCGGATTTAAAACCAGGTACACTGGGCCGGAAAAGTGCCGAGCGTACCTGCTAGTTTTTTGATAACTAGCAAAAGTAGTTAGATTGTGCCGCACTTGTGTGCGGAACATCTGTAGTGACGTAAGAATCGATCTGTGTCGGACTGAGTCCGGTGGATCGAAGCTTACGTCACAAAATTCTACTTTTGCCGGTCTCTTGATAACTAAGGCGAATCAGCCTCGCCACAAATACGCTGTGGAATTCCAGCGTATTTGAGGTTGACGGCTTGATAACTAGGCCCCACAGTGTAAAAAATACAGCAATAGTGTATCAAAAATACATCAAAAATATATAATAAATATATATATCCATAAATTTTTTATAAAAACCAGTATGTCAAAGCGTTTCGGCCTAGATTAGGCCTTTCTCAAGACTATTTAATTTGTTTACATTAATTTGTTAACAGTAGCTGATATTTGTATTCGGAAATTTAATTTATGGAAGGGAAGGTCGGGGTTCTCGATAATCGGTGTGAGAGGGGAACACCTTGTGGATATATGTGTCATAGTGGCTAGAATACCATCCCACACCCGAAGAGTTTCTGTTATTAAATGATAGTCCTGAATAATCTTTGGTCTCTTAGAGGGGGATATCCAAGCCAATGTGCCCAAATTATTTAATTTAAGGAGTTTTCTATCTAACTGTATCCATGCCTTCTGCTCTGCGTTATGTGACCAGTCTGCTATCCTCTGGAGGATGACCGCGTTTCTATATGCGCTTAAGTCGGGAAGGCCCAACCCGCCTCTATCTCTGGGTAAGTACATGGTGCATCTGGGAAGGCGGGGCTTCACTTTCGCCCAAACGTACAGTTCAATTCACCTTTGAAGCTGATTTAAGTAACCAGCCGGTAGGGCAATAGGGACTGTTTGAAAAATATATAGAATCCTTTGAAATATGTTCATTTTAACAACACCCACCCTTCCCAACCATGAGTGGGGCTTGCTGTGCCAAGAGGAGAGGTCTGTCTCTGAGTTATGTTTGAGGGTACCATAATTATGTTTAAATAGGTCAGATGGATCAGGTGTGAGGTGAATTCCCAGGTATTTAAGTTTTCTTACGATTTAGATGTTGTATTTTTTTGTAAAGATTGTATAATTTTGGGGCATGTATTGATATTTAATAGTTCTGATTTACTTAGGTTAAGTAGAAAATTTGATATATCTCCATATGTCCTCAGCTCATTAAGAAGCTCGGGAGGGATGTGTCTACGTTTGTAATGGTATAGAGGAAGTCATCGGCATATAATGCCTGTTTATATTCGGTGTGTTCGATTTGTAGACCTGTGATGTTTCGATTCTGCCTAATTTTTTGGGCTAGGGACTCTATTGACAAAGCGAATAAAAGCGGGGATAAGGGGCATCCCTGTCTGGTGCCGTTACTAATGGGGAAAGATTTAGATAGTGTCCCGTTCACTCTGATCCTCGAGATAGGGTTCGAGTAGAGGGCAAAAGCTACATTTAAGAAAGTGTCCCCAAAACCCATCCTCTCCATAACCCGACGCAGAAAAAGCCAGTCGACCCTGTCAAAGGCCTTCTCTGCGTTGGTTGAGAACAGCACCATTGGAATTTTTGTTATTCTGGCATGGGAGATTAGCTGTAGGACTTTGGCGGTATTAACCTTGGCCTCCCTGCCGGGGACAAAACCCACCTGATAGTTGGAAACTAATTCTGGGAGATATTTGCTAAGGCGGTTCACTAAAATTTTGGCCAAAAGCTTCATGTCTGTATTAATTAGGGATATAGGCCTAAAGTTTTTTGGGGTCCCTGGCTTTTTGCCAGGCTTAGGGATAACAGTTATATGGGCCTCTAAAAGGGTCTTAGATAGTTGTGGTTTGTCTCTAAGCCTGCTAAACAATTGAAGGAGGGGACAGGAAACCTCATCTGTGAATTTTTTTATAGTAGGGAATTGTAAAGCCATCTGGGCCAGGACTTTTCCCCGAACGGGAAATTTTGATGGCTTGAGCCAGTTCCTCTTTAGTGATTGGAGAAGCAAGGAACTCCGAGGCTTCTTTGGTTAGGGATGGTAGCCCTATATCTCTGAGGTATAAATCAATTTTTTTGACCTTATTAAGTTGTAGAGTCTCCTCTCCCCGGAATTCTGTTTTTTCTTTAATATTATATAAGGAGTAATAGTATTTATGAAATGCAGAAGCAATCTTTGAGCTACTATAAAAACATTGGCCGTATTTAGTTTTGATTGAATGAATATATGTCTGCAATTGCCATCTTTTGAGAGATCTAGCTAAGAGTCTGCCAGGTTTGTTTCCCCCTTCGCAGTAAAACTGCCTCAGGGAGAGAGCTTTCTTTTGACGCATTTGTTCTAAATATTTATTCAGCTCTAGTTTTGTAGAGGTTAGTTTACCCTTCACGTCTGCATTTAAGGGGTCTGATTTATGTAAGGTTTCTAATGTTTGTAGCGTAGAGAGTAATTCAGTGTATTTACTCAATAGCGTTTGTTAAGTGTTGCTTTGTGTCTAATGAGGATTCCTCTTATTACGCTTTTGTGTGCTTCCCACACTATCATAATTGAAGTGGACGGGGCTGTGTTTATTTCAAAGCATTCTTTTATCGCCCTACGCATGTCTTCCAGTATTAAAGGGTCATCTAATAAAGTGGCGTCTAATTTCCATGTGTGGTTTGTGATCGGGATATCAGGCCATAAAACCAAGCAGGTGACTGGTGCATGGTCTGACCAGGTGATGTGGCCAATATCACATTTTTGTGTGATAGAGAGGCCATTGGCATCTGTGTATATGTAATCTATCCTTGAATAGCTGTTATGAGGAACAGAGTAGAAGGAGTAATCCCTCGAGTTCGGGTGTAAGGTTCTCCAGGTGTCATGTAATGCCATCTCCCGCAAGGTGGAGTTAACCTGTTGTATTGTAGAGGATGGGGTACAAGTTATACCCTTCGAGGAGTCCACAGAAGGATTAGCTACCAGATTGAAATCCCCTGCCAAAAACGCGATTCCCTTGGAGTGCTCAAGAAGGAGATTTGTGACTTTTTTTTAAGCTGGGGGAGTACACCGAGGCCAAAGTAATGTAGTGACCGTACAGTGTTCCTACAAACACTATATATATGCCCTCTGGGTCTTTCTCAACCTTTGTTATATGAAAAGGGACTGATTTGTGGAAAATGATGCCTACCCCTCCTTTTTTGCTCGCCCCCGAGGCGAACACCGCCTGTGGGTATACTGGGTGATGCCATTTATTCTCCTTTCCCTTCTGGAAGTGGGTCTCTTGTATTAGAATAATTTGGCTCTGCAATTTAGCTAGCTCCCTAAAGGCGATAGAGCGATTGCCGGGGTTATTGAGACCTTTTGCGTTAATTGTGGTGATGTTGATACCATGGTCTTGAAATTTACTGACCTTAGGCTGCATGGTTATTGTCTTTTAGGACGGGAGGGAAGAGGGAGAGAGAGAAAAAAAAACAGGAGGGAAGAAGGGGTTATAGGGGAGGGAAGAAAAAAGAGAAAAAGGGTTTAGTAGATGGGAGGGACAGGAGAGAAAATCAAGAGAAAGAGAATATAAAGATACAAAAAGGAGTAGCAAAATCTATAAAACAGTCTGAGTGTTTCCCAGACGTTAAGTGCAAAACGTTCCTGTACCAGGAAGAATTAATCTTGTAACCTTTTAAACAGATTTTCAATACGAGTAGCAACAATTGGGGAAAAGCCCCATAACTGACGTTAACTATTATAAACCTTAACACCCCAATTACTTCATTGGGGTGCAGTGACTTTTGGCATATGAGAAATTTATAAAATTTGTGAGTTGGGTTTTGTGAGAGACTAGGATTATTAGACTCTGTATTTTTAATGTTGGAGGAAAGGGAGTGAAGACAATCAGCAAGATTATTCGCTAGAGATATGTGATAGTTGGTATATTTCAGAATTTCATCTCTTCCTGCCTTTGATGGACCATTTGAGATATATAGTTTAGAATTTAGTTTCTAGATGGTCTATGTATTAGGCGGATTCCTGTGCTATCATATCGCATAGAAAAAAGGGAGTGATGCGGCATGATATGCTTTAAATAAGGCCTGATTACAGTGTTACGAACTCCCTTGTGGGAACTATTCCTCACGCTTAAGTGGGAGAGTGGTGCTCAGTGGGGTGAGAAGGGGCTGGTATAATGTTCAATGCAGATCATATCTCTGCTCATGTGCTCTAAGGTGTGTGCGCATGACCAAAAGAGTGAGCCCCTACTAGTGTTAGACCTCTTGCGAGATGTATACAGGTATTAGTGGTCTGTCCTAAGACCTTTATATGCTAAACAATATACAGTAAATAAAACAAAAATAACAGTAATCCCATTTCTTATTAAATCTTATATACATTAAATATTTGGTATGCATTATTGCAACATCTCTTTATAACGGATGCAACTAAGTCTATGATTTCAACAGACCTTTTTAGTGTCCTACCAGCCGGATCAGGGAGAGGTATACATAGGTCTTGGCTTTGTCAAATTTAAAATACAATACTTTACCCAGTACTGTAGAGCTCTCCACTTCTATCCGAAAGAGGACTGGGAAGAAGGAGTTTCATTTTCAGTGCTTGTGCCCTGTGGTGGGGGTGGTTGCAGAGATACGTTTTCAAAGAAATATTTTTCATCTGCTCCGGGTCTGTAGATACAAGTCTTGTTATTGTTGTTAGCAATGATGGAAACAGGAAATCCCCAGCAGTACTGGATGTTATGAGACCGTAGTGTAGATGTTATGTGAGCTAATTCTCTCCTCTACTGGAGGGTGACTGGGGACAAATCAGTAAAGATCTGAATTTCTTCTCCAGCATGTGTTATAGGGTGTTTATGCCTTGCCTCTTGGATGATCTCTTCTTTGTCCTTAAAGCTAAGGAACTTGACTATTATGTCTCATGGCAGTGCTTTATTTGGCGGTCTGGGCCTAAGAGCCCTATGTGCCCTTTCAAGTGGCACTTCTGGAGCAGAGGGGTTTCCCTTAATGATTCTGAAAAGGGCCTGCAAATAACCCTCAATTCCCTGCTGGGGGACTGTTTCCGATACTCCGTGGATTTGCAGGTTATTCCTGCGGCCTCTATTATCGAGGTCTTCGATTTTATCATTGAGGAATTGTACGTTATCTGCGTGGTGTTGCAGTTCTGTAGAGTTCCATTTTATGGAGGTTGAAGCATTGCTGAAATTTGCTTCTACTTTGAGGATTCGTGAGTCTAATGCAGCTATATCTTTTCTAAGGTCCCCAAATAGTGTTTTCATCTCATGCATAATGTTCTTAATGTCTTCTTTAGAAGCTAAGTGAACAATGTCCTCTTTTGTGAGATATGTTGAGTGAAGAGCTTCATCAGCAAGAGAGGGTGTCTGTGGCATCGCCATATTTTCTCTGTTAGCTGGTTTACCTGTGTCTACTGGTTTTAAATACTGAGATAGGGGCTTGGTGTGTATTGATTTATCAGCCCTACTTTGTCTCTTGTTAGGCATTACCTGTTCGTGTTTGAGGAACTTAAATATGCCTCTGGGGGTACGTTATAGTTCTTAGCCCCTGACCTTAAAGTTTTGTGGCCTAAGCGTCTGTGTAAGATCCACTCCGGGGTCAATCCTCCAAGTCCTGTCTGCCCAGTCACTATTATGTCTGTTTCTGCAGTTGTTGCTTGTTTATGGCCTGAACCCTGTTGTGTGCTGCGTCTTAGGCTATTGTTTTTAACTTGCAGCAGACGCTGTCTTTTACCTCCGTCTCCTGGGTTTTGTGTGCAGCCCTCGCAAGCGGCCCTGCTATCTCCGGCCCTCTTTCAATTCTACCAGAACCCAGCAGTGAAAAACAGAAGGCCGTTCCTGGAGATTGCGTCGAGTGCTGTTGACGATGCGTTCAGCGTGGTTGTGGGCCAGTTCTATCGGCTGCTCAGTAGGTTCGTATCGCCTTACTGCCTCCAAGCCTTTTGTGCTAGTCAGGACCTCAGCTATATCAAAGTTCCGAACAGGAACGTTGCCTTCTGAGGGGCTGTGCTTGTCAGCAGGTCTGTAGCGCGAACCCGGTGCTTCCGGTTTTCAGTTAGGACTGATGGGTGTGCAGCCCTATTGCCGCGGCTCTCCTCCCTTTGCAGGCTAAGAGTAACTTCCAAAAATGAGCGACTGTTGTGAGGAATGATATTATAGCCCACTCACTCTTATTTAGGCTGTTATTATGCCATTAAAATCTATACTGTCAGTTTAGGAAGCTGGAGCCCTTCTAGTGTGTGGCCATCTTCCAGCGCGGCCAGACTCCGCCTCCTTTTAAATTTAATTTTATTGTGTTTTGTGCAACTTTTTAGTCAAGCATAACAGTTAACCAGAGCTCTGTGATTGCGCTATCCCGACGCACGTTAAATTCAATTGTGCTCGAGAGAACGCATTTACTTTCAACTTGTAATACGCATGCTACTTCTGACATGTGCCACTCATAATCTAGCCCTTTATGAGTAATCAATGCAGAAATTCAAGTAATTCCATAGGGTTCACAAACTGTATATTAAAAACTGTATATAAAAAAAAAACTACTGCATGGATGAATCAATTACAGTGAGGCATGTAAGAGGGTCTAATTTCTGAATTTCATGGAAAATCTACAATCAAACTTAACAATACCATACATGTGTTAAAGGGACATTATACACTCATTTTTTTCTTTGCATAAATGTTTTGTAGATGATCTATTTATATAGTCCATAAAGTTTTTTTGTTTTTTTTAAATGAATAGTTTTGCTTATTTTGAAATAACATTGCTCTGATTTTCAGACTCCTACCCAAGCCCCAAAGTTTTATGAGAATACCATCAGCTACCTACTCCAGCTTGCTCCTGTTTGTGTAAAGGTTCTTTTCATATGCAAAAGAAGGGGGATGGGGGAGTGTCTTATTTCTCACTTGCAGTGGGTTTTCTAGCTACCTTTTCAACAGAGATAAACTGAGAGCTTCTAAGTAAGTTTTTAAACAGTTTTATACTGGATTTTTATATCTGTATCTGTGCATCTTATTCTTTATAGTAGTGTCTATTACATGCAGTTATATGAAAATGAGTGTATACTGCCCCTTTAAAATCCCCACAGCTGTGAACCTCTCTCTCTCTCTCTCTCTCTCTCTCTCTCTTCCTCTCTCTCTTCCTCACTTTCCCTCTCTTTCTTTCTCTGTCTCCCTCTCTCTCTCTGTCTCTCTCTCTCACTCTCACCCTCTCTCTCTCCCTCTCTCCCTCTCTCCCTCCCTCTCCTTTGAATACATTACCTGCTCTTTATGTGAAGCAGTTAATTGCAGTGCTGATTGAGGTCCTGATTTCTGCAGCCTCCCATTTTGTGTCATTAGGATGGGTTGAGCCTCTCACACTACCTGTCCTTTGTTCTTACTATCTCCTGCACTATATGTGAGTGCATGTGTTTATGTGTGGGGAAGGCTGTAGCCAGTAGCAGGTAATTGCAGTGCTGTTTGATGGCCTGATTGCAGCAGCCTCTCATGTTGTGCCATTGTGCAACCTGCTAATTTTATCATAAATTTAAAATGCCTCTATTGAGTTCATATATTGGGGTCTATCTATCAAGCTCCGAAAGGAGATTGATGGCCCGTGTTTCCAACGTGTCTTCAGACTCGCCAGCAACAGCAGTTATGAAGCAGTAGTCACAAAGACCGCTGCTCCATAACCTGTCCGCCTGCTCTGAGCAGGCGGACAGACATCACCGGAGATAAACCCGATCGAGTACGATCACGTTGATTGACACCCCCTGCTGGCGGCCCATTGGCCACGAGTCTGCAGGGGGCAGTGTTGCACCAGCAGCTCTTGTGAGCTGCTGGTGCAATGCTGAATACAGAGAGCGTATTGCTCTCCGTATTCAGCGAGCAATGCCTCTGGGGGTACGTTATAGTTCTTAGCCCCTGACCTTAAAGTTTTGTGGCCTAAGCGTCTGTGTAAGATCCACTCCGGGGTCAATCCTCCAAGTCCTGTCTGCCCAGTCACTATTATGTCTGTTTCTGCGGTTGTTGCTTGTTTATGGCCTGAACCCTGTTGTGTGCTGCGTCTTAGGCTATTGTTTTTAACTTGCAGCAGACGCTGTCTTTTACCTCCATCTCCTGGGTTTTGTGTGCAGCCCTCGCAAGTGGCCCTGCTATCTCCGGCCCTCTTTCAATTCTACCAGAACCCAGCAGTGAAAAACAGAAGGCCGTTCCTGGAGATTGCGTCGAGTGCTGTTGACGATGCGTTCAGCGTGGTTGTGGGCCAGTTCTATCGGCTGCTCAGTAGGTTCGTATCGCCTTACTGCCTCCAAGCCTTTTGTGCTAGTCAGGACCTCAGCTATATCAAAGTTCCGAACAGGAACGTTGCCTTCTGAGGGGCTGTGCTTGTCAGCAGGTCTGTAGCGTGAACCCGGTGCTTCCGGTTTTCAGTTAGGACTGATGGGTGTGCAGCCCTATTGCCGCGGCTCTCCTCCCTTTGCAGGCTAAGAGTAACTTCCAAAAATGAGCGACTGTTGTGAGGAATGATATTATAGCCCACTCACTCTTATTTAGGCTGTTATTATGCCATTAAAATCTATACTGTCAGTTTAGGAAGCTGGAGCCCTTCTAGTGTGTGGCCATCTTCCAGCGCGGCCAGACTCCGCCTCCTTTTAAATTTAATTTTATTGTGTTTTGTGCAACTTTTTAGTCAAGCATAACAGTTAACCGGAGCTCTGTGATTGCGCTATCCCGACGCACGTTAAATTCAATTGTGCTCGAGAGAACGCATTTACTTTCAACTTGTAATACGCATGCTACTTCTGACATGTGCCACTCATAATCTAGCCCTTTATGAGTAATCAATGCAGAAATTCAAGTAATTCCATAGGGTTCACAAACTGTATATTAAAAACTGTATATAAAAAAAAACTACTGCATGGATGAATCAATTACAGTGAGGCATGTAAGAGGGTCTAATTTCTGAATTTCATGGAAAATCTACAATCAAACTTAACAATACCATACATGTGTTAAAGGGACATTATACACTCATTTTTTTCTTTGCATAAATGTTTTGTAGATGATCTATTTATATAGTCCATAAAGTTTTTTTGTTTTTTTTTAAATGAATAGTTTTGCTTATTTTGAAATAACATTGCTATGATTTTCAGACTCCTACCCAAGCCCCAAAGTTTTATGAGAATACCATCAGCTACCTACTCCAGCTTGCTCCTGTTTGTGTAAAGGTTCTTTTCATATGCAAAAGAAGGGGGAGGGGGGAGTGTCTTATTTCTCACTTGCAGTGGGTTTTCTAGCTACCTTTTCAACAGAGATAAACTGAGAGCTTCTAAGTAAGTTTTTAAACAGTTTTATACTGGATTTTTATATCTGTATCTGTGCATCTTATTCTTTATAGTAGTGTCTATTACATGCAGTTATATGAAAATGAGTGTATACTGCCCCTTTAAAATCCCCACAGCTGTGAACCTCTCTCTCTCTCTCTCTCTCTCTCTCTCTCTCTCTCTTCCTCTCTCTCTTCCTCACTTTCCCTCTCTTTCTTTCTCTGTCTCCCTCTCTCTCTCTGTCTCTCTCTCTCACTCTCACCCTCTCTCTCTCCCTCTCTCCCTCTCTCCCTCCCTCTCCTTTGAATACATTACCTGCTCTTTATGTGAAGCAGTTAATTGCAGTGCTGATTGAGGTCCTGATTGCTGCAGCCTCCCATTTTGTGTCATTAGGATGGTTTGAGCCTCTCACACTACCTGTCCTTTGTTCTTACTATCTCCTGCACTATATGTGAGTGCATGTGTTTATGTGTGGGGAAGGCTGTAGCCAGTAGCAGGTAATTGCAGTGCTGTTTGATGGCCTGATTGCAGCAGCCTCTCATTTTGTGCCATTGTGCAACCTGCTAATTTTATCATAAATTTAAAATGCCTCTATTGAGTTCATATATTGGGGTCTATCTATCAAGCTCCGAAAGGAGATTGATGGCCCGTGTTTCTAACGAGTCTTCAGACTCGCCAGCAACAGCAGTTATGAAGCAGTAGTCACAAAGACCGCTGCTCCATAACCTGTCCGCCTGCTCTGAGCAGGCGGACAGACATCACCGGAGATAAACCCGATCGAGTACGATCACGTTGATTGACACCCCCTGCTGGCGGCCCATTGGCCACGAGTCTGCAGGGGGCAGTGTTGCACCAGCAGCTCTTGTGAGCTGCTGGTGCAATGCTGAATACAGAGAGCGTATTGCTCTCCGTATTCAGCGAGGTCTGGTGGACCTGATCCACACTGTCGGATCAGGTCCGCCAGACCTTGTTAAATAGAGGCCATTGCCTCACCAACCTTTGATCTCACCGCACATCACTGCAATGGAGCGGTTTCATAAAGTTTAAATACTATAAAAATCAAGTATAACAAGATATCATAAGTCCTTGCAATAGAAACCCATAATCAGCTTGTTTTTAGATATAGATTCCACACAAGCTGGAAATTATGATTTATCAATCAATAAAGCTAAGTATTGGAAAAACAATGCTTTTAAAATATTAAGGGCTAGAATACCAGTGATGCACTAACGTTATATACACATGTATACACAAATATACAAATTAATATTTACTTTGCAAGCCCTTTCCACTCAAATACCTGAAAATAAGAAAATATATTTTTATTAAATTTTAATATTTAATAATGTGATTGACTTTTGTGTACTGTAAATATGTATATATATGTATTATATATATATATACAGGGAGTGCAGAATTATTAGGCAAATGAGTATTTTGACCACATCATCCTCTTTATACATGTTGTCTTACTCCAAGCTGTATAGGCTCGAAAGCCTACTACCAATTAAGCATATTAGGTGATGTGCATCTCTGTAATGAGAAGGGGTGTGGTCTAATGACATCAACACCCTATATCAGGTGTACATAATTATTATGCAACTTCCTTTCCTTTGGCAAAATGGGTCAAAAGAAGGACTTGACAGGCTCAGAAAAGTCAAAAATAGTGAGATATCTTGCAGAGGGATGCAGCACTCTTAAAATTGCAAAGCTTCTGAAGCGTGATCATCGAACAATCAAGCGTTTCATTCAAAATAGTCAACAGGGTCGCAAGAAGCGTGTGGAAAAACCAAGGTGCAAAATAACTGCCCATGAACTGAGAAAAGTCAAGCTTGCAGCTGCCAAGATGCCACTTGCCACCAGTTTGGCCATATTTCAGAGCTGCAACATCACTGGAGTGCCCAAAAGCACAAGGTGTGCAATACTCAGAGACATGGCCAAGGTAAGAAAGGCTGAAAGACGACCACCACTGAACAAGACACACAAGCTGAAATGTCAAGACTGGGCCAAGAAATATCTCAAGACTGATTTTTCTAAGGTTTTATGGACTGATGAAATGAGAGTGAGTCTTTATGGGCCAGATGGATGGGCCCGTGGCTGGATTGGTAAAGGGCAGAGAGCTCCAGTCCAACTCAGACGCCAGCAAGGTGGAGGTGGAGTACTGGTTTGGGCTGGTATCATCAAAGATGAGCTTGTAGGGCCTTTTCGGGTTGAGGATGGAGTCAAGCTCAACTCCCAGTCCTACTGCCAGTTTCTGGAAGACACCTTCTTCAAGCAGTGGTACAGGAAGAAGTCTGCATCCTTCAAGAAAAACATGATTTTCATGCAGGACAATGCTCCATCACACGCGTCCAAGTACTCCACAGCGTGGCTGGCAAGAAAGGGTATAAAAGAAGAAAATCAAATGACATGGCCTCCTTGTTCACCTGATCTGAACCCCATTCAGAACCTGTGGTCCATCATCAAATGTGAGATTTACAAGGAGGGAAAACAGTACACCTCTCTGAACAGTGTCTGGGAGGCTGTGGTTGCTGCTGCACGCAATGTTGATGGTGAACAGATCAAAACACTGACAGAATCCATGGATGGCAGGCTTTTGAGTGTCCTTGCAAAGAAAGGTGGCTATATTGGTCACTGATTTGTTTTTGTTTTGTTTTTGAATGTCAGAAATGTATATTTGTGAATGTTGAGATGTTATATTGGTTTCACTGGTAAAAATAAATAATTGAAATGGGTATATATTTGTTTTTTGTTAAGTTGCCTAATAATTATGCACAGTAATAGTCACCTGCACACACAGATATCCCCCTAAAATAGCTATAACTAAAAACAAACTAAAAACTACTTCCAAAACTATTCAGCTTTGATATTAATTAGTTTTTTGGGTTCATTGAGAACATGGTTGTTGTTCAATAATAAAATTAATCCTCAAAAATACAGCTTGCCTAATAATTCTGCACTCCCTGTATATATATATATATATATATATATATATATATATATATATATATATATATATATGCATACATGTATGTATATATTTATTACACAAAATAAATTATATATGTATAAATAAATAGAAAATTATCTTCTATGTGAAGAACATTGGAATCTAAAGCATTCACAACTACCTTCGGGTTAGCACTGTAGATTTAACTCCTGTTGGTTTAGTGCGCGAGGGATAAGTGTTAGTTTTTTTCCAGTTGCTGCTCTCCATGGAAATCTGTGGGGAGAAATTAGCATGGGTGTGATATCCAAAGTATTGAAGTTAGCGCACATTGGCTTTCGCTTGCTAGGCCGCACTTTACTTTTAACTTGTAATACACTTGGTGGTGTTTGTGCAAGAGCAAATGTGCTAAATAGCGTGCCACTTGTAATCGGGCCCTAAATTAGCAATACAGTGATTGAGCAAACATTCCCAATATTCCTATCATGCCTGAGTACAATTGGCATTCAGATATTTGAACAGTGGTGAGGATGTAAATGGATTGCAATAGTTTCATTTTAAACTCATGCTTGCATGATCCAGTTTTAAAGCCTGGCTACTAATAGTGACAATCATAGGCTAAATTACATATGTAGTGTTGCCCGCAAAAGACGGTTTTGCTATCACATATACGGCGCCGCATATAAATGTTGCGCGCATAATTCCCCCGTCGCACGCTAATTTTACTCCCATAAGCTAACATAGAACCTGGTCGCAAATCGGTATCACATATTCAGCATAAGGAATTATGCGCCGAAAATTGAGGAATTTTACTCCATTTTAACTTTGCCACACATATGCAGACGCATATAGCCTTGCGCTGAAAATGTGAGCAGTGTAAGTCCCTGAAAATATTAACTAACACCTAACACATGCGCAATATCTACCTGTCAAAAATATAAAATATATTAACCCCTAATCCGCCAACCCCAACATTGCAATATAACTAATAAAGTGATTAACCCCTAATCCGCCATCCCCCACAACGCAAATATACCTAATTAAGCTATTAACCCCTAATCCGCCATTCACCCACATTACAACTAATAAAAGTATTAACCCCTAAATCTGCCAACCACAACATCGCAAATCTACTGAATAAATCTATTTACCGCCATCCACCCACAACGCATTAAAGGATTACTTTCTGTTATAATTTTTAAGCCAAACAACTAACATATTAAAGTTAATAAACATTTATTAAAACCTACTGACCTATATTTTCTCCAAAACGAAGTTTCATAACGTTATAAAAGTTATATCTTTTATTCCCCGATGATGTCACGTTATCCAGCCCACTTTTTTCAGCACTGCATGTTCAAAATACTTAAACCAATGAAATTGTGTTTAAAGCACCATTTTGAAACCTAGGTATTGTAAATGGATTGGTACAGAGCAAAGGATACCCACGGAGTGGGTTTGGAAAACAATTAAATTTGCAGACAAGATTTCTGATATACGGTAGAGATATGTTAATGAAATGCTATTGATAAAAAGCGTATTTGAGGTAGTTAGTTAGTAACAGGCATAGAAAATATTTACTTACAGTGGCCCTTTAAACCTAATTACACTATTAACCCCTAAACCCCCCCCCCCATATGACAATTAGCCTAATTAGCTATTAACTCCTAAATCGCCAACCCGCCACAATGCTAATAACTTAATTAAATACTAAGTTTCAATTAAAATAAAAACCTAACATTACTTTAAAAATAAAAATTTAAATTAATCTAAAATTACAAAAATAAAAACATTACAGAAAATAATAAACCAAATTATCAAAAATAAAAAAATTAAGCCTAATCCCTATGAAAATAAAAAAAAACCCAAAATAAAAACACCCCCTAATCTAAACTAAACTACCAATAGCCCTTAATAGGGCCTTTGTAGGGCATTGCCCTAAATTAAACAGCTCTTTTACCTATAAAAAATGCTAAGTCCCCCCTAACAGTAAAACCCCCACCCACCAAAACCCTCAAAATAAAATAAAACTAACATTAAAAAAAACTAAACTACTCATTGCCCCTAAAGGAGTATTTGTATGGGCATGCAGCTCTTTTACTGTTATTATTATCGGTTATTTGTAGAGCGCCAACAGATTCCACAGCACTATAAACAAAGGGGGAGTACAACAAAACAATTATAGGGTAGAGGGCCCTGCCAAGAGTTGCACTGTTGTACTCAGCTCTTAAGAAGGTGATCTGCAAACAGCTGGACTCTTAGGCTTACATGCTAAGAGGGTTCAGGGGACTGCAGTGGAGGAGAGGAACTGGTAATAGGAAAGGTCAGCGTAGGTTGTATGCGTCCCTGAACAGTAGAGTCTTTAGGGAGCACTTGAAGCTTTTAAAACTAGAAGAGAGTCTTGTGGAGTGAGGCAGAGAGTTCCACAAGATGGGAGCCAGTCTGGAGAAGTCCTGTAAACGGGAGTGTGAAGAGGTGACAAGAGAGGAGGAGAGTAGGAGGTCATGAGCAGAGCGAAGGGGACGGGAGGGAGAGTATCTGGAGACAAGGTCTGAGATGAAGGGGGGAGCAGTGCAGTTGAGGGCTTTGTATGTAAGAGTGAGAGTTTTGTGTTTGATCCTAGAGGCAAGAGGAAGCCAGTGAAGGGATTGGCAGAGAGGCGCAGCAGATGAAGAGCGACGTGTAAGGAAGATGAGTCTGGCAGAGGCATTCATTATGGATTGTAAAGGAGCTAGGCGGCAGGTGGGGAGACCAGAGAGGACAGAGTTGCAGTAATCAAGGCGGGAAAGAATGAGAGAGTGGATTAAAATCTTAGTTGTGTCTTGTGTAAGGAAGTGTCTAATTTTAGAGATGTTTTTAAGATGGAAGCGGCAGGCTGTAGCCAAGGACTGAATGTGAGGAGTGAAGGAAAGATCTGAGTCAAATGTAACCCCGAGACATCGGGCATGCGGGGTAGGGGTAATGATGGAGTTGTGGACAGTTATAGAGATATTGGGGGTGGAGATTTTGGAAGAAGGGGGGAAAATGAGGAGCTCAGTTTTGGAGAGATTTAGCTTGAGGTAGTGAGAGGACATCCAGGAAGAGATGTGAGAAAGACAGTTAGTGACACGGGTTAGCAAGGAAGGAGATAGTTCTGGTGCAGAGAAGTAGATTTTGGTGTCATCGGCATACAAATGATATTGGAAACCATGGGACTTAATTAGGGAACCTAGTGATGACGTATAGATTGAGCAAAGAAGGGGACCGAGGACAGAGTCTTGCGGTACTCCAACAGAAAGTGATGACGGGGCAGAGGAGGCCCCAGAGAAGGCTACACTGAAGGTACGGTTTGACAGGTAGGAAGAGAGCCACGAAAGGGCTGTGTCACAGATGCCGAAGGATTGGAGGGTTTGGAGCAAAAGAGGGTGGTCGACAGTGTCAAAGGCTGCGGACAGGTCAAGGAGAATAAGCAGAGAGAAGTGGCCTTTTGATTTAGCTGTAAGTAGGTCGTTGGTGACCTTAACAATAGCTGTCTCTGTGGAGTGATAGGGACGAAATCCAGATTGCAGCGGGTCAAGAAGGGAGTTTAACGTAAGGAAATGGGATAGGCGTGCATTTACTAGTTTTTCGAGAAGCTTTGAAGCAAGAGGGAGGTGGGAAATTGGGCAGTAGTTGGATGGGGAGGTAGGATCAAGGGAAGGTTTTTTGAGGATAGGTGTGACCAGTGCATGTTTCATTGATGAGTGAAATGTACCAGTACTTAGGGAGAGGTTGAAAATGTGTGTTAGTATAGGGGTAAGGGTAGCAGAGAGAGAGGGGAGCAGCTGTGAGGGGATAGGGTCAAGGGGACAGGTAGTGAGGCGAGAGCGCAATATAAGTGCTGAAACTTCGTCCTCAGTAACAGGAGAGAATGAACTAAGTTTCAGGTTATGAGGGTTGTGGTTGAGTGAGAGTATTTGAGGGGGGGAGAGAATGGAATTGTGTTGAGAGCTGATTTCATGTCTGATGGAATCAATTTTGTTAATGAAGTGACTGGCAAAGTCTTGAGCTGACAGAGAAGTTGTATTAGGAAGTGGGGGAGGGCGGAGGAGAGTATTGAAAGTGGAGAACAGACGTTTTGGGTTTGAAGAAAGATTAGAGATAAGAGTAGAGAAGTAGTGTTGCTTGTGGAGATTAAGGGCAGAGTAGTAGGAGTTCAAGATGAATTTGTAATGAAGAAAATCAACTGAACTCCGTGATTATCTCAAATGTCGTTCAGCAGTACGGGAACATCTGCGTAGGTACCGTGTCAGAGGAGTATGCCAGGGCTGGGGATGAGTGTGTGATTTCCTAGCAGTGGTAAGAGGGGCGAGATTGTCAAGGACGGATATAAGGGTGGAATTATAGTGGCAGATAGATTGTTCAGGGCAGGAAAAGGAGGAGAAGGATGAGAGGAGCGGTTGAAGGGAATTAGCAAGTTGTTGCTGATCTAAAGACCTAATGCTTCTGTGAAGTTTGGTGTGAGGAGTAGAAGGTGGGAGAGTTGTAGGAAGGGATGCTATGTTGCAGGTAAGGAGATGGTGGTCAGAAAGAGGAAAAGGGGAGTTTGAGAAGTTTGAGAGAGTGCATCGATAGCTAAAGATCAGGTCAAGGGAGTGACCGTCTTTGTGAGTGGGAGAATCAGTCCATTGTGACAGACCGAAAGAGGAAGTGAGTTGCAGAAGTTGTTTAGCAGAAGAGGCAGTGGGATTGTTAAGGGAGATGTTGAAGTCGCCAAGAATGAGGGCAGGGGTGTCTGAGGAAAGGAAATAAGGAAGCCAGGCAGCAAAGTGATTTAAAAATTGAGTTGGGGAGCCAGGGGGGAGGTATATGACTGCAACACGTATAGAGAGGGGAGAGAATAACCGAATCATGTGTGCTTCAAATGAAGAAAATGTGAGTGAAGAGAAGGGCTGAATTTGTTGGAAGGTGCACCGAGAGGAAAGTAAAATACCGACACCACCTCCTTGTCTTTTGCCAGACCTAGGAGTGTGGCTAAAATGGAGACCCCCATGTGACAGTGCAGCAGTGGATGCTGTGTCTGAAGTAGAGAGCCAGGTTTCTGTAAGAGCCAGAAGGTTAAGAGAGTGGGAGATAAAGAGATCATGGATAGAAGTTAACTTATTGCAAACAGAGCGAGAGTTCCAGAGTGCACAAGTGAAGGGGGAGGCTTTTTTAGATGTAAGAGGAATGCGATTAAGGTTACCAGAGTTTAGTTTATGAAGTCTATTGAAAGGCACACAAGGATGTGAAAGGTTAGGAGGTGGTGAGGGACAAGGATTAGAGGAGATGTCACCAGCAGCTAGTATGAGCAAGAGGGAGAGTGACATGAGATGAGAAGCAGATTTGCAGTAATGAGACTGTTGTTTAACTGAAGTGCAGAAGGGAGAGATAGTATTTAGGAATAAGTAGAGTTCATGAGTACAAAAGTAAGGGGAGTATAAGAGAGATGGGCTAATGAACAGTGCAGGTGGAGAGGGAGAAGGAGTAAGTGAGTAATGTAGTTTGTTATATAGACAAGAGGTAGCAAAAAGGAGTATGAAGATATTGAGCATTATTATGAAAGTGGGAACCAAGTAAACACATAAGACACAGTGTTACAGCAGCACTTGCAAAAGGATACAATGAGATACATAAAACACAGTATTACAAGAGTACTTGCCTTGTGTCTTGCCCCTTGCCCAATCCTTGTCCAATTCTTGTATAATTCTTAAAAATTGATGCCTCACTTATAAAATGTTCACTTTGAAAATGTGAACATATGCTATTGTTAAAAAGTACACAGCCCTGTTACCAATGTACACACCCCTGTGCAATGCACATCCCCTAACTAGTCTGAAATATATACAGGTAGGGCAGTCAGCTGAGTCCACTAAATTTACTTAATTGCTAATCAAAGACAGTTGGTAAGGCCAATTGGAATGTTAGAATCTGGTCAGGGTGAGATGAGTTAAGTAAACAGACAATAAAATTTGGAGGGGGTTAAAACTGTGACATAAGAAAACTATAAATTTTAGAGTTATAGCAAGTATTGATAAGGAGTGAGCATCACATGGCAATTAACTAGACATTAGAATTGAGACATTGGGAAAAATCATTACAAAAAATGCAGGACTTAATTTTAACAGCCTTTTACTGTCCTTAAAAGGGCATTTAGCTCTTTTTACGAGGGTCCATGATTTGCAGCCAATAGGGTTTCAGTAGCCCTTTTTTTAATTTTAATTGTAACTTAGTATTTATTTATTTTAGGTATGGGGGTTAATTTAGAGGGTGTTAGGTTAGGGGGCTAAGTAATTAAATTAGCTATTTGCATTGTGGGGGGTTGGAGGTTTAGGGGTTAATAGTGTTGATAGGTACTTTGCGTTTTACAGGGTTGACGGATTAGAAGTTAATACATATATTAGGTAGATTGCGATGTGGGGGAATGGAGGGTTAAGGGTTAATACATTTATTAGGTAGACTGCGTTGTGGGGGGTTGGCGGTTATTATTAGTTGCAATGTGGGGGGATTGCGGATATAAGGGTTTTGACGTGTTGGGTTTATTTTTGGGAGGCGGGTTAGAATTTTACGGGAGATTAAACTTTTTTTTTTTCTTATGCGCCGACTGCCGTAAGTCACTGGCGACTACAGAAATATGTATTTCTGCACATGTTTGGACATTGCTAGTTTATCCGACTTATGGCAGTTTATGAACTGCCTGTGGGGTTTATTGGAATCCTCGATGTGCGAGGTGAATTTACGGGCGACGCGGGTTTCAGCAGTTATGCTGAAGCCTGCGCCGTATATGTAATCTCGCCCCATGAGATCAAGAGTATAACTTAAAAACAAACATAAACAGAAAGAGATTGTTCCACGCCATTTCTAGCTGATCTCATTTTACCTTCAGATTACCTTAGCTGTACAGGATATCACATTCTCAATACATAATACATATGTAAATTATTAGTAATGAATAGAGCTTTAATGAATCAATACCCAGTATATAAATAAACCTCTAAAATGTGTCCTATGGCCATTTAGTGTCTTGCACTAGAGTCAGCTGAGAGGGTCAGAAGTCTCGGCCTGCTAATTTAAGCATGATTGTGTGCTTCCACATATGTAAGTGGCCCCGTTTGTTCTTACTATTACCCTTATCACCATATATTAGTGCACCAGAGGTGCCTCTGTTTGTTTTTCTTTTGCAGGATTGTCCTTCATCTTTACCTGAGAGCAGCCAGGAATCCTTTTGGTTTGGACCTCCTACCTGGATTGGGTTCATTTGCTTGAGTTGTATAATAGAATATTCCAACTAGCCTTGGAATACTTGTAAAGATGTCAAAAAAGCAATTTCTGGGCTTTATCAAGTGCCTTGAGGTGTTGAATTTGAAAAGGCTAAACTGGTCTGGAAAAGGTATTAAAAAGTCTTTTAAAAATTAATTGTATTCTCCAAGAACGTTTTAGCCCAATATTAAAAATATATATTTTTTTACCTTTATTAGGATTTACATTTGGGGCTTAATTTCCCTTTAAGCTTGAATTTGCATCTTAATAAATAAGCATTTTGAACAATGCACTTATAAACACATATTACATCACATATTTTACTAATACTAAAATTGCTATAGTTTACAAAAAAATATTCATTTTTAACTGCAAACCTTTAAATTGCTCTAAGTTAAACAATTTAAAACAAAATCAAAATATAAAATATTAATTTTATTTCTCATTTTGATTCACTCTTTTTTTTACAAGCAGCCATATTGATTCTAAACTTTCATTAAATGTATTTGTTTTAAAACAACCTCAGTGCTTTTAGATATCTTCACAATGGTTAGGGGTTGCTGTGTTTTACCTTTGCTTGTTTTCTGATCTGTTTGACTGACGTCTGCATATTGAGCCTAAGCAGGACCATTCTACCTCTACTAACTCAAGATCAGTACATCAGTTATAAATCCTGATGCCTAATGATTCTTAATTCTTATCTGAGACACATGCATTGACTGAGCCTTTTTTAATCACACCTTATATCATAGAAATGTTCTCTTATTTATGAAACTCAGTATACAAATGTTGGTAAAAAAAAATGTAAAGAGAAAGGGAAAAAAAGGAAAATGGATAAAGAGTAGGTAAGCAGACTTTTCAGAACATTCTTAATAAAATGGTGTTTCTAAAAATGAGGTTAAGATTAACTGTATGTAGGATAAATTCAGTTTACACAGCTTTATTATTTATCACCTTCCTTGTTGGACCTTGGACTGTGTGATCCTCATCACTTAGCTGTACAAATGAAGGTTTACCCACAATATATACCTTCTCCTTTTTTAGAGACAATCCTTTAAATTCCCCTTTGCCTCTCTATTGAACTGGCTTGCCATTAACACACTTTTACTTCTTCCATCAAGTTTATTTTTTTTAGCTTTATTTCTTATTATTTATTCCTCCTCCCAATTTACTTGTACTTTAAATCTAAAAATTAATCAACCCCTGCACAATATATGTCCCTAATTGGATAAGAACTGGAAAATAGTCACAATTGGTTCCTTCAAATGGTGGGTAGATTTTGTTGCAGCAAACAAGATGATAATGCATTCAAAATATTTTCAAACTCATCCAATATTTTAGTTTATTGCAAGGCTACCGAAAATTTCTTTACTGTCCTTTTATTGTTGGTTATGAATATATTTTTAATTTCAATGTGTCCTTTCTACTAATTTTTGATAGTGTAGATATTTGCCGCTATCTACCAATATTAATAATATATAACCAAAGAGGCATCACAGAAAAAACAACTGACAGGATGACAAGAGGTGGACTACATGCATTTGTTTTATTTATTTAAAACTTTTTTTCCTATATATCTATCAACCTAGAGGAACTGTACTTGAAGGACCAGTGTATGGGGATTGCCTTCTGCGTCTAACAATAAAAGGCTTGGAATATAAATGAGTCCAAGGTATGACATTTAAGGTTAGTTATCACAACTGGGTGGGCCAAAGATGATTGATGAGAAGAGAGAGTAGATCCTTCCAAATAATAAAAAAATTTCTGGGAATCATAGGAAATGGATCAGCAGCACAAGCGTCCAAGGGAGGCTGGGTCTGGAGAAACACATCTTTGGTTGATGCTTCTGGGTCTGGATCAGGGGAGTATTATGGCCTAAGCTAACAACGCTTAGAGTGGCAGATATTGGGGGGCAGCAATTTTTTGCATCACTTGCACATAAATAATTTAAAATTGAAAAATAAAATAGCAAGAACTATAGAAAAACAGTACCAGTTAATGTTGGCATTCAAGCTGGTTTAATATTTAATTAAGAGGGGCTGCCTTTTAAAAAATTACAGTCATACTCTATAGAAAAACAACAACAAAAAAGCGGATCACGGGTATAAACAATGACAAAACGTATTTATTGATTTTTACATGGAAGGTAAAAAACATAAGATAAAAAATACTACATGTAGAGAGGAGGGGGGGTTCATTCAATTTTAGTTACAGCACATAACCATGTCCCTTCCTATTGGCCCCATCAAGCTATGGTCCAATCAGATGTAGTTAGCTGTAGTCATGGCATGCAACCACGCCTCTTTCTATTGCCCCCCATCTATGCTACAATCAGAAGTAGTTAGTTGTAGTCATGTCATGCAAGCATGCCCCCTTGCATTGGTTCCAGAAGGTATGTTGAAATTGGCTTGTAACCACTCCCCCTTCTAACCTCAAGCCACACTGAATTCACCATTTCAACACTGAACACACAGAAGTTTTGCTCACAATGGAGCATCAGTCTTCTACTATGAGGTTGTTTTTAATAAAGCTGACTTATTTTTCTGCATTGCGTTTCATGTTAATGGACTTTATTTTTTATTATACACAGTACTAAAATAGGTGAATCAAATTATTAATTTATTAAAATGAACATATATAAAAACACAATAGCACACATAAATTGTATATGTAAAGTGATGAATTATAAAACTGAAATAAAAACCAACGGGCACTGGATGCGTAACTCAGTGAACTGGATTCGATAGTATAAATGGGTATAATAATAAACCAGTTGGAAAATATAATACAAATGAAAAAATGCATTTCAGTCGAAAAAAATGTATATCATTAGACACAATGTGGCTCAAAAAATATAAAAATTAAATAATTGAACAATAAGATAAAAAGAAAAATATGATCGGAAAAATTATATAAAAACGGCAATTCCGATTAAAAATTGCTGCAGCAGAGAAAAAAAGAAAAAAAAGTGATAAAAACTGACACTTAAAATTCTTTCTATTTTAGCCGTCTATTCAAATAGTACTAAAGAGGATAAATAAGTATATCTGGAAATGTCTCTGGAGTCTCTGAGTTCCCACGTAGGTCCTTAAATCTTCAAAATAATACCAGATACTTAATAACGTCTCTTAAAGTGTTAGTGAAAGTCTGTATTATTGCAATTACTACAATGTGGCAATAAGGACTTATAATCCCACAATCTTGAAGTTATTATGTATCAAACCTCAATGTTTACTTTTGTAATAAGGTATATATGAATTCTTTTGAAGTTATTATAACATTGTTACAAATTCCTGCTAAAGTGTAATTCCTCTTAAAGCGGATCAGCCGATGTCACTTTGAAAGCGCTCACTTGCGGCTTTAATTATAGTATCTGATGAATCTGATGAATCCAGTGATGTTAGAGGCCATTTGTACATTTGATATAAACTTATGTATGTGGAAGATCACCCTTTGTTTTTTAGCTATGGTGGACATAATAGGTAAGAGTTCTAATGTATGGGAATTATGTATGTAGTAGACATAATAGGTAGGAATTCTAATTTATCGAAATTACGTATGTGGAGGTCACCCTCCATTTTTTAGCTGTTATAAACATAATAAAATAGAGATTCTGGTCATCATAGCTAAAAAACAAAGGGTGATCTTCCACATACATAAGTTTAAATCAAATGTACAAATGTCCTCTAACATCACTGGCGAGCTTATTAAAAACCTTAATCTAATATTACTAAATATAGAGAAGAATGCTATATGCTGATAAGCAAATGAAACCAGGTGAATTAGACACAGAGTGGCTCAATATCCTTAGACACAGGCTCATCATTAAGATATATTTTAAATTTTTATTTTTTATTTTTTATTTTTTATTTTTCATTTCTAACTTCTATTTTTTACTTCTATTTTTAACATTTTTAAAAAATGTTAAAAAAATGTTATTTTATGTAAAATAATTTTTTTCTTAAAAAGTTACATTTTCCTGAATTTCTCATATATTAATTTTATACACTAAAGTGTAAAAAACCAAATGTCACAAATAAACATCTAAGGTATATATGATGGTAAAATACACAATAGATTTACTTCCGGTCCAGAGAAAACGCCACTACAAACAATATTCGGCGTTGCCGCAAATAGAACCAGCTCGACAAGGCAAGATTGGGTAAGAGATTCCTTTCTTTCCATATGTCTATGAAGACAATATAATACAATTAAGGGTAAAAAAAAGAATTATTGCCCCATCTGAGAATATATGTAAAGAGATTCATCAGATACTATAATTAAAGCCGCAAGTGAGCGCTTTCAAAGTGACATCGGCTGATCCGCTTTAAGAGGAATTACACTTTAGCAGGAATTTGTAACAATGTTATAATAACTTCAAAAGAATTCATATATACCTTATTACAAAAGTAAACATTGAGGTTTGATACATACTAACTTCAAGATTGTGGGATTATAAGTCCTTATTGCCACATTGTAGTAATTGCAATAATACAGACTTTCACTAACACTTTAAGAGACGTTATTAAGTATCTGGTATTATTTTGAAGATTTAAGGACCTATGTGGGAACTCAGAGATTCCAGAAACATTTCCAGATATACTTATTTATCCTCTTTAGTACTATTTGAAAAGACGGCTAAAATAGAAAGAATTTTAAGTGTCAGTTTTTATCACTTTTTTTTCTTTTTTTCTCTGCTGCAGCAATTTTTAATCGGAATTGCCGTTTTTATATACTTTTTCCGATCATATTTTTTCTTTTTATCTTATTGTTCAATTTTTTAATTTTTATATTTTTTGAGCCACATTGTGTCTAATGATATACATTTTTTTCGACTGAAATACATTTTTTCATTTGTATTATATTTTCCAACTGGTTTATTATTATACCCATTTATACTATCGAATCCAGTTCACTGAGTTACACATCCAATGCCCGTTGGTTTATATTTCAGTTTTATAATTCATCACTTTACATATACAATTTATGTGTGCTATTGTGTTTTTATATATGTTCATTTTAATAAATTAATAATTTGATTCACCTATTTTAGTACTGTGTATAACATTTGCAATACACTTAAATTTCACACTTGTTTGCACTATCCGTCACAGTGTATATTAGCACTTATTTCTTTAATTTTATTTCCTAGACAGCTAGCCGTAGGCGCCACCTCCAACCCCTTTGTTCTTTTGTCAAGCATATTTCCGGTTGCAAATTTGTGAGATTTTTTGCAACCCCAGAGGTAGGCCAGTCTGTCTCACAAACAGTTTGATATACACACCCTTCTCCTTTATTTTTTATTATGCCTCAAATTGCAACACAAAATAGTCTAATAATAAACACATAACACGTTTATATATTTTAGAGATATGAGATTATGGGCCAGATTACAAGTCGAGGGCTATTTAATGCTTCCGCTTGAGTGTTAATTGCGCTAGAAGTAAGCTTTTTGCGCTCGTCAGGTTGCACTTGCATTATGAGTTGAAAGTAAACTGTTTTTGCTGAAGTTAAAATACTGTGTGCAGGGGCGGAGCCTGCTCTCATTGGAGAAAGACACGTCTCTGTGAAGCTCTTAAAATTTGGTTGATATTTTGTGGACTTTATGCAGTAAATCTACATTATTTTACACTTATACTGCCATCTGTGCACTAGAGATCAGACAGATAATCAGAGTTGATGTTCCTCTTCCTATGTTCTCTGAGATAGCTGTGCAGCGCTGTCTCCACAGGCATAGAAGCCAATACTCATCCTGCTACACTTGAACAGCATGAGGATCTCAAGACATATAGCGGCCTAGTTATCAAGCCGTCAACCTCAAATACGCTGGAATTCCGCAGCGTATTTGTGGCGAGGCTGATTCGCCTTAGTTATCAAAGGCTTCAGACTGGCAAAAGTAGAATTTTGTGATGTAAGCTTCGATCCGCCGGACTCCGTCCGACACAGATCGATTCTTACGTCATTCCAGATGTTCCGCACACAAGTGCGGCACAATCTCACTACTTTTGCTAGTTATCAAAAAACTAGCAGGTACGCTCGGCACTTTTACGGCCCAGCATACCTGGTTTTCAATCCGCCAGCCTGGAGGCGGCGGATCCCATAGGAATCAATGGGAGTCTGACCATAGCGAAAGTACAAGTTCGCTGCTGCCAGATATCCCATTGATTCCTATGGGAGCTGTCTGCACCTAACACCCTAACATGTACCCAGAGTCTAAACACCCCTAATCTGCCCCCCCTACACCGCCGCAACTAAATAAAGTTATTACCCCCTAAACCACCGCTCCCGGAGCCCACCGCCACCTACATTATACCTATTAACCCCTATCCTGCCCCCCCTATACCGCCGCCCTCTGTAATAAAGTTATTAACTCCTATCCTGCCGATCCCGCACCTCACCGCAAATAAATAGTTTAACCCCTAAACCACCGCTCCCTGAACCCGCCGCAACCTATCTTAAATTTATTAACCCCTATCCTGCCCCCCCTACACCGTCGGCACCTATAATAAATTTATTAACCCCTATCCTGCCCCTCACTACACCGCCGCCACTGTAATAAAATTATTAACCCCTAAACCTAAGTCTAACACTAACCCTAACACCCCCCTAACTTAAATATTAATTAAATACATCTAAATCATATTTATATTATTAACTAAGTTAATCCTATTTAAAACTAAATACTTACCTATAAAATAAACCCTAATATAGCTACAATATAAATAATAATTATATTGTAGCTATCTTAGGATTTATTTTTATTTTACAGGTACCTTTCAATTTATTTTAACTAGGTACAATAGCTATTAAATATTTATTAACTATTTAATAGCTTACCTAGCTAAAATAAAGAGAAATTAACCTGTAAAATAAAAACTAACCTAAGTTACAATTACACCTAACACTACACTATACTTTAATAAACTATTCCTATTTAAAACTAAATACTTACCTGTAAAATAAACCCAAAGATAGCTACAATGTAATTAATAATTACATTGTAGCTATTTTAGGATTTATATTTATTTTACAGGTAACTTTGTATTTATTTTAGCTAGTTAGAATAGTTATTAAATAGTTATTAACTATTTAATAACTACCTAGCTAAAGGAAATACAAAATTACCTGTAAAATAAATCCTAACCTAAGTTACAATTAAACCTAACACTACACTATCATTAAATTAATTAATTAAACTACCTACAAATAACTACAATTAAATACAATTACATAAACTAACTAAAGTACAACAAATAAAAAAAGCTAAGTTACAAAAAAAAAAAAAAGTTACAAACATTTAAAAACATATTACAACAATTTTAAGCTACTTACACCTAATCTAAGCCCCCTAATAAAATAACAAACCCCCCCCAAAATAAAAAAATGCCCTACCCTATTCTACATTAAAAAGTAAACAGCTCTTTTGCCTTACCAGCCCTTAAAAGGGCCATTTGTAGGGGCATGCCCCAAAGTTCAGCTCTTTTGCCTGTAAAAGAAAAATACAACCCCCCCAACATTAAAACCCACCACCCACATACCCCTAATCTAACCCAAACCCCCCTTAAAATAACCTAACACTTATCCCCTGAAGATCATCCTACCTTTAGTTGTCTTCACTCAGCCGAGCCACCGATGGAACTGAAGAGGACATCCGGACCGGCAGAAGTTATCCTCCAAGGGGCGCTGAAGAAATCTTCCATCCGATGAAGTGATCCTCCAAGCGGCGCTGAAGAAATCTTCCATCCGGGCGAGGTCATCTTCCAAGAGGCACTGAAGAAGTCTTCTGTTGTTCCGATCAGCCAATAGAATGCAAGCTCAATCTGATTGGCTGATTGGATCAGCCAATCGGATTGAACTTGAATCTGATTGGCTGATTCCATCAGCCAATCAGATTTTTCCTACCTTAATTCCGATTGGCTGATAGAATCCTATCAGCCAATCGGAATTGAAGGGACGCCATCTTGGATGACGTCCCTTAAAGGAGCCTTCATTCGTCGGTAGTTCGTCGGGAAAGGAGGATGTTCCGCGTCGGTGGGATGAAGATTCAAGACCCGGCTTCGACGATAACCTCGCCCGGATAGAAGACTTCTTCAGCGCCTCTTGGAAGATGACCTCGCCCGGATGGAAGATTTCTTCAGCGCCGCTCGGAGGATCACTTCATCGGATGGAAGATTTCTTCAGCACCCCTTGGAGGATAACTTCTGCCGGTCCGGATGTCCTCTTCAGTTCCATCAGTGGCTCGGCTGAGTGAAGACAACTAAAGGTAGGATGATCTTCAGGGGATTAGTGTTAGGTTATTTTAAGGGGGGTTTGGGTTAGATTAGGGGTATGTGGGTGGTGGGTTTTAATGTTGGGGGGGTTGTATTTTTCTTTTACAGGCAAAAGAGCTGAACTTTGGGGCATACCCCCACAAAAGGCCCTTTTAAGGGCTGGTAAGGCAAAAGAGCTGTTTACTTTTTAATGTAGAATAGGGTAGGGCATTTTTTTATTTGGGGGGGGGTTGTTATTTTATTAGGGGGCTTAGATTAGGTGTAAGTAGCTTAAAATTGTTGTAATATGTTTTTAAATGTTTGTAACTTTTTTTTTTTTTTTTTTTGAAAATAATTTTTTTATTGAAGTTAAGCATAAATCATCACAACAAGAACTCGCCCTAAGGCCAAAGTTACAACAAAGAGAATAATACATTGTCTATACAGAGATATTATTGCGAAAGTATTATACACATACATTTCAAATCTGAATATGAAGATAGACAATATCTTAGGCGAGAGAGAATAGAACTTCATTTTATAATATCAGCGTATGAGCTCCACATTCTAATAATATTTTATCTAGGACCAAACCATCAGCCTGTGGAGGTTTAGCATGAGTATCAGCCACTCTTGGGCTGAGATATATAGGGGGTAGGGGGATATTCAGCGGGTAAGCACCGCTATACGCATAGGGAACAGGGGTGGGGGGGGCGGAGCCATATATAAAAGTAAGTAGCATAGGGTACCTGATTTGGACATTGAGGTGCCCAATCATAGAAATCGTATATTATTGAAGCTTATGGAAGTAAGTGGGGGAATCAACAAAATCTCCTGCAGTTACATATAGACTGAGGAATAGATGGGTTGCAGAGGGGTTAATCTAAGTTGCAGAATTTATGCGACTATATGAAATAGAGCAGATGTAATATTGTTTAGACTAGTAGTTGTTGTCTTGGGTATAATTATCTAGTTATTGGTATATGCCAAGATTTATGCGGTGTCGTGCAGTAAAAAAATAAACAGTACTGGGCATACCGTCTGTAGGAGAATAAAATTAGAGCTCTACTAATACTGTGCATATGTAGCAGTTTAGACCTACGAATATTAAGTATGCAAACCCCAATAAAAGAGCTACAGTAGGCTAATATAAAGAAAAATAATAGTTATCATCAATACATGTCCTTCAGAAGGATCGAGTAATAGCATTCTGCGAATATATGCTTACATACACTGATAGTATCAGACTTAATCTCCTATACCTAAGAATAAGGTTTTGCAATATGAGATATAATAAATACAATCAGCAGACAAGGGATGCTGCAACAGGAGGGTAAGAAATGAGAATTGATCCCGTGTAAAGATTGGTTACAAGGAAAAAAAGGTATGACTTAGTAAAAACATGTCATTAGTAGGCTATATTAGTGAAAGTTAAAACTTCTGCTGTAAGTATCTTTCTATAATAACATTATGAACACATGATACTAAAACATGCACAGCTACCTTAGAGATAGCCTGGTATCTAAAACAGCTATATTAAGAAGCTATTCAGCTAATGTTATCCAAATAGAACAGTAAACAGAGGCAGGTGTAGTAGGGAAAGAAAACTAACTAACATAAAACAAATAGGCAAGAGCATTACAAGAGAGCTGCAGAACAATTACCCGCCAGTGTGTACATATTTGATGGCATCAAACTTAAGAGTTGTCATCAGCATATGCCCTTCAGAAATAACAAGTGAATGCAGTCTGAAAATATATGCGTATGTGCTCAGATAGTAGTAGAGTTAACACTATCCAACCTCAGCTCTAAAGATACTAAGCACATATCCGGGATGACTTAAACAGAGTTTATACTGAATGCGCTGGTGGTATAGGTTCATCCCAGGGAATGGGTGAATAACAGGTCTTGTGAACCCTAGTAATTTGTGGTATATGGGGTGCGTCTGAAATATACACTTATCCCAGTCTACCTAATGTTGGAAAAACATAGTATGTTACAGCATAAGTGACAGGTTTTATCAGGTAGCATAGAGGCAATCACAGTTAAACAAACAGAACTTGGACTAGTTACTATACTGTAAATGTCCCTGATCAAAACTAAACTTGTAAGACACCCAGAGATTATATGGTTCTTTTACCAAGGGAGATGAATGAGTTGAGGATGGTTAGATATATAGAACCTGGTGAAGTAGCTATCTGGGATACAATAAATGCTGAGTTAAGAGTGTATGGATTAGGTAAATATCAGGTCTAATAAGCTGGGCACTATTATTAAATTAGAACAATCTCATGAAGTTGTCCTAAATACAGTATCTGGATCTAAAAGTATACCCATATCTAGTTTAGGATTAATATAGGTAGCAGAACACATCTCTTAATTCAAATTTAGGGTTCAGAGAAGAGATAATATCATTATATCAAATAGCTAAAATGTAATTATTACACCGTAGACTCCAACATATAGCTCAACTTTACTTTTAACTGGGCTAGCTTGGGGCATAGTTTTAATACCCTACGGTAACTAAAACAAAGAACACAGCCTAGATAACTTAATCAAATGTTTTGCTATGAGCAATCACGTATGGCCACGTACCACAGGGCTTGTGTACAAGGATATGCCCCCATTAAGGATTAAGCTGTGGAGTTAAATGTTAATCACATATTCATAGCAAGCAACAGCGATAGTGTATTTTACATATAATAGGAGGAAAAACAAACAAAAAAAAAAAAAAACATTAGAGCCTGAGCATCGTAGACAAAGCAAAGCAAGCTTGAGTTTAAGTCAATAGGTCACAGAATCTTCAAGGAAAGTTCCGGTAAGTGAAAAAATGTTGTAGAGAATCTCATTGTTAAGAGTACAACTAGCTAGTAGGATGAGTTCTCAAGTACCCAGCCAATTCAAAAGACTCTACCCTATGCCAGAGCGAACAAGCATATATCCAGCAAAGGGGTTAACAAACTTTAGATCCTGAGACAGAGCGGTATTCACGATGAGTGATCGCCTCGGTCCCCATGTGGCAGATTGTAATGATATGGTCGCTGCCCTGTTTCCTCTCTCATCCGCAGCACATGCCTTAAATGGGAATGACACCATGCAGTCCGCCAGCAGAGCATCCACGCGCGGCCCCGCTCCAGCCCAAAAGTGGATGACAAGTAAGTCAGATTCCAGCGACGATGTTCTTACAGAGTCTGACTGAAGTTTAAGTGGTAAGACCACTGTGTTACTTCTGGCGGTAGTTGCTATTGGAGACATTAGGAGGCCATTTACTGGCTGTTGAGGGCTCGTTTCTTCCGTTGTAATAACAATAGGTTGCAGGAGTCGAGATTGCGCGGTTAGCCCTGTTAACCCCACCGCATAGGGCTTAGTGTGTATATTGCTGAGCAAAGATTCTGAGTATTGGGGTGTATCAGAACACGTCCGTGGTGTGTCTGGTATACTTCCTCCAGTTGACTCTCGGGTTTCACTAGTTGCCGGTGCACCTCGGCTTCCCTTCATAGCTGTTCTCAGGACTGCTATTAGTTCACCCTGATGGGTATCCATAGTACACATCAAGTCCTGTAACATGAGTATAACCTGTTTCTCCATATTATATAATATGGCTAGATCTCCGGAGAGAGTGACCCAGCGTGGTTAAACTTTAAAATGGCGTTCCACTGCACATAGATGGCACATCAGGCCTGAAGGATTCTTGTATGAATGTGGCGTCAAATACTATATTTTCCAAACCAAAAAAGCATTTGTCTCACTCTTCAGGTTTTAATGGTTGGTAGAGCTGAATATAGGGTTCCTTAAAGGTTTTAAAATAATAAAATATTTAAACAAAGACCCGGTGCTCTAAAGAAGTGCGTCTCTCTGTCTCGGCAGTTGGCTCCGCCCCCCACTTTTTTTTTTTTTTTTTGTAACTTAGCTTTTTTTATTTTTTGTACTTTAGTTAGTTTATGTAATTGTATTTAATTGTAGTTATTTGTAGGTAGTTTAATTAATTAATTTAATGATAGTGTAGTGTTAGGTTTAATTGTAACTTGGGTTAGGATTTATTTTACAGGTAATTTTGTATTTCTTTTAGCTAGGTAGTTATTAAATAGTTAATAACTATTTAATAACTATACTAACTAGCTAAAATAAATACAAAGTTACCTGTAAAATAAATATAAATCCTAAAATAGCTACAATGTAATTATTAGATACATTGTAGCTATCTTAGGGTTTATTTTACAGGTAAGTATTTAGTTTTAAATAGGAATAATTTATTAAGGTATAGTGTAGTGTTAGGTGTAATTGTAACTTAGGTTAGTTTTTATTTTACAGGTTAATTTCTCTTTATTTTAGCTAGGTAAGCTATTAAATAGTTAATAACTATTTAATAGCTATTGTACCTCGTTAAAATAAATTGAAAGGAGGGGGGCGTGTCCGGGCTATGGCCTAAGATGGCTGCTAAATTGGGAGCTCTGCTACTCAGAGTTACATTCCGCCTGTAATCTGTGGACCATATAGCCATCCAGCAATAATTTTTATGTTATATCATAGAGGACACTTAGCTGAATGGCTCTATATAAAAATTTTCTTTACTAAGCACACCAGGACTTCCCAACCGGACCGCTGAGTGTCTCTGGCGGCCTCCAAGGAGAGAGATCCCAGCTCCCCCCCCGGGATACCGGGTGAACAGAGTATACTGACATCCTCTGTCATGAAGGAGATGCTTACCCTAATACAGGCTCTATTAAAGGAGCGAGAAAGGCAGATATGCGAGAAGATTGATCGCATTGCAACCATTTCTGCAGTGCAGCATGGCAACAATTGGGAGACTGCTAATGCCGCAATGGGCAAATGGCGCTCGGATCTGGAGTGGTCCGAGATCAAGGAGGAGAGCACAGAGGCGCTGCAAAACCTGTCTCAAGAATTCCACCCTAACCCAGATCTCGAAGAGTGTGGAGCAGAATGCCCGCTAACGGATGTGGCAGAAACGGCTGATACGGAGTGCGCAGAAGGTCGTCGGGCTGGTGTCCCTTGTGGGGGCGAGGTGGGGAGAGCGGCCGGCTCCCTGACGCATGGCCCTGCCGGGGGACAAAAGCTGCAGACGAGTGGTCGCTGCACTATTGTCTATACAGCCTCCGCTATGGTCGTGTCCCTACAGGGATTTGTCGAATCCTCAGAAAGCTCCCGGTATCTGGACTCCCAGGGCCATATGGCTCTATATGTTCTGAAGGAGGTGAGAGCTGGGGTCGGTTAAACTGTGGACAGCGTGATCAGGGACAGATAAAAATCCCCAAGCATATCAGTCAATGTAAACTGTACCGGAATGATGCCTGTAATGGTTGAGTTTTACTTATATGAAGTCTGGTAGTGCCTTTGTGTTTGTGGAGTGGGATATGTCGGACATTTTATTTTATTGGCATGATGGGATTTTTTTATTTCTCTTCTTTCTCCTAGACTGAATAATATGATATGTGTTGACAGTCCTATTAACCAAGTTCTCCCTTTATATTCAGTTATAACATGTTATGATAGTGTGCTGTCTGATTAACTGTATTACATTGATATAAAACATGAGGGTTATGTTATGCTATATTTATGTATGGGGTTGTAATAACTGCTGCATATATCACATTAAGGTGCAGGCCTGATGGAGGCCTGCATTGCCCAAAACCCCTCAGACTAGAAAGTTATTGGTTCTATGTGAATCTGAGGCCCTGGAAAGGCCTATAGTAATTTAATGGATGCACTGAGAAGTATATCACTACACCATACTAGGGTATCCCCCAGCATTTTCTATTATTTGTATCTATCGCCTAAGGTCCAAATGAGGCCATCATTGTTTAAGTGGGGTATAATATATCTTAATTTCTATGTATTTAGGGGAACTTCTTGCATGTCATTAGTTCTGCTTAAGGTAGAGATAACATTATTACAGCATTGGGTCAAAGTGTGGCCCTATTAACATTCTTTCCATTCTCTACCCATCACCTATATATTCTTCTTTTGTCTTTTGAATATGTCATGGACAAGTACAAGCCTGCATATGTTGCAAATTGTTCACTGAAGTTAGGCTTAGACTACGTTGGTTGTTTTGTTCTATGATATTTGTCCTTTTGAAAATGCACTTAAGATAAAATGAGGTAATATACATGGCTAGAAAATGTACCTTTGCGTAAAGGTATACTTAGATTTTATAGATATGAAGTCATGCTTGTTTAGTCCATCATGTAAGTTCTGATGTCTGTCAAATGGGCATGTTGCCATGATGTTTTTTCTGTGTAATTTTATTTTTGTTTGTCATATTACCTCAATAAAAAAATTATTTATAAAAATAAAAAATAAAAAAAAAAAATTGAAAGGTACCTGTAAAATAAAAATAAATCCTAAGATAGCTACAATATAATTATTATTTATATTGTAGCTATATTAGGGTTTATTTTATAGGTAAGTATTTAGTTTTAAATAGGATTAACTTAGTTAATAATATAAATATGATTTAGATGTATTTAATTAATATTTAAGTTAGGGGGGTGTTAGGGTTAGTGTTAGACTTAGGTTTAGGGGTTAATAATTTTATTACAGTGGCGGCGGTGTAGTGGGGGGCAGGATAGGGGTTAATAAATTTATTATAGGTGCCGACGGTGTAGGGGGGGCAGGATAGGGGTTAATAAATTTAATATAGATTGCGGCGGGTTCAGGGAGCGGCGGTTTAGGGGTTAAACAATGTTTTTATTTACGGCGAGGTGCGGGATCAGCAGGATAGGGGTTAATAACTTTATTACAGAGGGCGGCAGTATAGGGGGGGCAGGATAGGGGTTACTAGGTATAATGTAGGTGGCAGCGGTGTCCGGGAGCGGCGGTTTAGGGGTTAATACATTTATAAGACTTGCGGCGGGGTCTAGGAGCGGCGGTTTAGGGGTAAATACATTTTTAATAGTTGCGGCGGGGTCTAGGAGTGGCAGTTTAGGGGTTAGTAACTTTATTTAGTTGTTTGGTGGGGCTCCGGGGGCGCTGGTATAGGGGGTAGAACAGTGCAGTTTAGTGTGGGTGCTTAGTGACAGGCTAGCAAGAAAGCTGTCAAACAGCCGAAGAGCAGCGAACGGATGAGTGATAACTCTCACAGTCCGCTGCTCATCGCCCCGCGGCTTTTTGACAGCTTTTTTTGATAACTTAGGCGTATTTTTTCAGGTCCGCGGCGGCGAAGGTAGGCGAGCTTAGGCGGGCGTATTGGGCCGGCGAAGGCAGAAAAGTTGACGGCTTGATAACTACCCCCCAAAGCCTGTTTGGGAAGCTTGGCATAGGTCTGGGGCTGCCACAATCTTACCCCCCAAACTCTGGGGTTAAGAAATCCTACTATAGGATAATTTTAACTACAACGGAGACCAGCACTGCAGATGTCTAAAATGGTGCTTAGTGAAAATAACCTCTTGTAAGCAATCAGTGCCCTCTTGGACATGCACCTCCTCCAGATTGAGAAAGATATAACTTCAGCTAGAACAACTGACAACACCCTGACCTAACAGGCAGATACCTCCGCAGGGGAGAGCCTATCAGAGTCCCTACAATTGGCATGGGAGAGAAATGGTGGATCCGAGACTACGAGAGTCATGTGTCTCGCTGGGGAAGACGGACTGCCTACACAGGAAGCGGTAAACCCCACTGAGCCTGCAATATTGAGGATATTACCAAAAGTAACGCACCCAGTGACACCGGTGCTGGTAAATGAGGACTGCTCTAAAACGCAATATGCCGGTGTCACCATTACCTTGATTGTCAGCAAAGAGGATGCCGAGCGGATAGCAGCAGAAGCGGGCTTTCTCGATCCCACTGTTAAAATGGTGCCTATACCTAGCGCGAGTAAAAGGATAGATTATCATTATACCCTCCAAGATCAGGATCTTCTCTGGGACAACAAGCACCACAGAACAGCATGTTGGGGACATTTCCTGTCATCATTAAAATATGCTGCTTCCTTTACTTTGAAGACAGGAGTAGGGTAAAGTGCAATTGTTATCAACGGCCAGATTATTTAAATACCTGGGTCTTGACTATTGCTATGTCTCTACTTTTGACAATATATTTTGAACCTGAGTGTAACACCTTCGCCTTAACTAACTTACAGAATTTCACCTTTTATATTTTTTCCTTCCTGTACCTTTAAGAGATCCATTTCCTTTCCTGACATAGCTATTTAAGCCTCTCCCCCACCTGCATCATTGCTTGGTATTATTTTTCATTCCTATATGGAGTGGGTGAAATTCTAAGCAGATCTACACTTGCTACTAAACAACTTTCAAGTTAAAGTTTCTACCTTCTGGTGTCAACTAATTCTAGAGGAGCAGTTTGTCACTTTCAGATCATTTTCCTGTGATCCTGAGACTTTTACAACTAACTGCCTCGGTTCATCTGAGACTGCAGCAGATTCAAACAAGCTGTGTCTTACCGGTAAGGCAATTAACTGTTTCTTGCATGCGCATGTTAACTTAAATAATATCTCATTCCTATGCATGTTAACAACCACCTGCATGTTTACTTTTTTGCTATAGGTCTAATTTAACTTGCAAAAGGAGACTACATGCTCAAACACAGTTACAACGTTAAAGCAGATATCTTAACACTGCAACTATGTATGTAACTTACATTTCATTCTGAGCTACAATATATAAACTTGATTCATGTAATATCAAAGCCAATGTTTGATTCATGTGTATACTATTTTGTCAGGTTTATATCAGCAGTTGTGATTCTCTGTTATCTTTTAACACAGATTCCTAAACAGTAATTAAGGTGTAACACTGAGAGACACTTATCATTATATCATTTATTTATTTTTTAAATTCTGTCGTGCATTGTATGGACACATTGGCCTCTAGTTATCAAGGTCTGTCGGACCTGATCCGACAGTGTGGATCAGGTCCGACAGACCTCGCTGAATACGCCGAGCAATACGCTCGCCGTATTCAGCATTGCACCAGCAGTTCACAAGAGCTGCTGGTGCAACGCTGCCCCCTTCAGACTCGCAGCCAATAGGCCGCCAGCAGGGGGGTGTCAATCAACCCGATCGTACTCGATCGGGTTGATTTCCGGCGATGTCTGTCCGCCTGCTCAGAGCAGGCAAACAGGTTATGGAGCAGCGGTCTTTGTGACCGCTGCTTCATAACTGCTGTTTCTGGCAAGCTTCCAGGCTCGCCAGAAACACGGGGCATCAAGCTCCATTCGGAGCTTGATACATATGCCCCATATAGTTAACCTTTTGAATGTGACCCCCATTTACTCTTATTAACCCTGGCAGGTACCAACCCGCTTAATACCCTCTAGTACCCTGTTATTGAATCCGGTCACTTATATGTCACTGAGAAATCTAATTCTATAATTTCTAACATGCTGATTTTTACTGAGCTCTTTTACGTGACCTATAAACTTGCCTACATGTACCACTGTAAGAGTAAACATTGTTATGCCCTCAGAAAATATATATATATATATACTATGTGCATGTTCACATTTCCCCTTAGAAGTCAATGGAGAGAAAAAAGTTGAAAAAACAACCCTCTCACGCTCAAACCCAATAGCATATTTCACATTCCAATGTTCTTTACATAGCAGAATATATTCTATTTATTTATAAATACATATTTTTACATATATCTGATAGTATTTGGGTACAATTTATAGCTATACCTATTTAACCTGTATATATATATATATATATATATATATATATATATATATATATATATATATATATATATATATATATATATATATATATATATATATATATATATATATATATATATTGGATATAAAAAGTCTACACACCCCTGTTAAAATGTCAGGTTTCTGTGATGTAAAAAAATTAGACAAAGATAAATCATTTCAGAACTTTATCCACCTTTAATGTGACCTATAAACTTCACAACTCAATTGAAAAACAAACTGAAATTTTTAAGATGGAGGGAAGTAAACAAAAAAAACTAAAATAATGTGGTTGCATCTTATAACTGGGGATGTAGCTGTGTTCAGAATTAAGCAATCACATTCAAAACCATGTTAAATAAGAGTCATCACACACCTGCCATAATTTAAAGTGCCTCTGATTAACCCTGAATAAAATTCAGCTGTTCTAGTAGGTCTTTCCTGACATTTTCTTAGTCACGTCCAACACAAAAGCCATCGTCCGCAGAGAGCTTCCAAAGCATCAGAGGGATCTCATTGTTAAAAGGTATCAGTCAGGAGAAGGGTACAAAATAATTTCAAAGGCATTAGATATACCATGGAACACAGTGAAGACAGTCATCATCAAGTGGAGAACATATGGCACAACAATGACATTACCAAGAACTGGAGGTCCCTCCAAAACTGATGAAAAGACGAGAAGAAAACTGGTCTGGGAGGCTACCAAGAGGCCTACGGCAACATTAAAGGAGCTGCAGGAATATCTGGCAAGTACTGGCTGTGTAGTACATGTGACAACAATCTCCCATATTCTTCATATGTTTGGGCTTTGGGCAAGACGGAAGCCTTTTCTTACGAAGAAAAACATCCAAGCCCAGCTAAATTTAGCAAAAACACATCTGAAGTCTCCCAAAAGCATGTGAGAAAAGGTGTTATGGTCTGATGAAACTAAGGTTGAACTTTTTGGCAATAATTCCAAAAGATATGTTTGGCGCAGAAACAACACTGAATATCATCAAATTGTATATATATATATATATATATATATATATATATATATATATATATATATATATATATATATATATATATATATACAATTATATATAGGTAAATATATATACATACAGATATATATATATAGGAATACCTATTTAAAAAAACTTAGAACATATTCTGCTGTGTAGAATATTTAAAGTAAATGCACAGTCAAACACTTTATTAAAAATAAATATTGCATAAATATGCTTTTACATGTTTTTATCTACTCAACTGCAAAGGGCTCCAATGTGTTCATTGCAAACAACTGAAAGTCTGTACATTTTGACAATAAACCTAATTTGCAATGGGGGTTGAATAAGTTTAATTACAAATGTATGTTTTAATATGTTTATATATATTTATGTATATATATATATATATATATATATATATATAATACATATGAATAAATGAAAACAGTGTCCATAAGTGGATACCTTAGCCTTATGACTTATCTCAATCCAAAAGACAGCAGCACCTTGCTTCAATTCACAATTTTGGTATCTACTGAAAATGTGTAACCCCACTATTCCAGAATTTGGTGACATGCCCATGCCTGCATACAAATGTAGTAGTAGTCTGCATAATATGCTTATCTGAGCAGATATTGGTCCCTCTTCAGTTTCTAAACAAACATACATCACCGAGGCACATAAAGGTTGCTACTCATGCTTGCAGTGTTCGAGTTGCAACTCCATGATTAAAGGTGCTCAGTGTTCCCATCCCATTACTGGCAACAAAACTCAACATAAGAAGGTATTATACTTGTACTTTGAAATATACTATTTACATGACTAAATGCCCATGTGGGTGGGCCTATGTTGGGGAGACAACTAGACTGGTCAGGGACAGGATTGTTGAGCATAAAAGCAACATTTGCTGCAAGGTATTAACATCTCCAGTGGTTGGCTATTTTTTAGAGGCTGGGCACTGAGTGAGTCAGCTACGGTTTAAAATAATCAACCATATTGAGAGACCTAGGAGGGGGGTAATAGGGAGTTAAGGTTAAAACAAAAAGAAGCCTTTAGGTTGACCCCGAAATGTTGCAGTTTTTCCACATGTCTCTGTAATAAAATTGTGAATTGAAGTAAGTTGCTGCTGTCTTTTGGATTGAGTTTTGTTGGGCAGTTGGCCAGTGGCTCCTGACAGCTTGCACCCCTCACACACTACAGCTGCTGGACCAATAGAGTGGTATTGCCTTATGGCTTATCTGACATCACTATCTTTGTATTGTGCCTTCTTTAGTCATTTTAATTGTTTTGGAGCAATACAAGCTATGTTTTATTTTGGAATCCATTTATAAACACTGTTTTTCTTTCTTTGTTACTTTTGCTGATCTTTTACTAAGCGGAATGCAGAGGGATTAACAATGCTTATGCACCCGGAGCCCTATGATTGGAAGCACCAAGTCATGTGATTGTGGAAAGTGATGCTTTGAAGGCAGAAGTGTTCAGTGTATACTAAGAGACATGTGAGGGAGCAGCTGCCTAAATAACCACGGAACGGCAGTCCATTACAAAGGAGAAGAGGGACGACTTTGAACTGGAGCAAATGTTTCCTTATTGTGTTTCTCTTGCATAATCTGAAACTGTGCTGTGTGTCATTGTCCTATTGTAGGAGGAAATAGGCTCCAATCAAGCACCATCCACTGGGTATAGCATGGCATTGTAAAATGGAGCAATAGCCTTCCTTTATCAAGGTCTCTTTTACCCTGTATAAATCTCCAACTTTACCACCATCAAGGCCCCGCAGGCCATCACATTGCCTCCACCATGATTAATAGATGGTGTCAAGCACTCCTCTGGCATCTTTTTGGTCTGTGTCTTACGAATATTCTTCTGTGTGATCAGAACACCTCAAACTTAGATTTGTCTGTCCATAACACTTTTTTCCAATCTTCCTCTATCTAGTATCTGTGTTCTTTTGCCCATCTAAATCTATTATTTTATTGGCCAGTCTGAGATATGGCTTTTTCTTTGCAACTCTGCCTAGAAGGCTAGCATCCCAGAGACGCCTCTTTACTGTTGATGTTGAGACTGGTGTTTGGCGGATACTATTTAATGAAGCTGCAAGTTGAGGACCTGTGAGGTGTCTGTTTCTAAAACTAGACACTCTAATGTATTTGTCCCCTTGCTTAGTTGTGCACCAGGGTCTCTCACTCCTCTTGCTATTCTGGTTAGAGCCAGTTTGTGCTGTTCTATAAAGGAAGTAGAACAACTTTGTACAGGATCTTCAGTTTCTTGGCAATTTGCTTTCTCAGAACAAAAATAGAATGACAAGTTTCAGAAGCAATTTCTATGTTTCTGGCCGTCAAAGGCAAGCAGGTTAAAAATGGCAGACAGGAGAGACAACGCTGCTCCTGCTGGATCCCTGACGCGCGTTTCACAGAACGCTTCCTCAGAGGGGGTCACCTGTGAAACGCCGTTTTTAACCTGCTTGCCTTTGTCAAAACAAGACATTTCTCGCAATTAGTTGGTTATTCATGGTGCCTACTTAGACTAATAGTTAAAAGTTAATCAGCCCTCAGATTGTAAGGGCTTAGCTTACTTTAGATATTTTCAAGTGGGCCCATGCTGATTTATATATTTCTAAGCACATAAATCATTATTTATGACTGGGTTTAAGTGTTTTTAAATTTTCTTCTTGCTACTACTGTGTGAATGTTGGTTCCTAGTTGTATTAATAAAGACTTAAAGGTATGAATGTTACAGAACTTTTTAAATATATAGTGTAATCTTTATCTGAATCCATTATTTGGAGTTCATATGATGTATAATTTGTGGCAATCTCTGCTGTGAATCCAATTGTATTCCTCATACAATTAGTTTTTCTAGTTGTTTGATTATTATTCATACTGTGCTGTTTTCTGCTTTGCTTTTAAAGGCCGCATAATGAGCATCAAAGAAAAGTTATGAAAAAAATGTTTCTGGCGTTGTAATAAACTTATATTCTTTAGAGATCTTTGAAATCCTTTGGATTGTATGTCATGGAGAATTAGATATCTTATTGGCTTGTATCTAATTAATGTTTTTTAATACAAAATAAATTACTTAAATTTAGATGTATGTGTCCAGATACTACCTAAATCACTTTGAGGAAATGTATCTGCTTTAATGTATATATTAATTACATTGTGTCACTGACTTAATGATAACACTTTTAGTACATAAAAAAGATTAAAACACTTTGCATTGCAGATACCATAGCAACTGGAGAGTAATGATAAAAAGACCATGAACATAAATGAATAGAAATGTTGGCTGCTCAATTACATTTATAAAAATATGATTAACTTAACAATGTTTGAAGCTAGAAATTTCTTATTTATGATGTGTTTTTGCCCAGCATATGTGTGTAAAGACATTTCCCTACATATCACCTATATTTTGAAGAGATAGTGACTGTTGACCCTTCTCCATTAACCTACTCACTGGTGTGAAGAGATATCACGTAAAAACATAATTTATGTAAGAACTTACCTGATAAATTCATTTCTTTCATATTGGCAAGAGTCCATGAGCTAGTGACGTATGGGATATATAATCCTACCAGGAGGGGCAAAGTTTCCCAAACCTCAAAATGCCTATAAATACACCCCTCACCACACGCACAATTCAGTTTAACGAATAGCCAAGCAGTGGGGTGATAAAGAAAGGAGTAGAATGCATCAACAAAAGAAATATGGAAATAATTGTGCTTTATACAAACAATCATAACCACCATAAAAAGGGTGGGCCTCATGGACTCTTGCCAATATGAAAGAAATGAATTTATCAGGTAAGTTCTTACATAAATTATGTTTTCTTTCATGTAATTGGCAAGAGTCCATGAGCTAGTGACGTATGGGATAGCAATACCCAAGATGTGGAACTCCACGCAAGAGTCACTAGAGAGGGAGGGATAAAAATAAAAACAGCCATTTTCCGCTGAAAAAATTAATCCACAACCCAAAAAATAAGTTTATTCTCATAAATGAAAGAAAAAAACTTAAATCAAAAGCAGAAGAATCAAACTGAAACAGCTGCCTGAAAAACTTTTCTACCAAAAAACTGCTTCTGAAGAAGCTAATACATCAAAACGGTAGAATTTAGTAAATGTATGCAAAGAGGACCAAGTTGCAAATCTGATCAACTGAAGCTTCATTCTTAAAGGCCCACGAAGTGGAGACTGATCTAGTAGAATGAGCTGTAATTCTCTGAGGCGGGGCCTGACCCGACTCCAAATAAGCTTGATGAATCAAAAGTTTTAACCAAGAAGCCAAGGAAATAGTAGAAGCCTTCTGACTTTTCCTAGGACCAGAAAATAAAACAAATAGACTGGAAGTCTTCCTGAAATCTTTAGTAGCTTCCACATAATATTTCAAAGCTCTTACCACATCCAAAGAATGTAAGGATCTTTCCAAAGAATTCTTAGGATTAGGACACAAGGAAGGGACAACAATTTCTCTACTAATGTTGTTAGAATTCACAACCTTAGGTAAAAATTGAAAAGAAGTCTGCAAAACTGCCTTATCCTGATGAAAAATCAGAAAAGGAGACTCACAAGAAAGAGCAGATAGCTCAGAAACTCTTCTAGCATTAGAGATAACTAAAAGGAACAACATTTTCCAAGAAAGTAATTTAATGTCCAAAGAATGCATAGGCTCAAATGGAGGAGCCTGTAAAGCCTTCAACACCAAATTAACACTCCAAGGAGGAGAAATGGATTTAATGACAGGCGTAATATAAACTAAAGCCTGTACAAAACAGTGAATATCAGGAAGTATAGCAATCTTTCTGTGAAATAAAACAGAAAGAGCAGAAATTTGTCCCTTCAAGGAACTTGCAGACAACCCCTTATCCAAACCATCCTGAAGAAACTGTAAAATTCTAGGAATTCTAAAAGAATGCCAAGAAAATTTATGAGAAGAACACCATGAAATGTAAATCTTCCAAACTCTATAATAAATCTTTCTAGAGACATAATTAGAAGCTTGTAACATAGTATTAATCACTGAGTCAGAGTAACCTCTATACCTTCAAATTTAATGATTTGAGATCCTGATGGAAAAACAGACCTTGAGACAGTAGGTCTGGCCTTAACAGAAGTGGCCAATGCTGGCAACTGGACATCCGAACCAGATCTGCATACCAAATCCTGTGTGGCCATGTTGGAGCCACCAGCAACACAAACGATTGTTCCATGATGATTTTGGAGATCACTCTTGGAAGGAGAACTAGAGGTGGGAAAATGTAAGCAGGATGATAACACCAAGGAAGTGTCAGCGCATCCACTGCTTCCACCTGAACATCCCTGGACCTGGACAGGTATCTGGGAAGTTTTTTGTTTAGATGAGAGGCCATGAGATCTATCTCTTGAAGAACCCACATTTAAACAATCTGAGAAAACACATCTGGATGGAGAGACCACTCCCCTGGATGTAAAGTCTGACGGCTGAGATAATCTGCCTCCCAATTGTCTACACTTGGGATATGCACTGCAGAGATTAGACAGGAGCTGGATTCTGCCCAAGCAAGTATCCAAGATACTTCTTTCATAGCTTGGGGACTGTGAGTCCCACCCTGATGATTGACATATGCCACTGTTGTGATATTGTCTGTCTGAAAACAAATGAATGGTTCTCTCTTTAACAGAGGCCAAAACTGAAGAGCTCTGATAATTGCACAGAGTTCTAAAATATTTATTGGTAATCTCGCCTCTTGAGATTTCCAAACCCCTTGTGCTGTCAGAGATCCCCAATCAGCTCCCCAACCTGAAAGACTCGCATCTGTTGTGATCACAGTCCAGGTTGGCTGAACAAAAGAAGCCCCTTGAACTAAACGATGGTGATCTATCCACCACGTCAGAGAGTGTCATACATTGGGATTTAAGGATATTAATTGTGATATCTTTGTATAATCCCTGCACCATTGGTTCAGCATACAAAGCTGTAGAGGTCTCATGTGAAAACGAGCAAAGGGGATCGCATCCGATGCTGCAGTCATGAGACCTAAAACTTCCATGCACATAGCCACTGAAGGGAATGACTGAGACTAAAGGTGCCGGCAGGCTGTAACCAATTTTAAACATCTCTTGTCTGTTAGAGACAGAGTCATGGACACCGAATCTATCTGGAAGCCTAAAAAGGTGACCCTTGTCTGAGGAATCAAGAAACTTTTTGGTAAATTGATCCTCCAACTATGTTTCTGAAAAACAACACTAGTTGATTGGTGTGAGATTCTGCAGAATGTAAAGACTTAGCTAGTACCAAAATATCGTCCAAATAAGGAAACACTGCAATACCCTGTTCTCTGATTACAGAGAGTAGGGCACCTAGAACCTTTGAAAAGATTCTTGGAGATGTTGCTAGGCCAAATGGAAGAGAAAGAAATTGGTAATGCTTGTCTAGAAAAGAGAATCTCAGGAACTGATAATGTTGAATATGAATATGAAGGTATGCATCCTGCAAGTCTATTGTGGACATATAATGTCCTTGCTGAACAAAAGACAGAATAGTCCTTATAGTCACCATTTTGAAAGTTGGTACTCTTACATAACGATTCAAAATTTTCAGATCCAGAACTGGTCTGAATAAATTTTCCTTCTTTGGGACAATGAATAGATTTGAATAAAACCCCAAACCTTATTCCTGAAAAGGAACTGGCATGATTACCGCTGAAGACTCCAGGTCTGAAACAGACTTCAGGAAAGCCTGAGCTTTTACTGGATTTGCTGGGATACGTGAGAGAAAAAATCTTCTCACAGGAGGTCTTACTCTGAATCCTATTCGATACCCTTGAGAGACAATGCTCTGAATCCATTGATTTTGGACAGAATTTATCCAAATATCCTTGAAACACCTTAATCTGCCCCCTACCAGCTGAGCTGGAATGAGGGCCGCACCTTCATGCGGACTTAGGGGCTGACTTTGGTTTCTTAAATGGCTTGGATTTATTCCAATTTGAGGAAGGCATCCAATTTGAAACAGATTCCTTGGGGGAAGGATTGAGTTTTTGTTCCTTATTTTGACGAAAGGAATGAAAACTGTTAGAAGACTTAGATTTACCCTTAGGTTTTTTATCCTGAGGCAGAAAAACTCCCTTTCCCCAGTAACAGTTGAAATAATAGAATCCAACTGAGAACCAAATAAATTATTACCTTGGAAAGAAAGAGATAGTAATCTAGATTTAGATGTCATATCAGCTTTCCAAGATTCAAGCCACAAAGTTCTTCTAGCTAATATAGCTAAAGACATGGATCTAACATCAATTTGGATAATATAAAACATGGCATCACAAATAAAATGATTGGCATATTGCAGTAAGCGAATAATGCTAGATATGTCAGAATCCAATTCTTGTTGTGCTAAATTCTCCAACCAGAAAGTTGATGCAGCCGCAACATCAGCCAAAGAAATTGCAGGTCTGAGAAGATGACCTGAATATAAATAGGCTTTCCTTAGATAAGATTCAAGCTTCCTATCTAAAGGATTCTTAAAGGAAGTACTATCTTCCATAGGAATAGTGGTACGTTTAGCAAGAGTCAACTTTGGGGATTTTTCCCCAAAACTCTATACAATTTGCTGGTAAAGGATACAATTTTTTTAAATTTGAAGAAGGAATAAAAGAAGTACCTGGCTTATTCCATTCCTTAGAAATCATATCAGAAATAGGGGGGTAGTTATCAAGCCGTCTACTTTTCTGGCTTCGCCGGCCCAATACGTCCGCCTAAGCTCACCTACCTTCGCCGCCGCGGACCTTGAATACGTTCACCTAAGTTATCAAATAAAGCTGTCAAAAAGCCGCGGGGCGATGAGCAGTGGACTGTGACAGATATCACTCATCCGATCTCGCTGCCCTTCGGCTTTTTCCCAGCTTTATTGCTAGCCTGTCACTAAGCACTCACACTAAACTACACTGTTCTACCCCCTATACCGGCGCCCCCAGAGGCCCCCGCAACTAAATAAAGTTACTAACCCCTAAACCGCCGCTCCTAGACCCTGCCGCAAGTCTTATAAATGTATTAACCCCTAAACCGCCGCTCCCGGACACCGCTGCCACCTACATTATACCTAGTAACCCCTATCCTGCCCCCCCTATACAGTCGCCCTCTATTATAAAATTATTAACCCCTATCCTGCTGATCCCGCACCTCTCCGCAACTAAATAAATAGTTTAACCCCTAAACCGCCGCTCCATGAACCCGCCGCAACCTATATTAAACCTATTAACCCCTATCCTGCCCCCCCTACAACGTCGCCACCTATAATAAATTTATTAACCCCTATCCTGCCCCCCACTACGCTGCCGCCACTGTAATAAAATGATTAACCCCTAAACCTAAGTCTAACCCTAACCATATCGCCCCCCTAACTTAAATATTAATTAAATAAATCTAAATAAATTAACTCTTATTAACTAAATGAATCCTATTTAAAACTAAATACTTACTTATAAAATAAACCCTAATATAGCTACAATATAAATAATAATTATATTCTAGCTATCTTAGGATTTATTTTTATTTTACAGGTACCTTTCAATTTATTTTAACCATGTACAATAGCTATTAAATAGTTATTAACTATTTAATAGCTTACCTAGCTAAAATAAAGAGAAATGTACCTGTGAAATAAATCCTAACCTAAGTTACAATTACACCTAACACTACACTATACTTTAATAAATTATTCCTATTTAAAAATAAATACTTACCTGTAAAATAAACCCTAAGATAGCTACAATGTAATTAATAATTATATTATAGCTATCTTAGGATTTATATTTATTTTACAGGTAACTTTGTATTTATTTTAGCTAGTTAGAATAGTTATTAAATAGTTATTAACTATTTAATAACTACCTAGCTAAAAGAAATACAAAATTACCTGTAAAATAAATCCTAACTTAAGTTACAATACATACATACATGGAATCAGCCAATCAGATTCAAGATTCAAGTTCAATCCGATTGGCTGATCCAATCAGCCAATCAGATTGAGCTCGCATTCTATTGGCTAATCGGAACAGCCAATAGAATGCAAGCTCAATCTGATTGGCTGATTCCATCAGCCAATCAGATTTTTCCTACCTTAATTCCGATTGGCTGATAGAATCCTATCAGCCAATCGGAATTGAGGGGACGCCATCTTGGATGACGTCCCTTAAAGGAGCCGTCATTCGTCGTAGTCCGTCGGTGAAGAAGGTGGTTCCGCGTCGGCGGAAGGAAGATTCAAGACCCGGCTTGGAAGATGACTTCGCCCGGATAGAAGACCTCTTCAGCGCCTCTTTGAAGATGACATCGGCTGGATCGAAGACTTCTTCAGCGCCGCCTGGATGATGACTTCATCGGATGGAAGATTTCTTCAGCGCCGCTTGGAGGATTAACTTCTTCCGCTCCGGATGTCCTCTTCAGTTCCATCGGTGGCTCGGCTGAGTGAAGACGACTCAAGGTAGGATGATCTTCAGGGGATTAGTGTTAGGTTTTTGTAAGGGGGGTTTGGGTTAGATTAGGGGTATGTGGGTGGTGGGTTTTAATGTTGGGGGGGGTTGTATTTTTCTTTTACAGGCAAAAGAGCTGAACTTTTTGGGGCATGCCCCCACAAATGGCCCTTTTAAGGGCTGGTAAGGTAAAAGAGCTTTGAAATTTATTTAATTTAGAATAGGGTAGGGATTTTGTTTATTTTGGGGGGGTTTGTTATTTTATTAGGGGGCTTAGATTAGGTGTAAGTAGCTTAAAATTGTTGTAATATTTTTAACATGTTTGTAACTTAATTTTTATTTTTTGTAACTTAGCTTTTTTTATTTTTTGTACTTTAGTGAGTTTATGTAATTGTATTTAATTGTAGTTATTTGTAGGTAGTTTATTTAGTTAATTTAATGATAGTGTAGTATTAGGTTTAATTGTAATTTAGGTTAGGATTTATTTTACAGGTAATTTTGTATTTCTTTTAGCTAGGTAGTTATTAAATAGTTAATAACTATTTAATAACTATTCTAACTAGCTAAAATAAATACAAAGTTACCTGTAAAATAAATATAAATCCTAAGATAGCTATAATATAATTAATAATTATATTGTAGCTATCTTAGGGTTTATTTTACAGGTAAGTATTTATTTTTAAATAGCAATAATTTATTAAAGTATAGTGTAGTGTTAGGTGTAATTGTAACTTAGGTTAGGATTTATTTCACAGGTACATTTCTCTTTATTTTAGCTAGGTAAGCTATTAAATAGTTAATAACTATTTAATAGTTATTTTACATGGTTAAAATAAATTGAAAGTTACCTGTAAAATAAATATAAATCCTAAGATAGCTAGAATATAATTATTATTTATATTGTAGCTATATTAGGGTTTATTTTAAAGGTAAGTATTTAGTTTTAAATAGGATTCATTTAGTTAATAAGAGTTAATTTATTTAGATTTATTTAATTAATATTTAAGTTAGGGGGGCGTTAGGGTTAGGGTTAGACTTAGGTTTAGGGGTTAATAATGTTATTACAGTGGTGGCGGCGTAGTGGGGGGCAGGATAGGGGTTAATAAATTTATTATAGGTGGCGACGGTGTAGGGGGGGCAGGATAGGGGTTAATAAATTTATTATAGGTGGCGACGGTGTAGGGGGGGCAGATTAGGGGTTAATAAATTTATTATTGGTGGCGACGGTGTAGGGGGGGCAGGATAGGGGTTAATACATTTAATATAGGTTGTGGCGGGTTCAGGGAGCGGCGGTTTAGGGGTTAATACATTTATTATAGTTGCGGTGGGCTCCGGGAGCGGCGGTTTAGGGGTTAATATGTATAGAGTAGCTTGCGGTGGGCTCTGGGAGCGGCGGTTTAGGGGGAAATAACTTTATTTAGTTGCGGAGGTGTAGGGGGGGTCAGATTAGTGGTGTTTAGACTCGGGGTACATGTTAGGGTGTTAGGTGTAGACAGCTCCCATAGAAATCAATGGGATGTCTGTCAGCAGCGAACTTGTACTTTCGCTATGGTCAGACTCCCATTGATTCCTATGGGATCCGCCGCCTCCAGGCTGGCGCTTTGAAAACCATGTACGCTGGGCCGTAAAAGTGCCGAGCGTACCTGCTAGTTTTTTGATAGCTAGCAAAAGTAGTGAGAATGTGCCGCACTTGTGTGCGGAACATCTGGAGTGACGTAAGAATCGATCTGTGTCGGACTGAGTCCGGCGGATGGATGCTTACGTCACAAAATTCTACTTTTGCCGGTCTCGAGCCTTTGATAACTAAGGCGAATCAGCCTCGCCACAAATACGCTGCGGAATTCCAGCGTATTTGAGGTTGACGGCTTGATAACTAGGCCCCATAGCCTCAGGAATAGGAAAAAACCCTGGAGAAACCACAGGAGGTTTAAAAACAGCATTTAAACTTAACGTCAAGAGGACTGGTTACCTCAATATCCAAAGTAATTAACACTTCTTTTAATAAAGAACACATATACTCTATTTTAAATAAATAAGTAGATTTGTCATTGTCAATGTCTGAGGAAAGATCTTCTGTATCAGATAGATCCTCATCAGAAGAGGATAAATTATTATGCTGTTGGTCATTTGAAATTTCATCAACTGAATGAGTTTTAAAAGACCTTTTATGTTTATTAGAAGGTGGAAATGCAGAGAAAGCCTTCTGGATAGAATCAGAAACAAATTCTTTAAAATTCATAGGTATATCATGTACATTAGAAGTTGAAGGAACTGCAACTGGCAATGTACTATTACTGATGGACACACTATCTGCATGTAAAAGTTTATCATGACAACTATTACAAATGACATTCAGCGAAATAATTTCCACAATCTTACAACAAATGCACTTAGCTTTGGTAGAACCGATGTCAGGCAGCAATGTTCCAGCAGAAACTTCTGAGGCAGGGTCAGATTGAGACATCTTGCAAAATGTAAAAGAAAAAACAACATATAAAGCAAAATGATCAATTTCCTTATATGACAGTTTCAGGAATGGGAAAAAATGCAAATAGCATAGCCCTCTGATAGAGAAAAAGGCAAGAGGCAAACATCAATGGGGTATTAAAATAATGAAAAAGTTTGGCGCCAAGTATGACGCACAACGTAACTGAAAACTTCATTGGCGCCAATAATAACCGGATATGACACACTCACATCACTAATGACGCAACCGTGTGCAAGCCTTCGGCGTCAACTATGATGCCGGAAATTACAAAGTTGCGTCATAGACATATTTTTGCGCCAAAAAAATTCTCGCGCCAAGAATGACACAATAAAAACTAGCATTTGGCGCACCCGCGGGTCTAATGCCGCCCGCAATTTGCAAGAAAGTAGTCAATTGAAAAAAAGACTAAAACCCCAGGTAAGAAAAAAATTTCTTAAAAATGTTTATTTTCCCCAAATATGAAACTGACAGTCTGCAGAAGGAAATACATGAACCTGACTCATAGCAAATATAAGTACAATACATATATTTAGAACTTTATATAAATGCATAAAGTGCCAAACCATAGCTGAGGTGTCTTAAGTAATAAAAAACATACCTACCAAAAGACACCCATCCACATATAGCAGATAGCCAAACCAGTACTGAAACAGTTATCAGTAGAGGTAATGGTAAATTGAGAGTATATCGTCGATCTGAAAAAGGAGGTAGGAGATGAATCTCTACGACCGATAACAGAGAACCTATGAAATAGACCCCAGTTAGGAAATCATCGTATTCAATAAGTGATACTCCCTTCACGTCCCTCTGACATTCGCTGTACTCTGAGAGGAATCGGGCTTCAACAATGCTGAGAAGCGCATATCAACGTAGACATCTTAGCACAAACTTACTTCACCACCTCCATAGGAGGCAAAGTTTGTAAAACTGAATTGTGGGTGTGGTGAGGGGTGTATTTATATGCATTTTGAGGTTTGGGAAACTTTGCCACTCCTGGTAGGATTGTATATCCCATACGTCACTAGCGCATGAACTCTTGCTAATTACATGAAAGAAATGTTTGTTTTTATTATATATATATATATATATATATATATATATATATATATATATATATATATATATATATATATATATATATACAGTATATATATACAGTATATATATGCATGTACTATATTATAATGATGTATGTGTCCCTTTTTCCCATCCATAACCCTGCATGTGAGATACACAAGTTTCAAGTTAAAAAGTTTTTTTTGGACCGTGCAATATGGACATGCCTTCTTAGGCAATCTTATCAGAGCGGAGAGCTTTAGATCGCTCAGCAAACATTTTCTAGTCTTATTTATGAAATACCTTTTGCAAATTTGAAAGACTAAACAAAAAAGGCCATCACTGTTATTATGCATGCATCTAAAGAAGTTATACAGTTAAGGGTACAGAAGGAGATAAAAAAAAGTGAGATTAAAATCTCCATTTCATATAAGTAAGAGTCATAGTATATTTATATGGACACTTATCACATCTAGGCAAATATCCCCACTTGTTTTTCCCCAAAAGTATTCTTTATACATTGCTATCAATGCACCAGAAAACTATCGCCTAGATTACGAGTTTTGCGTTAGCCTTAAAAAGCAGCGTTGAGAGGTCCCAACGCTGCTTTTTAACGCCCGCTGGTATTACAAGTCAGGCAGGTACAGGTGTACCATTCACTTTTCTTCCGCGACTCGAGCTTACCGCAAATCCCCTTACGTCAATTGCGTATCCTATCTTTTTAATGGAATTTGCCTAACGCCGGTATTACAAGTCTTGGAAGAAGTGAGCGCTAGACCCTCTCCTGTCAAGACTCCTACTGCATTTCAAAGTCAGAGTTTTATGGGCTAACGCTGTAACATAAAACTCTTAACTAAAGTGCTAAAAAGTACACTAAAACCATAAACTACCTATTAACCCCTAAACCTGCCCCCCCCTCACATCGCAAACACTTAAATTAAAAGTTTAACCCCCTAATGTGCCGACCGGACATCGCCGCCACTTTAATAAATATATTAACCCTTAAACCGCAGCACTCCCACCTCGCAAACACTAGTTAGATTTTATTAACCACTAATCTGTCATCCCTAACATCTCCGACAACTACCTACATTTATTAACCCCTAATCTGTCACCCCCAATGTCACCGCTACTATATTAAAGGGACTTTAAACACTTTGAGATGGTAATATAAAATGAAAAATTGTATATATAAAACAACTCTGCAATATACTTATATACTTTCATTTTTTATTTTGTCCTCTTTGCCTGTAATTCCATTCTGAAATTGTGAGCTTTTCAGTTCCTGTTAGAAATGGAAGTGCAGAACACTGTTAAAATCCAGCACAACCATTGGCTGCACACTCTAATGACCTATGTATAACTGTCCCTAATTGGCCACAGCAGAGAAGGTAACACAAGTTACAGCATGGCAGGTTCCCAGTGTTTTATAGACACTAAAACTTTATACTTATTTTGTCACTTTTTAAACAACTAATGAAACTTTAAAAAATAAATCTACATGTTACTCATGGACTAATCTTTTCTTTGAATGTTTAAATATTTAGTGTTTAATGTCCCTGTTACGGTTACCCTTAGTCTCGCTGAGAGATGGACCGCTTAGTAGCCTGGATCCCTATTGCTAAAGAGGGGAGAAGCTGCTTTCCATAGTATTCTATATGAGTCTCGCAAATATAGAATAATCTCCCTTAGCTGCAGTACAGCTAGGATACCCTTCTGCCCACAAAAACGAGTCAACACTGCGATTGAGGGTCAAACAAGAACTCAGGACTGGGATGCCCAGCCTGCTTTTTATTAAGGTTACATGCACACAGGGCACTCCCAGGGGGAGAGGGGGGGAAGCACAAAATCCCCCATCACACATTTAGATAGAGAGCACTGTCCTTTGACAGGCCACAATAGGATTACAGTACTTAAGATAACAAGTTTACAAGTTCATCTTATCAATTAGCAGTCTGGCTCCAGAGGTGATTAGACAATAGTTTCTAAAAGCTGAAAAAAAAGAGTTAACTCTTTATGAAATGATACTTGTTACGGTTTTCTTGGAGCCCTTCTTAGGCGCTGGCTTGCTGGTTCAGGCATTGCTGCTGGGAAATAAGCTCTTCACAACAAAATAACTAATGCTTCTGTAACAGTGCTCCCTTTCTGTGGAACACTCTGGCAGACACGGTCTGACCCCTTTTCGGGGCAGACTAAGGCTGTCCAGACCGCTGGTTATGCGGGGCTGAGGTCGGTTTGTCTGGACAACCCGTCGGCGTTGCCATTCTGTTTCCCAGGTCTGTAAGTAATGGTGAAATTGAAGGGTTGCAACGATAAGCTCCAACGTAATAGCCTGCCGTTATCTCCAGAGACCCGGTTCAGCCACACCAACGGGTTATGGTCGGTGACCAGAGTGAACTCCTGCCCATATAAATAGGGAGTCAATTTCTTTAATGCCCACACCAAAGCCAAACACTCCTTTTCGACCGCTGCATAGCTGACTTCGCGGGGCAGGAGCTTCCGGCTGATGTAGGCAACTGGATGCTCCCCTCCATCTTCGCCTACTTGGCTGAGGACGGCTCCCAGCCCGAACATGGAAGCATCTGTATGGACGATAAAACGTTTGTTAAGGGCTGGGGCCGCCAGGACAGGAGCGTTAATTAGAGCATTTTTGAGAGCCTGGAAAGCCGTTTCACAGTGGGGAGACCACAGGACCTGTCGAGGTAAGTTCTTCTTGGTCAAGTCAGTCAGGGGTTTGGCAAGTGTGCTGTAGTCTGGTACGAACCGTCTATAGTACCCTGCCGTGCCCAGGAAGGCTAGGACCTGAGTCTTAGTGATGGGGGTGGGCCAATTGGCGACAGCTTCTATTTTGGCCGGCTCTGGTCGCTGCTTTCCACACCCCACCCGGTGACCCAGGTACTGTACCTCGGCCATCCCAAAGTGGCATTTCTCTGGCTTCAGAGTCAGACCAGCAGCCCGGATCTGATCCAGAACCATTCCCACATGAGCTAAGTGGTCCTCCCAGGACTCACTGTGGATCGCTATGTCGTCCAGGTAGGCGCAAGCAAAACTCTGGAAGCCATCCAGGAGCCTATCCACCAAGCGCTGGAATGTAGCTGGGGCATTCTTCATCCCAAACGGCATTACCCTAAACTGATATAAGCCGAATGGGGTGACGAATGCCGACTTGGGGATAGCCTCCGGGGCCAGGGGAATCTGCCAGTAACCTTTGCAGAGGTCAATAGTGGTCAGGTAATTTCCCCTGGCTATACGATCGAGTAGCTCGTCTACCCTGGGCATAGGGTAAGCGTCCGTCACGGTATTTTCATTGAGCCTCCGATAGTCTACACAGAACCGGGTGGTCCCATCTTTCTTGGGCACCAAGACAACTGGGGAGGCCCAGGGACTATCGGAGGGCTCAATTACCCTGAGCTGGAGCATCTCATCGATCTCCTTCTTCATTCCTGTCCTAACTGCTTCGGGGATTCGGTACGGAGCCTGGCGCAAGGGAGCTTGTCCCGGAGTATCTACCTGGTGGGTGGTTAAAGTAGTGTACCCTGGCTTCGGGGAGAAGGTGAGGTGTTTGGACTGTAGGAGTTGGTTGAGCTGCTCCCTTTCAGTGGGGCTAAGTCGGTCCCCTATCTGAACCTGTGCCACTATACCTGTGGGGAGGCTCTTTTCTAATAGGTCTGGAATGGGTAAACTGTCGGGGTCTTCCTGAGGGGAACAACATACGGCCGTCACGTTCTCTGGTCGCTCAAAATATTCCTTGAGCATGTTTACATGGAATGTCTTTCTAAGATTGTTGTCGTGGCAGCTAGCTATCACATAAGTGGTGTCTCCCCTTTTCTCTACGATCTGGTAGGGACCCTGCCAGGACACCTGCAATTTGTCTGTCTTCACCGGCTTAAGTACTAACACCTTTTGTCCTATGGTGAAGATTCTCTTTCGGGCCCCCCGATCGTACCATACTTTCTGTCTTCTCTGGGCCAACTGGAGATTAGCCCGCACGGATTTGGCTAATTGCTCCATTCGGTCCCTGAGTTCCAGCACGTATGGCACAATGGGGACACCGTCAGCCTCCATCTCTCCCTCCCAGTGCTCCCGGATCAGGTTTAGGGGTCCCCGTACCTTTCTTCCGTAGAGCAACTCGAAGGGAGAGAACCCTGTCGTTTCCTGGGGCACCTCCCGATAAGCAAATAGGAGGTGCGGCAGGAAGCGTTCCCAGTCTCGGTATTCCTGAGTGAACGTCTTGAGCATTTGCTTGAGGGTCCCATTGAACCTCTCACACAGCCCGTTCGTCTGGGGGTGGTATGGGGAGCTCAGGAGGGACTTAATTTTGCAAACCTGCCAGAGTTGTTGTGTCAATTCAGCCGTAAATTGGGTGCCTCGGTCGGATAGGATTTCTTTTGGAAATCCTACCCGGGAGAACACCTGTACTAGTGCATTCGCTACCGTATCCGCTTGTATGTTGGATAGGGCGACAGCCTCTGGGTACCTGGTAGCGTAGTCCACTACGGTAAGAATGTATCGCTTACCGGAGGGACTAGGGGTAGCCAGTGGTCCCACTAGGTCAATAGCAACCCGGCTGAAGGGTTCCTCTACAATGGGCATATTTACTAGCTGGGCTTTAGGGTGATCGCCTCGCCTTCCTACTCGTTGACACACATCGCAGGTGTTACAGTAAGTTCTAACGTCAGCGTGCACCCCTGGCCAAAAGAACGTGTGAGTAATGCGGTGTAGGGTACGGGTAACGGCTAGGTGGCCTGCTAAGGGGATGTCGTGGCCTATTTTGAGGATTTCTTGACGGTATTTGTGGGGCACTACCAGCTGTCGCCTACGCTGTCCCCTTTTCTCTGTCCAGCGGTATAGTTTCCCTTTTTCCCATAAGAATGTTTCGTTATCTGCCCCACCCCCTCCGGTCTCTGCTCGTTCCCGGTACTTTTGTAAGGTCGGGTCAGTCTTAGACTCTGCCTCGAAAGCATCTGGGGTGTCCCAGGGTATGGGGCCTAACCTGTCAGGCAAGGTCGGGGTAGGTCTTACCTGTGTCTCCCGCACTGGTGAGAGCTCTCGCTCCGTCCGGGCTTGGGCCCGTGTTGTCACTGGGTCCGCCTCGTTGTTGCATACTGGAGCATAGGCAGAAGTCATGGGGCCCAAATCGTTGCCCAGTAGTACTTCGGCAGGTAAATTATCCATTAGGCCCACGTTCACAGCCCCCTTTCCCGCTCCCCAATCAAGATGCACTTTAGCTGTTGGAATTTTGTACACATCCCCCCCCGCCACTCTAACGGCCACAGTCTGTCCGGATCGCTTGTGCTCTGGCACCAAATGACTCTGTACCAGCGTGATAGTAGCCCCTGTGTCTCGCAATCCCTCGGTAGATCGCCCCTCGAGCCATACCCTCTGCCGATGGTGCTGGCGGTTATCTGAGGCAGCATATACAGGGTCTGCCTCGTGAAGCGGCCCCACATATCCCTCCATAGGGGCCTCTTGGTTAACACAGAGGGCCCGGGCCGGACGATAGGACCCAGAGGGGTAATTGTAATTCCTGGGTGTCTGGTGCGTATTAAGGGGGCAGCTAGCCATGAAATGCCCTGGTTGCTTGCATCGGTGGCAAGTCGGTCTGGGACGCTCAGAGCTGTTATTGGGTGGTCCTGAGTGTCGGACGGGCCCTGTGGGCACCGGGGCTCGGAATTCAGCACGAGGGGGTGCACGGTAAACCTCTCTGGGTTCGACCCGTGCTGGAGCTCGGTAGTTCATGGGTTCGTGAAGACGGGAGTCATAATGTTCATCGGCCAATTTGGCTGCTTCTTCTAAGGTAGAAGGCCGCCTGTCTCGCAGCCATTCCTTCCCTTGCTGTTCCATGCCATTATAAAAATGTTCTAAGAGAAACAATTGTAAAATTTCCTCCCCAGTCACCGCTTTACATCCGCTCAGCCAGTGATTTGCCGCTCTCCGCATTCGGTGCGCCCATTCCATATGGGTATCGTTAGGCTTCTTTTCCGTGCCCCGAAACTGTCGGCGATACGTGTCCGGAGTTACAGCGTACCGTCGCAACAGTGTCTCCTTAACTAGCTCATACTGTGTCACTTCCTCAGCACCCAGAGTACGAAAGGCTTCCAGGGCTCGCCCGGATAGTTTCCCAGACAATATCGTGGGCCACTCTCTGTTGGGAATCTGGTGCAGGGCACATTGCCTTTCAAAGTCCGCCAAATATTCATCAATCCCTGTCTCGCTCTCTAGGAAGGGTCGAAATGCCGCATAGGGTATCTTGGGCCTCCCAGCATTTTCGACAGGGATGATTACCTGCGGGGCTTCAGCATTGCGGTGTGCGTTCGCTAGGTTGAGTTCGTGGGCTCGAGTCTCTCATATATCCTCGTCCGCCTCCGCCATCAACTGCTGTACCAATTCCATGGAGGGGTTCGGCCCGTATAATGAGAGCCTTTCCCGAACAATCCTGGTTTTTTCGTCACTAATCGTGGTCGGTGTTTCCGCCATTGTGAAGCTCTGATCCAGTTCGGTCAATTTTGCGATCAGCTCTCTCCTCGGCCGGTTGCTGGCGTACCCCCCTCTGCTTTCAAGTAAATCCTTTAGGGTTGTACGCTTCAATTTTTCGTAAGCGCTCTCCATCCGTTCTGTACCTCTCCTAGGAAATCCAGGAAAATCCCGCCGCTGCCGCCAAATGTTATGGTTACCCTTAGTCTCGCTGAGAGATGGACCGCTTAGTAGCCTGGATCCCTATTGCTAAAGAGGGGAGAAGCTGCTTTCCATAGTATTCTATATGAGTCTCGCAAATATAGAATAATCTCCCTTAGCTGCAGTACAGCTAGGATACCCTTCTGCCCACAAAAACGAGTCAACGCTGCGATTGAGGGTCAAACAAGAACTCAGGACTGGGATGCCCAGCCTGCTTTTTATTAAGGTTACATGCACACAGGGCACTCCCAGGGGGAGAGGGGGGGAAGCACAAAATCCCCCATCACACATTTAGATAGAGAGCACTGTCCTTTGACAGGCCACAATAGGATTACAGTACTTAAGATAACAAGTTTACAAGTTCATCTTATCAATTAGCAGTCTGGCTCCAGAGGTGATTAGACAATAGTTTCTAAAAGCTGAAAAAAAAGAGTTAACTCTTTATGAAATGATACTTGTTACGGTTTTCTTGGAGCCCTTCTTAGGCGCTGGCTTGCTGGTTCAGGCATTGCTGCTGGGAAATAAGCTCTTCACAACAAAATAACTAATGCTTCTGTAACAGTCCCTTTAAAGGTATTAACCCCTAAACCTAAGTCTAACCCTAACCCTAACAGTCCCCTAACGTAAATATAATTTAAATAAATCTAAATAAAATAACTACAGTTAACTAAATTATTCCTATTTAAAACTAAATACTTACCTATAAAATAAACCCTAAGATAGCCACAATATAACTAATAGTTACATTGTATCTAGCTTAGGATTTATTTTTATTTTACAGGCAAGTTTGTATTTATTTTAACTAGGTACAATAGTTATTAAATAGTTATTAATTATTAAATAACTGCCTAGCTAAAATAAATACAAATTTACCTGTAAAATAAATCCTTACCTAAGTTACAATTACATCTAAAACTACACTATAATTAAATTATTACCTAAACTACCTACAATTAATTACAATGAAATTAAATAAACTAAAGTACGAAAAACAACAACACTATATTACAGAAAATAAAAAAATAATTACAAATTTTTAAACTAATTACACCTAATCTAATCCCCCTAATAAAATAAAAAAAGCCCCCCAAAATAATAAAAATCCCTACCCTATACTAATTTACAAATAGCCCTTAAAAGGGCCTTTTGCGGGGCATTGCCCCAAAGTAATCAGCTCTTTTACCTGTAAAAAAATACAATACCCCCCCAACATTAAAACCGACCACCCACACACCCAACCCTACTCTAAAACCCACACAATCCCCCCTTAATAAAACCTAACACTACCCCCTTGAAGATCAACCTACCTTAACCCGTCTACACCCAGCCGGGCACAAGTGGACCTCCAGAGGGGCAGAAGTCTTCATCCGATCAGGGCAGAAGAGGACCTCCAGACTGGCAGTCTTCATCCAGGCGGCATCTTCTATCTTCATCCATCCGGAGCGGAGCGGGTCCATCTTCAATCCAGCCGACGCAGACCATCCTCTTCAAACGAAGTCCAAGCGAAGAATGAAGGTTCCTTTAAATGACGTCATCCAAGATGGCGTCCCTAGAATTCCAATTGGCTGATAGGATTCTATCAGCCAATCGGAATTAAGGTAGGAAAAATCCTATTGGCTGATGCAATCAGCCAATAGGATTGAGGTCGCATTCTATTGGCCGATTGAAACAGCCAATAGAATGCAAACTCAATCCTATTGGCTGATTGGATGCGCAATGCTTTCCATTATCGTGAACGCGCATTTCTCCTACTATAGAGCGGGTGGGACCGCTCTATACGTAAAGGCAGAAAAATATAGGAAGTGGACTAGGGGTGGAGTAAGGCTAATGACGGTAAGGAAAATATATATATAAAAAAATATAGAATCACTAATAGAAAAAAATAAAAAACATAGCGATCACAATATACTATTAGTATATAATACATTGATGTCTTGCTGAGAATAGAAATTTACTTTCACTTTAATATGTATTTATTAAATATAAAATATTGAAAATAGATTAATAATTAATATAATAATTATTAGAGATGTAATAAAATATTCTAAACAATCCGTAGAATATACTGTATATATATATTTGATAGTAACTATAATAATTATTAATAATTATTAATATTATTTTTTTTTTATATTTTATACTTTGCATTTCCATAACAGACCTTAAAATAATTACATCTTTATGTTCGCTAACCTGACACGATATGAGACCTAAAGCACATTACGCATATTTCACATTCAAATGTTATTCACATAGAAAAAATATATGTTTTTTTTTAAATATATATAAAGAAGGTCCAGAGAGCTCTGCACTCACTCTTCAAGTCATCAGCCGCCCAGAGTGCATACATAAATACCAAAGTAGGAAGCACTCGCCGGGACATATATTCAATAAATTATTTTATTCAGTGGGCATTGTGACGCCACGGGCGCATTCACTTAACTAACAAAAAAAAGGCTGAATTGGGAACCTACTGTGAAACTGTATAGACACATCAGCACACATGGCCATCACGTGCATGTGTGCACAGCCACGGGCGCATGCACTTAACTATCAAAAAGTTCATAGACCCTCTTCAATTGCAATGCCCCTACATATGCAGCAGGACAGTGATACGGGAGGTTACAATAGACAGCATCAAAATGTGAGTAATTCTGACTATTTATGATTTTTTTTAAACAAGCAATTTAAAAAAAAAATCTTCAAAAAACAGTTTTTACGTAATTGTGCCTTTTAGAATAAGTGAATAACTTCAAATGTGTTATGGCATTTTCAATTTGTGGTTTCAGGCTCCCTCATGTGCCATTTCCACATCTCTGTGAGGTACTCACACAAAACAAATACATCACATTTTAATCAAATCAAGCAAATAAATATTGTATTGCATACATATTTCAAACCCAGATTTTATTGCCCCATGCTTAGGGGCCGATTTATCACTGTCTGTCCGACATTATACGTTGTAGCCTATCATGTCCGACAGATATAGCTGAATGCCGTCAGCATACGCTGTCAGCATTTAACATTGCACAAGCAGTTCAGGTGAACTGCTTGTGCAATGCCGCCCCCTGCAGATTTGCTGCCAATCGGCCGCTAGCAGGGGGTGTCAATCAAGCCGATTGTATAGGACCGGGCGGGTTGATGTCCTCAGCCTTAGAGGCAGCGGACCAGTTAAGGAGCAGTGGTCTTAAGACTGCTGCTTCATAACTGCTGTTTCCGGCGAGCCTGAAGGCTCACACAGAAACAGGGGCATCAGGGGCCATCCGGCCCTTGATAAATTTGTCCCTTAGCATCAGTTCACCTTCCCAGAATACCAACATTCAGGAATGTATACCTATGTTGTTCTATTAAAGCTAATAATAAAATATAGAACATACAATTTGTTCTTTTTTCACTATACACCATCTTGCAATGTATGCAGAATGTAAGCAGGTATAAAATATCTAACCATAGAATTTGTTGTTCCATATGCCTATAGTCCTGTCAGGTTGTCACTTGTGCTATGGTGATCACCTGGGCATGTTAACCTTCCTTTGAAAGGCGGGCATCTCCTTTTTTAAAAGAGGGTCATTTTTTCCATTGTAGTACTCCTTTTGGGTGCTAAATTCTCGTTTAGTTCTATAAAGGCATCTAGTATACAGGTGATTTTTATTTCTATGGTAATCACCTGCTGTCATTTGAAAATAAGTAATACCGTCTTTTAACTAAGGGGTATTGTGTCTATGTATGCTGTCTTTAATAGATAGGATCCACTGCCCCCATACAGTAAAAATATTAGGTATGTGATTGCCATTTTTATTTTAATCACCTACTAGTGACAGAGGTATGAGACCCCACATAAAGGTGTCTAACGCCATCAATATTTTATTGTGAGAATAGGTACTCTTGACAATGCACAGGTATGATTATCTGAAAACTATAGTGCAATGGGGATCCCTCATTTAATTTAGAATAATATCCTCTTTTACATGAGGGGTTACATACCTTGTAAGATTCAGGAGGTTGCCATGGAAGTGGGAATAACCTTTAACAAACTTAAAGGGACATTCTAGCCAAAAAGTTTCTTTCATGCTTTAGAAAGAGCATGCTATTTTAAACAGTTTTCTAATTTACTTCTGTTATTTCATTTGCTTGATTCTCGTGATATATTTGGTTGAAAAGCATATCTAGATATGCTCAGTATCTGCTGATTGGTGGCTGCACATAGATGCCTCTTGTTATTGGCTAACCCATTGCTATTTCTTCAACAAGGGATATCTAAAGAATGAAGTAAATTAGATAATAGAAGTACATTGGAATGTTGTTTAAAATTGTATTCTCTATCTGAATCATGAAAGAAATATTTTGGGTTTCATGACCCTTTAAGTGCTTTACCCTGAAGGAGCAATGCCATTTAAAAAGCCCATATCTCCCATTGTACATGCTAGAGGGACAAGAGACCCCTCATTTGAAAGTTGGGAGCCTGTCCTTTCAAATGAAAGGTTGCTTGTCCCTCTATTACAAATGAGAGGGACATTGGAGCTCTGTTTGAGCCCCTCCTCCTCAGAGTAAACAGCAGTGCATTGCAGGTTATTGCTACTTTAACAGAAAACATAATTCATTAAAGTGATAAAAGACTCAATACTTCAACAAAGCATTATATTAAAGAGCATCCAAAACTTAATATGATAGATTTTTTATATTAACTCATTTATACCTGCTAATCTTCATTATAATGCTTTCACTTCAATCCTATAACATACTTTCTAAAATGTGAGTTGAACTACTACATTCTTATAGTACAGCCATCCAGTGCTGTCTGTCTATCCTATGTTGCATCTTCTTTCATTGTTGTTTTAGGAGCTGCATTTGATATGTCCTTTTGGACATGGAGAATACTGTGCATACTGTTTTCTCTTTTTTGGAGTACCATAAAGACTTTGCTAATTTTTTATGTTTCTATTTTTTTATTCTATATTACCTATATATTTTGAACACACTTGGACTAGTTTGTACACACTTGGACTAGTTTAGTCTTTTGATGACTGTTGATCTCTAGTGCTTGTTTCTGCATTATTGAAACCCATATTTTTCTTGTGTCCCTATATATATGTTCTGCTATTTATAGCATTACATATTTTGTTCATTTAAGTATTTTAATCAATCCTGTTTTTCTTTACTCCCCTTCCGCCCCCTTGCCCCTTGTGATCAATTAGTTTTTTTCATTGGCCAATCATTTGTTTAGCCATACGGCTCAATTTAATAAATTTGTGGTGTCAGTGAATGCAATATATACGAATGTGCAATATTATTTAAATTAGTCTTAAGGCATCATCCAGTGAAACCTTTGTTCACTTGTAAGGGCTGATATCACGCTTGCTCATTTCCTTCCTTCTTCACTTACACTATGTAAACAGTGAGTCCCATGATTCGCTGTTTACATTTTTGGTGTAGGTGAATGTTCTGAGCATGAGCGGTATCTCTAGAAGTCTGGAGGGTACATCACATCTTGGTAAATGTATGTTAACTGAAAGTCAATCACAGACCTTCTCTCGGCCCAGTAGACTTAAATTCTATGATATGTGGATTGGGTGAGAATGCTCTTCATGTCACTGAAGTAAAAAATAGGAAAGTACAGGGGAGGCTGCAATGAGCTCTAATAAGTGTCCCAGCCTCTGGGAAGATGGCACATGTTGTCATCCGTACTTGACACATTGCATGGATAACGAAAGGACCAGGCATTGTGATGTACATTTAAAGGGTTAATTATATTCTTTGTTTTTGTTTTTTATATATAAGAAATTAGATTTGTGCAAATTATTTGATGCAAAATATCACACGCATGGCACATTGTCATCTTGATAAATGTGGTTTTCAAAGTGTGAATAAGAACTCAAAATGATGCCCCTGCTGTCATGTCTGTTTTGCGTATTTGAAATTGATAAACATATTGAATTAAAAAAAAAAATTCCATTCTGCAAATTTGTGCTTCAACATTAATTAAAACTATTTTAGTTTTTATAAGCAGACTGTTTGCATGATGAGAACATTTTCATACACTAACAGATTAGCAGATCACAGGCTGCTGAATTGGCAGTTTATGAGCAACAGACTGAAATAAATATTACCAGTCATAAGGAATTTTACTGAGAGAAAATGTGAAAGTTGTTTATTTTCAAAGGATTCTTTTTGTATAAAACAACCACCATCTAATTGTTATAACGTCTACTTTAGTACAGGTCTCATTTCAAATGAGTGTTGATAAAATTTGTTTCATAATTAAAACAACTACTGAGATAAAGAGAACAAAACAAATTATCCCTGATAAGAAAAAGAAAAAAAATCTGCCAGGCAAAGTAGAAAGCTATTTTTGTAACAATAATTACAAAATTACTTCCAGGCTACTTTGCATATTTAGCTAACGTTGAAAGATAAAGTTAATTGTAAGTCTTTTAATGTGTCTACTTTGGCAATGTTGTATATTAGAAAAGGTTAGATAAATACACTCAAAACACTTTATTCATACAGGATTAGTCTTGTTCTTCAAAATAAGTAATTTGCTATTTTATGTAGGCTACAAATTATGTTTTAAAGCCACATCTTTCTAAAACCTTACCTATAAGCCAGTGTATTTAGATGTTGTTGTACCTGCTCCAGTCTATATATAAATATATAAAGACAATATTAAAATAGAATCAGATTTATTATGTGTCCTTGTATCACCCTGAAAATGTATTTAAACATATCACAAAAAGGCTTAAAAAAAGCTAACTCTGAAAAATACTTTTATATACATTTTTGACCAAATCTCTATACAAATTTATTTGCATATAGAACTTATTTGTGAATGCTTTGGCATATGCTAAAGAGCACCACATTATCTAATATTAAAAAGTAAAATAAATTATACAAAGTATGTCTAAACTGCCAAGCTAGATATAGATATAGCTAGATATATTGATAAATAATTAGATAGATAGATAGATAGATAGATAGATAGATAGATAGATAGATAGATAGATAGATTCAAAATTGCATTACTTGTAAGTTTTACAGTAAGGTATTTGCTCTTATGTAAAATTAAAAACTAACAGTTTAGATTTACTATATTAAAAATACCAGCCCAACTGTAGGAACACAATGCAACAAAAGTCAGTACACCTTTCATTACTGAGATTCAAATCTTTTATTTTTCTCAATACTTTTTATGTAAAGCTCTATTTTTTATGACAAACTCAATCCTCCTTGGCATGGAGGATACAAGTATTGCACACATTTCTGGAGAGATGTTCTGCCATTCTTCAGAGACAATTTTTTTCAGCTTTATGTTGCGCTACCTTTCTTTTTAAAATACCCCAAAGGTATTATCTTGGATTCCAGTCAGTTGACATACTTGGCCAGGTCATAGTTTTCACTTTTTTCTTCTTTAGAAACTCATTAGGGATTTTGGCAGCATGCTTTGGATCATTGTCATGCTGGAATATTCTGTTTTTACCAAGTTTCTGCAGACTGGGAGACATCTTGTCAGAAAGCATTTTGGTACATCCACAGGCATTCATGGTGCCATCTATAAATATCATCTCCCCAACACCTTTTGCATTCATGTAGCTCCATATCATCAAACTCCCACTACTGTACTTCACTGTTGAGACTATGAATTATTTGTAATAATTCTGTCCAGGTTCACGTCAAACATGCTGAACCCCATCTGAGCTGAACAAATTTATCTTGGTTTCATCTGACCAAAGAATGTGCTCCCAATATTCATCTGCCTTATTTTCAAAATGTAATCTCGCAATTTTGAGCTGAAGAGCAAGCAAGGTTTTTTTTCTTAGATGCCGTCCATAGGGGTTGACATTATGCAATGTTCTTCACACTATCTCAGCTGTCACAGAGACTCCAATTTTCATTGATCACCCCTGATTTAAGTCACTCTGAAGTACTTGCCTGTCCATTTTTTAGAGATAGATTGTAAAAGTAGTGCACTGTCCGTAGTGTCATTTTAAGAGGATGGCCACTGCGACTCTAATTAGTGGTACAATGGTTCATTCTATGGGGCCGATTTATGTAAGTGCAAGCAGACATGATACAATGTAGCGTATCATGTCCCCCACACATCGATAAATGCCAACAGGATATGCTGTCGGCATTTATCATTGCACAAGCAGTTCTGGTGAACTGCTTGTGCAATGCCGCCCCCTGCAGATTTGCGGTCAATAGGTCGCTAGCAGGGTGTGTCAATCAGTCCGATCGTATAGGATCGTTTGGATTGAAGACCACGGCCTCAGAGGCAGTAGACAAGTTATGGAGCAGCGGTCTTTAGACCGCTACTTCATAACTGCTGTTTCTGGTGAGTCTGAAGGCTTGCTCAGAAACAAGGAGAACAAGGGCAATTCGGTCCTTGTTAAATCTACCCCTATACCTCCTGATTACTGTTGATTTTTAGTTGGTCACAATCTTCCTGTATCCTTTTCTATCTTTGTGAAGTCTCACATTCAGATTATTCCATTCCTCTGGCAATTCTTTTCCATGTGGAGCCATGATGCTCATTTGAAGATAGACACAGCCCATAGGTCTACAATTGAGAAAGTTCTGGTGTTCACAGGTAATTTTATAACCATGTTTGTGCAATTAGACTTATTCACATTTGTTGCTTTGAGTTTCTACTTTGGGGCCTGTTTTTGGTTGTTTATAAGAGGAAATACTCTACTTATCAACTTAGAAATAGTGCAATTATTGAGCAGTGAAACAATTTTAAATTGTAATTGCACTAAGGTGTACTCACTTCTGTTGTATAATATATATTAAGGGCCAGATTACGAGTGGCACGCAGGTAACTGTTTTGCGAAAAACAAAAAAGTGTCACAAAAAACATAAAATATACATTACAAAGTACACTTACACTTATAATTACACCATCTAATACAATTATTTATAAAAAAATATTTTTAAATGGGTTGAAAGATATGAGGTCTCAGGTGTTAGAAAAAAAGGCAGGCTTTAACATTGAGATACATACATATACATCTCTAAAGATGGATATGTATGTATTTAAATATGTCTGTATATGTGAACATATGTATTTATATGTGTATAAATGTATTTACAGACATTTATAGACATATAAACACATAATTAAATACATATGTATATATATATATATATATATATATATAGACAAATAAATAAGTACATGAAAACAATATTCATTTTTAATCAAGTGTTATAATGTGTATATACTGTAAATATTACACATTCCAATGTTCTTCACATAGGGGAATATGTTCTATGTATTTGTAAATATATATATATGTATATCTGTATATATTTATACCTGTATCTATATATAATTATCTGTCTATATAGTTATAGATATATTCAAAATATCATCAGATATCTATAGAAATATGGATTTATGAATAAATACAACATATTCTTCTATGTGAAGAAAATTGGAATGTGAAATATTTATACTTTCATGTCGGGTTAGCGCACAAGAGAATATGCGATCGGGTTTGCGCCGGAGTAGGGTGTTCAACTTTATTTGCTCCATTGACTTTTATTAGAGAATAGGTTGTTGCATGCATATTATTGTAAGTTTGGCTTTTTGCACATGTAGAATTAGCGAGAGATGGAAAACTTTTTAACTAATAATACAAGCACAACCCAACGTGCGCAATTAGCGCTCTAGAGAAAGTGCTAAATAGCGCTCCACTCGTAATCATAGCACGTGTGTGTATATATATATATATATCTTTGTAATTTGGTGCTAAATGTTTTAACTGAAGATATATGTCTAATGATAGGAGAACATTTAAGCAATGGTTCAAAACAACATTATATGTAAGTATTTAAAATATTCTGATTCACTTTCAATTTCAGTGATTTATATAAAGACACATTATTCTGAATTCTACTTATTATCAAATACATTTATAGCTATATAAATATATATACATAGTTCCCTGCATTCAAGAATAAATTGATTTTCTTTTTTGCTCCATATTTACTTGCAACATATAATATAATATTAAATAATTTTCTACTTCACTTCTCTGCAGGATTACATTCTATGATAGAGGTATAAGAGAAAAAACCCTGAATGAAAACATATAATAGAAGTATAAAAAATGGTCATCTTTAAAATAAAAATATATATATTATAAATTAAAAATAACTGAGGTTCGCAAAGGGGCAAACCACCAATTTGTAATTATAATTTTCCTGACTATTGCTGGTATAGTATACATATCAGCTAAATATTGTTTAATGAAAACTTTAAGTTTTTTACCTCTTCTTAATACTTTACAAATGTTAGTTATTCACATAATGTAGTAACTTATGAGTGCAAGATGACCAATTGCTCAAAATTATTTGTATATTTTAAAATCATTTTCATTGGACAATTGTTAAATTGAAAAAGTTTACAATTTCATATAGGGCCAGATTACAAGTGGAGCACTAATTAACGCCCCCACTCGAGCATTAATTGTGCTAGAAGTAAGATTTTTGCGCGTCGGGTTGCGCTCATGTTATACAGTTAAAAGCAAACTTTTTTCTCTAGCAAGTTAACCCAATGAGCACAAAAAACTTAACTTACAATATTGCGTGTTCACGTATTCCCCCATAGAGGTCAATGGAGTGAAAAAAGTGGGAAAAAAACACCTTATTCTCGCACGATTGCATATTCTCATGTGCGCTAACCGAACAGGAAAATATGAATATTTCAAATTCCAATGTCCTTCACATACAAGAATATCGTCTATTTATTCATAAATACATATTTCTACATATATCTGATGTTTTTTTTGTACAATATATATCTATACCTATATATATTTTTCTCTCTCTCTCTCTCGCTCTCTCTCTCTCTCTATATATATATATATATATATATATATATATATATATGATTATACATAGGTATAGAAATATAGAGGCATATATAGGAATTTATATTTGAAATACATAAAAAATATGCTATTTACAACACCAAAAATGCAGAGCTGCACACAGGAACAAGTTAATAATATACAGTAATTGCAATAATTAAAAAATGTGTATCACTACATCAATAAAGTTAATATACATACATATTATTAATAGTCTTGAGTTATTAACATACAAACCAGAAAAGATAGTCCAAGTCTTATGCTTGCCAAATCTTTATCCTCCATTTAGGCAAGTAGTATATTTTTTGTAAGCACCTCCATGCAAGTGACGATACAGCTCTTCTCTGATTCCCTCTACGCGTTTCGTCTGTCTTTACGCAGATTTTCTCAAGACAAGAGGATCAGCTGTTTTCTGTACTTAGAATCCTCTTCCTTACATACCCCTTTTGGTTCTGCCTCTTCCTGTTACGTATATCATTAGGTGTCACAATATTACAACAACAAACACGCCCATTAGCCATGTGCATTTGGTACACAAATAATTCCTTGTTTGTCACTCGTTATCATGAAAAGTTGTTTCATGTATTCTCTATAAAGTCATCTCCTTGCGGATCATAGGGTATCACAAACTCTTTGTGCTAAAGTGATTACAATGCTCATGATCAAAAACGAGCATTACTACCTTCTAGATCATCTATATAAACCTTATCACTGTTTCAATAATTCATATAAAACATACATATCACATTTCATACATCATATAATTAATTTTAGTAATAATTAAATGAATTGAAAAATACACATACATATTTAAACACATATTTATTATGTAAAATAGCAGCAATAATGCTGACACAAAGATATAAAATACATCTGTTGTATCCTCTATTCTCCCCTGTATAGTCTGTGTGAGGATTTATGAACTAATCATATGGTACCCATTTTCATGTCAGATATAATATGTCATCACCTGCAGACAAAAGGGGAATTTAAAGGATAAACGCTTGTAGATCTAAATAAAATATTGAGTCCTTAAAGTGAGAGGCTATACAATTCCGGAATCTATCTTGTTTCCTTTTGTCTGAGGGTGATAAGCCTTAGATGTGGATTCTCACCCGGTGGTATAACCTCCAGGAAACTAATTTGTAAAATACAGGGATCCTGTCCATGATGAACCCTAAAGTGTTCAGACACACTATGGGTTTTTAAACCTAAATTAATGTTGTTGATGTGTTCATAACATCGTCTCTTGATTTTCCTTTTAGTTTCTGCTGATATAAATCCTGCCACAGGTTAGGCCATAAACAACAAAGGTGGTATGGCATGTGCCTCTACATTTAATAGGTACATTTTTGGTATTGTTCCAATTCTGTATAGAATCACTGTTCATTATATGGTCATACATGCAGCAATTGCTGCAACCACATTTGAAAGTTCCTTAGCAGCTGTAGCCAAGAGTCTTAGACAAGCTGCTAATATCGGACCATCTGAAGAGGTTCTCATTACGCTGTTGACTATATGTTTGACTGAGAATTACTTTAGATTCGACAAGACCTTTTATCTCCAAACCTCCGGAACAGCGATGGGGTCAAATGTGGCCCCATCTTTTTCTAACCTCTACATGGCTGACTATGAGGTATTACAGATGAAGATATATGAGACCGAACAGATCAAATTCTACTGCCGGTATACAGATGATCTGTTTCTGGTATGGAGCAGTGATGAAAACTCCTTACAGTCCTGGGTGAATGATCTGAATGTGATTGAGAGTACAATCTGATTTACACATACATTTAACTCAGATACAGTGGATTACCTTGATGTACGTGTCTTCAAAGACGGGGATCGATTAGGTACAACTTTGTTTCGAAAGACCACAGATCGTAACTTGTCGTTACATGCAAACAGTTGCCATCACCTGTCTTTGATTAGAAACATACCGAAAGCGCAGTTCCAAAGAGTGATGAGGAACAACACCAACAGAGAGACGTGCAATGTACAACTAGAAGAGATGACACAAAGATTCCTCAACAGGGGCTATAAGAAGAGGAACCTATCAATGATGCGCGCTTTGGCTCTGGAACCTAAAAGGGATAGTGCAGAGAAAGAAACTCGACAGCTGACATTTGTCACCACATACACACCGGACAGTCACTTGATCATCAGAGCAGTCAAAGATGAATGGAAACTATTTGAGGCAGACTCCACACTGCTCATCAAGGGATGGGATGCTCCACGCATAGCCTACAGAAGGGGCAGAAGTCTGAGAGATGTGCTTATGAATACTGATATCTTGCCAGATAACCCACACCAGACTTGGTTGAAGAAGAAACGAGGATGCTTCAGATGTACAAGCTGCGTGACCTGTAATAGTATGCTCACAGGCACGCATTTTCATCATCCTGATCGCAGGAGGAGATACGAGTTGAAATTTTTTTGACGTGTACCACCCAGTACATCATTTATTTATTGAACTGTCCGTGTGGCAAATTCTATACAGGCAAGACCACAGACGATGCCAGGACAAGAATGGCTAACCACAGGTCCAGTATTCGAATTGCCATTTCTAAAGGGAAATCAGACCAACCAGTGGCTTGCCACTTCCTGGAGGTGGGCCACACTGTGACTGACCTCAGGTTCCGCATCATAGACCATGTGCCTAGCCCCAGGAGGGGAGGTAATAGAGCAAGGATGCTCTTACAGAAAGAAGCCAGATGGATCTATGAGCTGGGCACTCTAACTCCCAGGGGACTGAACATCTTCTCAGGGTGGCAGTGCTATTTATGAGAGTCCTCTTGGTCCATTCATAGTCTGTACCAGGCTCACCTAACAACAGTGTTTAAGTTGTGTACACACTGGGTCCAGTTCAGTGAATGTGGTTGGCTTACAAGGAGGCGTCTCCTTGTGTACTGTTGGTGATACATTAATATGTGAGGGTCCATGTATCTATTCATGTATAACACTCTTGAGAATTATTTACACATAATATTATGTCTTTGTTCTACCTGGAACATACAATGTTTGTTAATGGCCCTGGACACATGCTTGTGGTAGAGCTGTTGTACTCCATACATACATTTTTATAGTTCTGAACCTTCACGCTGCCTATATATATAATTAGTTACTATACTGACTTTGCACTGAGATGGCCCATTGGCCGTTATTAGGCTGGGGATACATGTGTTTTTAATTTTAATGCTAGTTTTTAATACACTTTAGACACTTACTGAGTGTGTGCTGTGCGGTTGGTGCTTGTGACGGGTGAATGTGTGGCGAATGTGGTCCTCCCCGGCGGTTGTAGTTTCATATATTGTTGATATAGGAGGGACATCTGTTTTTGCTCTGCTGTTCTTTTTTAGTGTCATCCCTACTGGCATTTATCTATGGTGTGCAGAATTAGTGTCTCCTGGAAATTGTCGCCTGGGCAGGTTCACGTCCATAGATAGCTAGATGTGCACTTCTAGTGTTACTTGTATTAGTGAGTTTGTGTATGGCATGTGGCATGTTTCCTGAGATAATTGCGATCTACATACTATCGTTAACCTACGAGCCTTAATGAGTTATAACTGTAACGTTCAAGGTATATTGTTGGGCACCTTAAAGGAATTTCCAGTGGTGGGTATATTGTCATGATATAGAAATCATATGTCCTGTTATGACTTATTCGTAACACAGCGTAACAATGGGGTGAGATGGTGTATGTTTAGGTTTATATTTTCTATGACTGATACACGATAGGGGTGTGCCAATGTTGTGTACTTTGAGAGTTGATTGGTTCACTATACCCCATGAGGGCGTGACAGCCTGACTAACTTTATATTGTATACAAAGTGATCATGAGCATTAGGTGAAACATAGCTCTCGGCTCACTAAAGGGTTTTGAGTTGCAGCGTAGCTAGTCCTTGACTGTTATGTTTTGCTATCTCCAACTATGGTTTACAATCCCGGATAATACGAGATGGGTGTGACAGTAGGGATAGCCTGCCTTGCTGATTGGCAGATGTTATATTAGAGGGGCGGGGCAGTGCTTCGTTGACGTTTAACAGTGCGATCTCGCCGAGAGCTTTATACACCTAATAGAGAGAGAGGTCCCTTGCTATGTTTGCTATGAGTTCACATATTACTACCTACATGGGTGTGACATTGTCCTGTCAGCTAGCCTTCTGACACTAGCCTATCAGTGAGATGGGCTGCGGCCTGTGTGCCCTATGAGCTTCTTTGTTTTGACACACATATGGCAGTGACGTCACAGTAACGGAGATGTGGTTTGTGTTAGAATCTTTTTGTGATCGACGGTTCTGGTGGAGGACGCACAAGTTTATTCTCATTCGCCGGTTTTACAGGCACAGCTCAGCACACACCACCCTACTTACACGCTACTTTATTATATTTATTATTATTATCGGTTATTTGTAGAGCGCCAACAGATTCCGCAGCGCTAACACGTGCATGAGCACTACTAGCTATCAGTGATTGGTAGTTCTGAGAGGAAGGGGAGGGGTCACAGGTCTTTAAAGGTCAGCATTTTTTCACTTGTTGTTTGTCAGAGGAAGGGACGCTGTTTGTCCCGAAACGTCACAATTTGAATAAACATTTTTTTGTTACAGATGCCAGAAGACCAGTGAGTGCTTATTTTCATTTCAGTTTATATATATATATATATATATATATATATATATATATATATATATATATATATATATATATATATATATATATATATATACAGTATATGTATATATATACTGTATATATATATATATATATATATATATACTGTATATGTAATTATATATATGTAATTCTATATATGATAAAGAAAAGGCTTGCACTCGCTGGATTTTGTGAAAAAAGTGCTTTAATTAGCAATTCATCAGACCATACTTCTATATATGTAATTTCTATAAAATTCTATATATGTATATATATATATATTTGTGTAAATATATATGTAATAGTTATTTAATATTTAAAATTAAAATACAGGTAGCCCTCAGTTTACGCCGGGGTTAGGTTCCAGAAGGAATGGTTGTAAATCGAAACGGTTGTAAATTGAAACCCAGTTTATAATGTAAGTCAATGGGAAGTAAGTGAGTTAGGTTCCAGGCCCCTCTCAAAATTGTCATAATTAACACCTAATACATTATTTTTAAAGCTTTGAAATGAAGACTTTAAATGCTAAACAGCATTATAAATCTAATAAAATAATCACACAACATAGAATATATAATTAAACTAAGTTAAATGAACAAAAACATTTGCTAAACAGCATTATAAACCTAATAAAACAATCACACAACACAGACTTCACTTGCATTTTTCTGCAAACAGTTCTTTCTATGCCTTCCAATCTGGACTGATTTATAGACAGGAAGATCTTGTTCCTTTGAAATCTGCTCGATAGCTCAGGTCTGGTTAAACTGATTAATTTCAGCTTGCTTGGCTTTGCTGCAACACAAGCGAACAGCTCCACCTACTGGCTATTTTACTCAATGCACTGCTTCTCAATGCTTTTCAATAGCAGTCACATGACTGGAAAAAAGTTTGTTATTCTGAAACGGTGTAAATTGAACCGTTGTAAACCGAGGGCCACCTATATTGTTAATTCTGAGATTAAAGGGACGTCAAACTCATATATGTAATTTCATTATGCAGATAGAGAAGACAATCTGAAGCAACATTAAACCTTTTTACTTTTATTATTCATCAGATATCTTTTTAGTTTTTAATAGCAATGCATATGTTCAAGCCAATCACATGAGTCATCTATGTGCAGCCATCAATCAGCAGCTACATAGTTTATTTATATATGCTCTTTATCAAAGGATATTGTTTTATGAATGAATGAAGAGCAATCAAATATATTCCAAACCAAATAATAATTAACAACATTGCAATCTATTTATACATTATTCAACTTATATTTTGTTTTTCATGTCCCTTAAAGATAATACTTAAAATACAGCTACACTATTATTTTGATAAAAAAATATTTATATTTAACTTTTTTTTTATATTTTATAATACCAAACAATAAAACCTGATAAAAAATTAAAGTAATATAAAATTATATAAAATGTTGTAGAGCCTTCTGGATTCCCCGAACTGCTCTTTCAACAATTTGCAGTCCCTCTATAAATTCTTGGAAGAGTTCCATCAGGAAGGGTTCCGTCTAAGTCGCCTGATCGCAATCTATAAAAACAAAAAATAAAATATGTTCTACCAATTCATTATCAAGATACAAGTGTTTAAACATAATATGATATTTCCTTACCTTCTCCTCCAGCCACCGCATCCTCTGCCAGTTCTGGCAAGATGGCAGGGGCACCAAGGAAGGATTCCTGTTCAGCTGTCAGAGATGAAGCACAAACACATATCATTGTTAGGATAATGAATATGTGACAAGGCCTATATTATACACATCATTGCTACAAAAATCAAAATAAATTATGTTCCAACAATTCATTATCAAGATACAAGTGTTAAAACATACTATGATATTTTCTTACATTGGGTTACAGCCACCTCTTTATCTGCCAGCGCTGGCGAGATGGCTGGGGCAGGATCCTCCCCCAGTAGTTGGTCATCTTTCAGAGATGAAGCACAAACACAAATCATTGTTAGGATGATGAATATGTGACAAGGCCTATATTATACACATCAATGTTGTATTCTGTTATGTACACATGATGTAAAACTTGTACAAACATTTTAATTTTAAAACACAATCCATTACAGCAACCTGCATCACGAATGTACCTGTTGAAAACTCCCTTTTAAATGTTAAATAGTGCAAACATTGTATTATAATTAAAAATTACCTTGGATATCAGGGACGTCCACATCTGTTCCTGACTCATCCTCTGGAAAAACCTCAAGCAGTGTCAATAGCAGTGGGGGGGAGGAGGTATTGTTCTGAGGTGTCGCCATTGACACAGGCCTGACATATCGGGGATCCTCTCTCTTGGCCAACTCAAATCTGTGAACATATAAAGATTTATGTCAACATTAGATCCATGTGCTATTTTTTTCTGTGTAATGTGTCTGCAGCTGTAATGAATATACCTTTAATTCTTCTGCTGAAAATAACAACCTATTTTAAATAATATATGTATATATATATATATATATATATATATACACATTTAAGTATATATATATATATATATATATATATATATATATATATAAAACATTGGAAGTGTGTATAAAGCCAGGGAGGCTTATTCTTAGATGCATAGTTGAAGGAGGAATGTTATAGCCCAGAAAGGCATCACATTGCAGTGTTAGGACCAGTCAACATTGGGACACCTTGTAAGTTGGTGACTGGCTTAAGCAAAATATGGCCATATTGAGTGACTAAGATCCCATTTTAAAAATATGAGCTTAGGTGATTTTTTGCAATATTTAAAATGTTTTGATAATATAGAAGCGGATGTACGCAATATTCTATTTTGTGTAATTATTTGGTTGTATTCCTGCACCCCTAAGTAATATTAATAAAATAATTTTGTAAGGTGTGCAGAAACATTTGTATATATATATATATATATATATATATATATATATATATATATATATATATATATATATATATACTATATATATATATATATATATATATATATATATACATATATATATATCTTCCTTCCTTGTGTTCTCAGCTTCAGATTAAATTGAGTCAAACATCATTAGTATTATTTAATTGATTAACAAATGATGAATCCTTCAGACTTCACAAAATATTCTATAATAAGATATATGTTTACTCTATGTTTCTCCCTAATACCAAATTCACATATACATAATTTCTCAGTAATAATAATACAAAATATTATAAATAGCCCTGATGAGACGTTGAATATCTTTGTAGCACTCCTTCTCACGCCTTCTAAGATCCAAAAAACATCTCAGGCACTGTCTGCAAGTCCTTTTCATCCCAGACACACACTTCAGCCGTCTCATTATCTCATATACAATCTTATGGCGATTTTCATGGTGCACACCACGAACCTCCAAATCTCTTTGGGAAGTAATTGTCCATCCCATATACGAGACAGACAAGTTCGCCCTCAGAGAATGGAGCTGGACTCGCCATGATTGCTATCAATATTTCTTCTGAAGTCAATTATTCTCTGCGACTGTACTGATACTATTTTTGAGCAATCAGATTGGTTATTGAGAGTAGAAAAACTATTCTAATTTTTTATTTGCTTTCATTAATCATGTGATCATTCTATGGCAACCATACTGTCAATAATGTTAAACATATCATATAGAAGGCGTCACCAATGACGGCCCGAAAAAGTACTATATTGTGGGGTTTAGATTACAATTCTTTCAACATATAATATTATATGCTTCATCAATGGCGCACTTTTTTGTCTCCACACCCACCTACATGTCCGTTAACAATGACAAACTTTTATTTTAGAATATATCTGCGTCAGCAATTATTCAATTATAGAGTAATTGTGTGTTGTTTAGGAGGTTGTATTGTGCATTTTGGAAGCTGTTTGTGTGTCATATTTTGTGATTATATTTAATCAGATATATTATTTTGTTATGGCATCTGCTGAGTCTGAAAAGACAAAATCTGGGCGCAATATACAATTAAATTTTTGCCAGAACCAGGTTCTTGTAACTTTAGTTCTGGAGTATTATGACATGTTGTATGGTGCTAAAGCCCAGAAGACCACTTTGTCACGTAAAAATGAAATTTGGAGAAAAATAGCAGACAATGTTTCTGCCAAGGGATCTGAGAATATGCTCATGGAGAAGTTGGGGGAGAATATGGAGCAGGGTCTGGACGAGGTTGGACACGATACCAATGCGTTAGCAGGTATGCCTTAATCACTTCGCAAAAATTGTGATGGGTATTAATTAATTTGTTTTTCTTTATGCCTTAAAAAAAAATTGTGAAGTGTATTTGTTTTTTTGTTCATGCGTTAATCATGTCGCAAATTTTGTAAAGTGCAAAAAATTTTTATGCCTTTTATTGTTTTTACATTATATTAATTAATGTAAATTTGTATATATGTTTACAGCATAGTGCTGCTGCTGCCACACAGGCATTACCATCAATAGTTGAGCCTGTAATTATCCTGACCGAGTCCATCTACAGCTTCTCCTTTGCTGTGACACAGCCTGATATCATGGGCTGCACTCCTGAAGCAGGTATTGGCCACACAACAGGTATGTCTGTTAATTTTGGATGTTTTTTTAATTGAATGCTATTATCCTTATGATTTAAATTTGATTTTTAACATTCCAATTAAATTTAAAATACCTTTTTTATTTTAGTAGAAGAAGGGCTATGGGAGCAACTCCAACCTCTTCCATATCCTCCTCAGGTAACAAAATCAAGAAAACACCTGAATGTTATAAATTTGCTCCCTTAAAGAGACAGTCAATGCCATAATGTTTAATCAGTATTTTTCCCAAAAATCACAGTATTAAACAGCACTGTTAAATAACAATTATTTGTCAATCTGTGATGGACTAGTAGCTTAACCTCTTCAAACACCCCCCTTATCGCAAATATATTTTTGTATTAAAAATATCATCAGTAATATAAAATAGTTTTTTTATGCAAATAATTTCAATGGTTAGTCAATGCTTTTATATAACTTTAGAAAACAAAATAAATTGAGAGTTGCCTGTCATGACAACATACATGTAAAGGAAGATTTGGAGATTAGTGAGAGGAGCAAACAATATCAGGTGTGACAAATAGTTAATCTTGTGCTTAAGCATGTAAAGAGTTAATCAAACATTTGAAGCAATGTAAGTTTAGAAGAGAAAAGGGTTTTTGAAAAAACAATTAAAGGGACATGTAACACAAAGGATTCTTTTTACTACTTAGATAAAGCTTTCAATTTTTAAAAATATATAAAAGAAAAAGATTATCAACTGAGTTTAAAGGGACATTAAATAAAAATTGTTTCTTTCGTAATTCATATAGAGAATACCATTTTAAACAACATTCAAATTTAATTCTATTATCTAATTGTATTCTGATTTTATATATCCTTTGTTGAAGAAATAAGAATGCACATGGGTGAGCCAATCACTCAAGACATCTGAGTACAGCCACTAATCAGCATCTTCTGATCAAAGGATATCAAGAGAATGATGAAAATTAGATATTTTAAGTAAATTAGAAATTTATAAAAAATTGAAGGCATTTTCTAAATGTTTTTCACATCTCTCTCTCTCTCTCTCTCTCTCTCTCTCTCTCTCTCTCTCTCTCTCTCTCTCTCTCTCTCCCTCTTTGGTTTTCTTTTTTCCTTTTTTTCTCTTTTTTTCTTTTTTATTATTCCTCTAAAAAAATATGACATTCATTTGAATATTGTACTTGGCATAACGTTGAGCAATGTGGGATTTGTTTTTGTTAAAAATTAAATAGCACTGTAGGCTTTGTTTAGAATCTTGTCAAAATGTGTCTTTTTGATTTTCACTGTTCAGTGCTGTATCATTTAATTATCCTTTATCTTGGATCATAAATAAATATGTAAAAACAAAATAAAATAAAAAGAAGGATGAATAAATATGTGTTTAATGTCCCTTTAATTATCTTGTTATCTTTTGCTAAATGAAAAGCTTTGCATTCTGACAGCTAGCTGTACACTTATGGTTAGACAATCACAAGAGACAAATCTGTGCAGGCAAAAACAAGCAAATATCTCCCACTAGTGTAGGCTATGTGAGTATTTGTATTTAAAAAGGACATACAAAGAGAGGAAAACACAATTGGAAATAGAAGTGAATTCTAAATTGTTTTAAAATCACATTACCTATCTGAATCATGCAAGTTTCATTTTCACTTTAATATCCATTTAATCTTTCCATTTAAATTATATGTGATTATAATATTGTTATTTTACTTTTACAATAGATACAGAATGGTCTCATTGACTCTCTGAGGAGCTGACCATTGCTCTGAGAGAGATACATGAAACTCTATCGGCTAGATTTGGAGTTTTGTCGGTAACGACCCGAAAAACTAACGCCGGCTTTTTTCTGGCCGCACCATAAAAATAACTCTGGTATTGAGAGTCCACATAAAGGCTGCGTTAGGCTCCAAAAAAGGAGTGTAGAGCATTTTTAACGCAGCTTCAACTCTCGATACCAGAGTTGCTTACGGACGCAGCCAGCCTCAAAAACGTGCTCGTGCACGATTCTCCCATAGGAAACAATGGGGCTGTTTGAGTTGAAAAAAAACCTAACACCTGCAAAAAAGGCGCGATCAGCTCCTAACGCAGCCCCATTGTTTCCTATGGGGAAACACATCCTACGTCTGCACCTAACACTCTAACATGTACCCCGAGTCTAAACACCCCTAACCTTACACTTATTAACCCCTAATCTGCCGCCCCCACTATCGCCGACCCCTGCATATTATTATTAACCCCTAATCTGCCGCAACGTAAACCGCCGCTACTTACATTATCCCTATGTACCCCTAATCTGCTGCCCTAACATCGCCGACCCCTATATTATATTTATTAACCCCTAATCTGCCCCCCACAACGTCGCCTCCACCTGCCTACACTTATTAACCCCTAATCTGCCGACCGGACCTGAGCGCTACTATAATAAAGTTATTAACCCCTAATCCGCCTCACTAACCCTATAATAAATAGTATTAACCCCTAATCTGCCCTCCCTAACATCGCCGACGCCTAACTTCAATTATTAACCCCTAATCTGCCGACTAGAGCTCACCGCTATTCTAATAAATGTATTAACCCCTAAAGCTAAGTCTAACCCTAACACTAACACCCCCCTAAGTTAAATGTAATTTTAATCTAACGAAATTAATTAACTCTCATTAAATAAATTATTCCTAATTAAAGCTAAATACTTACCTGTAAAATAAATCCTAATATAGCTACAATATAAATTATAATTATATTATAGCTATTTTAGGATTAATATTTATTTTACAGGTAACTTTGTATTTATTTTAACCAGCTACAATAGCTAAAATAGTTAAAATAATTACAAATTTACCTGTAAAAGAAATCCTAACCTCAGTTACAATTAAACCTAACACTATACTATCAATAAATTAATTAAATAAACTACCTACAATTAACCTAACACTACACTATCAATAAATTAATTAAATACAATTCCTACAAATAAATACAATTAAATAAACTTGCTAAAGTACAAAAAATAAAAAAGAACTAAGTTACAAAAAATAAAAAAATATTTACAAACATCAGAAAAATATTACAACAATTTTAAACTAATTACACCTACTCTAAGCCCCCTAATAAAATAACAAAGCCCCCCAAAATAAAAAAAATGCCCTACCCTATTCTAAATAACTAAAGTTCAAAGCTCTTTTACCTTACCAGCCCTGAACAGGGCCCTTTGCGGGGCATGCCCCAAGAAGTTCAGCTCTTTTGCCTGTAAAAAAAAACATACAATACCCAAGCCCCCCAACATTACAACCCACCACCCACATACCCCTAATCTAACCCAAACCCCCCTTAAATAAACCTAACACTAAGCCCCTGAAGATCTTCCTACCTTATCTTCACCATACCAGGTTCACCGATCCGTCCTGAAGAGCTCCTCCGATGTCCTGATCCAAGCCCAAGCGGGGGGCTGAAGAGGTCCATGATCCGGATGAAGTCTTCATCCAAGTGGGAGCTGAAGAGGTCCATGATCCGGATGAAGTCTTCTATCAACGGCATCTTCAATCTTCTTTCTTCCGGATCCATCTTGCAGACCTCCGACGCGGAACATCCTGCTGGCCCGACGGACTAACGACGAATGACGGTTGCTAGTCCCTGCAAATTAGGCTAAAGTTTTATGCATACAGTATAATTCCAGTGAAGTGCCATTCCCCAGAATACTGAAGTGTAAAATATACATACATGACAGCCTGATACCAGTTGCTGCTACTGCATTTAAGGCTGAGTTTACATTATATCGGTATGGCAGAATTTTCTCATCAATTCCATTGTCAGAAAATAATAAGCTGCTACATACCTTTTTGCAGATTAATCTGCCCGCTGTCCCCTGATCTGAAGTTTACCTCTCCTCAGATGGCCGAGAAACAGCAATATGATCTTAACTACTCCGGCTAAAATCATAGAAAAACTCAGGTAGATTCTTCTTCAAATTCTACCAGAGAAGGAATAACACACTCCGGTGCTATTATAAAATAACAAACTTTTGATTGAAGGTATGAAACTAAGTATAATCACCACAGTCCTCTCACACATCCTATCTATTCGTTGGGTGCAAGAGAATGACTGGTAATGGCAGTTAGGGGAGGAGCTATATAGCAGCTCTGCTGGGTGAATCCTCTTGCACTTCCTGTTGGGGAGGAGTTAATATCCCATAAGTAATGGATGATCCGTGGACTGGATACACTTAACAAGAGAAACAACTGAGCATCTTTGTAAAGTTCTTGGAGAGATTTGGAATTAAAGGAAGCTCTTATTAATTTTTCTTTAAAGGTGTAATAATGTAACCTTACAATCACATCTCTGGGTTGATCAGCAGCTGCTGCCCTAGGTCTCAGGGCTCTATGGGCTCGGTCAATCATTGAGTCTGAATCTTGGAAAGACCCTAGGAGGACTTTGAAGACGCCTGCTAAGAAAACTGGAAGATCTGCTGTGTTTACATCTTCAGGTATCCCTCTCACATGGATATTGTTCCCGCGGGATCTATCCTCCAGATCCCCTATTTTGCTCTCTAACTCTGATATTATCTCCGACATGTTCTGAGAGTGGGACAATATGTTAATACACGTAACTCTTGATCTCACTTTTAAGGGAGGAACAGTGCGAGTCCATCTTTGCAGAGATAACTTAATAGATTCCAGAACAGTACTGTATGCTACAGCATGCTTAATTTAATTAGATAACTCAGCTTCTGGATTTTCTCTAAAGGTAAAATGTGAATCCCTAGAGTCTGAGCAGTCTCTATCATGTACCCCTTTATTACCAAAGTGGTCTGCAACAGTCCCTTAAGGGCCCTCCTGCTGCTGCTTCTTTCTGTTTGAGTGAGCCATGATTACTAAAAAGAAACTCAAATTTTAACAGTCTTGTGCTGAGCGAGGGTAAGGATTGTAATTAGCTTATGGGTACGTTGTGTTGGCACAGGAATGACAACCTATGCTTACTGAATCTGAGTAATAATTGCTACATCGGGTTTCTTCAGTCCTTATGTATGAGATTTTCCCTTTCTTGCCCCCTAGCCCACATTCAGTCTTCTGCCCACCTTACCATCCTGACAGGAACCAAAATGGAGGAGAAATTATAGGCTTAATACTCAAATGTGGTCAATAAAATATCCTTCAGTTCCTGTGTTTGTACAGCTGTTATCTGAGATTTATAACACCTCTCCCCGGGGCATGTGTCCCCACTGGACAGAGACGAAGAAGGGTATGTGGATATGAGCTGCTGACACTGAGTCAGCAGGAAATAAAGGGGAGAAGTGTTAGTTAACTTTTTTATATATCCAGGAATATTAGACCCATTGCATTAGCTTGCAATTGTGACATCCACAGTGGGTCCCGAAGGTGTATTAGGTGTGGATCTTTAATATGTGTGGATCCAAATATTAGTGGGAAAAAAGTGTGGAGCCTTATCTTTAATGTCCAGGCCCATCAAAGTCAGTAACTTTACCTTACACAGCAAGATGCAGGTGTCAGAATGTAAACCAGGTCGTCTGTATCTAGCTATTGATGTTTTTTAGGGCATCCAGTTTTTCGATTAAGCACCTTATCCTGCACAGGCTCGGGGTCAAGGAGATACAGTCTCAGGGCCAGTGCTTCCCTTTATCTTCAATATGGTGGCTATTCTCGCAAAAAAAAAAAAGTAAAAAATGTAGGGTCTCTGCGCACTTACTATTGTGGTCGCTTTACTATCTCTCCACACAACTGACCTGTTTGTCACTCTGCACCCTTCATCCACAATCCGGAATACTTGCTCCAGCTCTTTCTACGTTGTCCTGGGCTCCGGTGCTAGTCGGGGCTTTAAGTGTGTGTAAACCATCAGATTTATGCGCAGCACCTCTGCAAGCTGGTTTCTTTGCCCATAGTGCACGGTCCTGAACTCCACTGAATCGCTTCTTCTGGTAAAGGCTGCATCTCCTTATCAGCCAAGCCCACTCAGTCGAAGCCTCCAGGCTGGTTTAAATGATGTGACACCTGCTATGGTTTCTTACGTCACAATGTCACACCAACATGAGAGTTTATAAGTCCAAGGATTTTGATGTTAGGGCTTTTGGGCTCTGGAGCTCTCAATGTGTGTGACTGCTCCCTTCCCAAGTTGGCTCCGCCCCCATATATATTTAAATTTTGATTATTATAGAGGAGGTAACTCATCGTATGGAACCACCCCCAACATTTATATCCTCTCAAGGTAAGAAAATATTTGTGTATAAGAGCAAAAGCTTTCTGTTTTCAGACTCCTATTGATTTCTATGGCATTCGCAACCTCAAAGGTGGCAGTTTGAACAATAGGTACACTGCATCGGCTTAGACGCAAGCGTACCAGTTAAATGTTTGATAAATTGACAACATGTTCAAATAGAGTCGAATGTGAAGTCCAATCATCAGTATTCCACTCAAATACCGCAGGCATCGATTTGCGTCAGTGTGATCTTGCAAGAGCGTATATTACGTCAAACATTGCAACATTTGATGATGTTGACACTTTGTTAACTACGGCGGATCATATTTGCGTTGATGATGCAGCATTCCAGGGTATTATCAGTTGAAGCATTTATAAATCGCCCCCCTAGTCTTGAATCATCAAAGCAGCTTGGGCTGGGGTTTCCTAAACTGATTTTTTTGTTGACCTTTGCTTTCCATTTGTCCTTACTCTAGTTTACAAAATGTTTGTTGTTTAATTTGATCTTCAGCTGTTAACTTGGACTGTCTTAAATCTTCCTTGTGTGTTCCCTTTGACTTTCTGCTTGTTTGAACTGATCTTCTGAGCTCTTTTTTTCTGACTTTATTTATTTTTGGCACTATGTTTGTAAGGACTGACCTTCTAGCTTTTGACCTTGCAACTGGCTTATCGAACTTTTCTATCTTTGTCTTCAGTATCTAATTTCCCCCAGCTCCGTTGGATTCCTACTCAGTCTCTTGCCTACTTTGATATCCACATCTGCAAAGGTATAATTTATTGTATTCTGTGCCCTTCATTGTGAGCTGCCATTATTTTTGTTAATACAGTTTTGGTAGCAGAAGTATCATTGACTGGTCTGTATACAGAGTCCTGGATCAGGTCTACCTCAACCCTACCTCAGCCTTTGTTTCCAGTTCAGTGTGATCTATAATCCAGATCATGACAGACAGGAAGTAATATTTGAGGGATTTACAATAGAAAGCTTGTGATTTCCTTGCCATGGAGATTCTTGTGGTCCTCAATACTAGAAGGCCTTGTGTCTGGCAACTGGGAACATTCATCACTTTATAGTGAGCACAATTGAACTTTGACTTTAGCGCTGTCAAATCCATATGCTATTAAATAGAAATCCATTGCTGGCTGTGTATGGAATATGAGTTTAGTTTATGTCTTAATTTAGAATATAAAATTATCCTATTTTTTCCAAAACAACTTTAGAAATCATATTATATTGTGTTCATTTTCCTCCAAGCAGATTTTTTTACAATAAATTTGTTGCAAAAAAAACAACAAATTAAACTACCATTTTAACCAAAATTATTTACCTATGGTAATTTATATATTATATTATATATAATATAATATAATATATATATATATATTGTTTTCTTCTCTTGCTTTTTAATACCCTTTTCAAATTCCCTTAAATAATCTGTCTAAATTACAACCTAATCATAATTATCCTATTCCCCAAACATGCTGATGACCTCATTATTAATTCCCCTAATTCCCCTGCATAAATATCTCATCTTCTGTTCAGCTTGACCTCTCCTAAACATACCTTATGCTACTAATTGTTAACATCTTACCTGAGTGAGGATGCTTCATCAAACAGCAAGATTTTGTGGAGAGTGTAATGAGAAAGTCAGAGGAGTGACACCTAGTAGAAATTAGTAGTTGATTTAGTGGAAAAACTCTCTTAATATTCCAGGTTCTATCAGACAAACACAAAAGGCAACAAAATCATTTAGTTGTGCATCATAACATTTAATGTACTGGAATAATCAATACATGCATTTGTTAAAATTTCATGGTGTGACAAATAAGCTTGATAGGATAGAGAATAACTTTTACATCCAAGCAGATGTATATCTTAGAGAGCAAAAGCACCATCATTTAAACATAAATTTTTCTATTTCTGCATTTCAGCTGCATAAGCTATTCAGCTTATCTTCAATTGTAATTGAGAAGGAAATTGTATATGATATGTTGGGTTTATGCACAAAATGAATGCACATTATCTTTGGTATTTGATTTGTTTTTAAATTTAATTTTAAGCTAATAATTCGAACTCTATGATATATACAAAGACAATCAAAACTGCTTTTCCCCCGAAACATCAAACTTTAGCATGAAGTTTTTGTATAATATAAATTTAAACATTTATTGATGTTTTTAAGAAGATTATGCACATCACATGAATAATACATGCATTCTTTAAACCAATCTGAGCTATGAATAGGGTCTTTTACATGTATGTTATTTTGGAGAACCTTATACTAGGGAAAAAGCCAAGGATACCTTTTTAAAAAAATAATGTAGTCTTAAAATGTCTATATGACTTAGAAAATACTGCAAAATTGAATTTGTATGGCTGACTTAAGAAATAGATATCTTGAAATGTAATATGTATTTAAAAGGTACCTGGAAGTCAAAATTAAACATTTGATTTCATTGTTCAGGTAGAGCATGCAATTTTAAGAGACCATTCAGTTTACTTCTGTTATCAAATTGATTTTGTTCTTTTGGTATCCTTTGTTGAAAAACATGCCAAGGTAGGTTTAAAGAAGCAGTGCACTACTAGTAGCTAGCGGGTGATTGGCAGCTATAAATATGTCTCTTGTCATTAACTTACCAGGTGTGTACAGTAAGGTTCCTGCTCTGGATCTGACTTTAATTATGTGTTTTACCCCTTAGTATTAGTTAAAACACAGGGGTTTATCACAATCTTTTGCTTCTTTTTTGGGAGTTAATCATTTCTGAACCTTGGCCGGTGCTATCTGTATGTTTTTCCAGTGATCTCAATCACAAATACCTCTGCCATGAATACACCTCAAGCAATAAATGGTTTAAACTCTACAACATCACAACATTATTATTTACCATTGCAATGTTATACTAAAAAATGTCCAAATAAGAAAAAATAAAATGGTGATTTTGCAGATTTGGTGATTACAGCACATGTTGGAGACCATGAGCAATCCAAAATCTTCCATTACAATTATCCTGGACACCTCTACAGACACTACTAAAAATATATACACAAAAAGAAGGACTCTGTAGCTTCTTATTAGACTGGTCATCACATGTGAACAACCAACTTTGCTCAATTGTGCTTTTCAGCAAACAAATTGTCAGACCAGCACCTGTACCTGTATGCAGGGAATCACCAAGAGCAACTGCAACGCTCAAATTCAATGTGCAAATCAAACACAATGGGATTCCCAAGGTATAAGAATCCCTTTATTATCTTATAAGTGGGGATACAGATAACAGCATGACGTTTCGGGGATGTTCCCCTTAATTATGTGATAACAGTTGTGAAGTCTCTGCTCAAATATATAGCCCCATCAATTAAACAATTAGCCTTAATTAAACAAACTTTTTTTCTGATATCACTAGAGGGCAGCAGATTACTGCAAAATATATTATGCATAAAGAATCACACTCAAAGCATATACAATTTAAAAACAATGTTGCAAAGCATCATAAAATAGACACAGCACTCAGTGTAAAAGATTGAAACACATAGTTGCTATTATTAACCTTTATGTACAAGAACCAATGTACTATTAGTCTATTTAATAAGAAATTGACCAATTAATTTTCCTATTCATGCCTTTGGGTTACATAGTGTCCAACTGAAGAATCCAGTTCCCTATTGCCCCCCCCCCCCTCCTAGGAGTATTAACCTTTTCTATCATCTGAAAGCATAGCTGATTTATTTGGTGTCCTGCCTCTAAAAAATGGGCCGCTACCGGGGCTATGATTACCTTACAGCAATGTTGCTTTTGTGTTCACTTTTAAGGTCTCTAATGCACCTAGTGGTCTCCCCCACATAGCCACACCCACAGGGACACTTAATTAGGTAAATGACATAAGATGTATCACAAATAAAATGTGTATTATAGAAATATTTGTAGCCAATTTGAGGGAGTGTAAAATAGGGACTCCTGATAATGGAGCCACAATTAATGCATCCCAAACATGGAAAGGATCTTACACTTTTCTTTGTAATGAATGGCTGTTTCAAGATTTTTTTAGGACCTATATCCACTTTAATCAATGTGTCCTTTAGACTGTGACTTTTCTTAAAAGCTGGCATGGGAAAATGTTTAAATTCCTCCACATAAGAGATACAATCTCCTATGAAATGTCAATGTTTATGCAAAGTTTTCAAAATAAGTTGGCTCAGAAGTGGAAAATTCAGACAAATGTCATTCTATTAGAATCCATTTTCCTTTTATTAAACTCCAACAATTTACTTCTGTGAATTTTACTCACTTCCTCAGTTGCTTGTAAATTAATTCAGGTGGGTACCCCCTCTCCAAAAACTTAGAGCCCATTTCTTTTAATCTCACAGGAACAGTATACTCATTAGAGACAACATTTTTTACCCTTAACAATTGGCTCCACGGTAAAGATTTAATCAATGAAGGGTTACGTGCACTGTCAAATTGGAGGAGGCTGTTCCTGTAAGTCACTTTCCTAAATATATCAGTCTTGAAACCAGTCCCCCCAGTAACATCCAGAAAATAAAGACACTCTTCTATACAAGTTAGTTTGAATTTAACAATTAGTACGTCAGGTGACACAAACATCACCAGAGTACTACTAAGAGGCGCCTAGGGCAGATGTAACACAATAGAAATCTACAATATAATACACTTTAGACAGAAATTACCATAGGTGCTGTGAATGGTAAGATACTGTGCAAAGATAGAACAATACTAGATGATCAATACAGGAATCCTAAATCCTAAAAGTTGAAAGCAAAAATACAAAATTACAAAATTACAAAAGACAATTCCAAAGATAGATAGGACCAGAGGAAGATGATTATATTAATATATAGGAACTATATTAGTCCAGCACGGTCCAGTGGTAAAGTCCAGCACGGTCCAGTTAATATTACCCCAAGGACATATGTATTAGGTGGTGATTCAAGAGAAAATAGGCTGCTCCTCCAGAGTGTTGTGCCAGGAACACAGGTAGGTAATCTAGAAGAAAATAGATAGAGGGCGCCACATGGTGCAGATCATATGAGATGAAAACAAAGCAACAGTGTGAACAAAGGAATCCTACTCACAAGTGTTGGAGCACATAAGAGTGCAGTAATCGCAGTCCGGAACCACACGTCATCAGGTAGACCACAATAGGTAGATTTCGCCGATGGAGGTCCTCGTCTCACCAGGGAGAGTCCAGAGATATCCAAGGGAAATAAATGTGGATAAATGCACCAAAGATCCAACAGGGAGTCTGACAGGATACTTGGAGAGGTGCCAAACGAATATATTAAGCCAAAATCCAAAAAAGATAAAGTGTAGTCGGCAGCAGATAGAGAGTTAAAAATATATAAAAGTTTAATAACAATAAAAACAACAGCAACGCGTTTCTCAGTGTAACACACTGTTTCATCAGGCTATACAAACATTTCTCTAAGCTGCCGTATTTAAAATAAATGAGAACCAATCAGTGATCAGAAAAGTTCACACACCCCTAATGGGGCATACCAATGTACAAATAGTGATGTCAGTAATACAAAAGTTAATTGGAAATACAATAAGTATACAACAAAATAGGTCATACAGAAAATCACTTGCCATAAACAACATATTATTTATATACATATATTTAGAATCATGTATTGTAAAGCATTACATAATTTAATTAAACTGTGCAAAAATATGTGATACTACACTGGGCCCCAAGGCAGAGACTAAATGGTATAGGCCTCTCTTGGGCAATAAGCTATTTCTATTCTGCAATGTTGATATATTTTATATGTATGGCCATTGGTTGAAAAACTATTGTTAGCAGAAGTTTTTTAAAAAAAAATTAATAACCTTAATAGTGAAATGCCTATATAGAATAAAAGACATTGTTATATTAGTTTCATAGGTGCAATAGTGTCAGAGAGGGGCGTGACTGACTACGCTGCATATAGAAATACACATCAGATGATATCAATGGGCAATATAGAAAAAAACTGCAAAATGACTAAAAATGCAGTGGTGCAAGGTAAACCGTCACAAATATCATTGATAATTGCGATCGGTTGTTATAAATGAACAGGAAGGCTTGGAACCGGGAGGATGGGGGTGTGTAGCATGATCAGCCAATCGTGTGTGGCTAATATAATAACAATAGCAAAGGGGCGTTAATCTCAGTCTATGACGTGATGTGGTGCAGAGTGGGCGATACTGTCAATGACAGTGATGATAGGGATTGTAAGTGTAGAGGAGGGGATGAGACAATGTGATAGGTGGGTGTTAAGTGATCAGCCAATGGTGAATGGCTAGAGTGTAAACTGGGGGCGTGATGGACAGTCAGTGACTTGACGTGAAATCAAAAATGGGCATGACTAGCTACGTAATATGCAGGGAATAACATCGTTTACATAACGAGCTGCTAAATGACATCACAGTGGATTGAAATAACATAAATAGTAGTATGTGACATTCTGGCAGGGGGAAAATGTTCAACCCGGTCATCAAATGTCAAAGTATGCACAACGTGGACAGGGGGCGTAGACGCACTGTAAATCAATTACTCACTGTAGTTAGACAGTATAATACAGATTGGGAAGCTAGAGGGAAAACACAGGAATATTCGTATAATATTCGTATAATGTAGTGGCCAGTCCAGGGAATAGGACCAGAAGTGGGGACCGAAGTAAGCAATGCTATCCATGGCACTAGCGATTGGATTTGTAGGAGTGGGGGGAGAAAGGAGAGAATGTGATGAATGAGTGTTGGGAAGTTAGCCAATAACAAATGGCTAGAGTGTGAACAGGGGGCGTGATAGAATCAGTGACTAGACATAAAGTAAAGAAGGGCGTGACTCACTACGCTAATTGCAGGGAAAGACATCATATACTTAACATACTGCTAAGTAACTAGACTATAGAAAAGAATGCCCATATGACAGTCTAGCAGGGGAAAATGATATTCCGATCAACAAATAATCATGATCATATATTGGAGGTGTGCACAGAGTGAATAGGGACGTAAATAAATATAATATAACGATGTACCCAATCTGGGTAATCAGGGGGATGGTGATATGGGTCTAGTGTAGGATAGTGTGATACACGCTATCTAAGTCTACAATCAACATGATGATGAATGTCAAAATAGTAATGAATTATATAATGGCTTATTAATCCGTCAAGTATATTGATATTGGGATAATGAGAGATAATGTATGCCAACACATCAAGCGGATGCTTGATAAAGGGACAACCAGTGATAGCATTAAGGAGAATAAGAATAAACGGGGTCTAGGTGTGTTCATCTAGCAAAAGGAATTGGTACCAACGTACCTATAGGTACCTACTGGCAATAGGGTGAGGCCAGAGGGAAAAAGGGTGTTTAATTTATATATCCAATAGGTTTCCCTCTGTCTCAACCTATTAAATCTATTGTACAGATGGGAATGGGGAATCATCTCAAGTGGGCAGATGCTGAATGTATTAGTAGTCCTATTGTGGGTATTATTGCAGTGTCTGGGAACGCTATGGTTTCGAAATTTGTTTTTAATATTTCTTAGATGTTCATTCCATCTGTTCCTTATGAGCCTGCAAGTTGGGTCCTTTTTTACCAAATCCCAATGTTTTCTGATGATTCGTTTTATCTTTGTATGGTTCACACTATATTGGGTAATGAATAATGGGTTAGAATTATTAACAGTTATAGTATTAGTATTATGGTTATTTTTATTGTTTTTTGGTTTATGTGTGAAGTAAGAATCTCTGTTGTCAAATTTAGCTCTTTCATACCCAATATCAATTATTTGTTGGGGATAACCTTTTTCTTTAAATCTAGTTTTCAAAATAATACTTTGTTGTTCAAAATCCTCAATATGGCTACAATTTCTACGTATTCTTTTGAACTGCCCATATGGAATATTGTTAAGCCAAGGGTTATAATGGTTACTTCTGTAGTGGAGGTAACTATTACAGTCTACAGTTTTAAAGTGTGTAGTTGTGATGATTTTATTTTCATTAGAAAAAGATAAACATAGATCCAAAAATACCACTGATTGATGTTCAATATTACTGGAGAAGGTAAGGCCCATCCTATTAGAATTAAGGTGTTTAACAAAAGATTCAGCAGATAAAACATCTCCCCTCCACAGGAACAACAAATCGTCTATGTATCTGCCATAGAAGACCAGGTTCGCTCCAAAGTCAGAACTGTAGATGTACCGTTCTTCAAATAGCCCCATAAAGAGGTTGGCAAAACTGGGAGTGAACCTGGTCCCCATGGCAGTACCCAGTATCTGTAGGTAATATTCGTCTTGATAAACAAAATAGTTGTGTTCCAAAATAAAAGATATCAATTGCACAATAAACTCCTTCTGTAATGCTGGAATATAAATATCGCTTGCCAAAAACTCAGATACATCATGTGACATGCAGATCTGAGCTCTGATTGGTTGCTGCATGTCACATGATCACACGGAAGGTTACATTTGAGTCTTACTTCCTGTACAGAGGCAGAAATTGCGCCAAAATTTGAATGAGAATATACTACTGATTTTACGATGTGAGGAGAGAGGCCATATTGTGAAAAGAGCTCACTTCACCTTAGCTGTTTTCGCAAAAGAAATGCTATCACTAGATAATGCCCACTCAATACAATAACACGGTGTGGTGTATGATATGTTGTACAAAGTTTGTGTAGAAGTGGAAGACTACAAGCTTATCAGTACGACTTACAGGGTGAGTTCCCCTATTTCTACCATCCTGCCTGCACACCTTGTATTGGTCTACAACCTGGACTTGTAGATCCCCTGTACCCTGGAGTTGCTTGTTGGGGCCTTGATCAGCTAGCTGGACTGCTGTAGAAATCCAGTCTGCTCCTATAGGCATAATTGATTGCCTTTTCTACAAGTGAGTACCCTGTGTATATCTCTTATTGGTAACCCTTGAGATTCCTCATTGATCTGCACCATTGGCGCCTCTATCTATTCTATCTTTACTCCCAGACCTCTCCCGCCCACTCCTGGACCTCCTCCCACCTCCTCTAGCAGTGGGCCACCCACCCGCCCCCCTCCTATCCCTCCCATGCCACCGATTGCCGCTGGCCAATGCAGAGAGGGCCACAGAGTAGTATTGCACAATGCCTCAACATTGAGGCATCACTGCAATACCCTGAAAGCTGCTGGAAGCGATCACAATCCCTTCCAGTGCTTAAAACCCCTGAGGACATGCCAGGGGTTAAATACAGGATCATACTCAATTAACTTAAATACATTAGTCATGCCAAGTTGACAACACATCTCCTGTTGGTAGACATGTTTGTTCATATACTCAGTGGCACTGTCTTGATCAGCAGCCTTTAGAATTAACCCTTTATTCTCTCTCAAATCTTTGAGAGCCTTATGTTCCACTGAGGTAAAATTATCATGAATAGCAAAAGGTCTATTACCATATTTCTTAGTTTTAGTTTTCAATTTATCAATATCTGTCAATACCAAACGTTCAAAAGTTTCAATGCTATGATGGGTCACTTGTGGAAAGAAAACACTTTTATTGTGTAAACCAATATTCATTGGTACCCTGATGAAGAGGTTTCCTTGAAACGCGTACTGGGTAGCGTACTGGCCAGTGTGTCTTTTTGGATTACACTTTTGCTGTTTCCAACAAAGAGACTTGTTTTTGCTACCACCTTTATTCAGTGCAAGTATTGTTTATACTCTGTATTATACCTATAATCTGTACTGTAATCAAAAATTTTTATAGTACTGCATTGTGCAGGATATTTTATATTAAAGATATATTCAATTTTATTATGAATTGAGTTAATTGTCTATTTTTTTAAATTAGCACTGTCACACACTTTTTCCAAGTGAAAAGGGATGAATTTTGTTAGGGGTTAATAGTGTAGGGGGTTTATTGAAATGGGGTGTCTAGCAGTTTAGGTATTAATAGTGTAGGGGTTTATTGCAATAGGGTGTCTGGTGATTTAGGGGTTAATAGTGTACAGAGTTTTTTGCAATTGGAGGGTAGTGGTTTAAGGGTTAATAGTGTAGCTGGGTAATTTGCGATGGGGAATGTGGTCGATTAGAGGTTAATAGAATAACTGGGTTAAAAGAATAGGGGGTTGTGGCAGATTAGGAGTTACTGGAGTAGGGGTTTAATAGTGATGGGGTAAAAGTGGTTTAGGGGTTAATAGAGATGGCGTTTATGGCAGTTTAGGGGTGGATAGTGTAGGTAAAAAACTTTATTTATCTTCTTTTTTGTGTTTTGTGCAACTTTTTTCTCAGCCCAAACTTTATACGCAAGTTTGAAGTTGTGTAAAAAGTTTTGGTGTAAAATGCAACTGCGTTCAAGCAATTGCATTTACGTTCAACTTGTAATATGAGTGCAACAGTGTGTTTGCAATCTTGATATATAGCTCCCGCGCTAATGTTACCGCTGCTCCACTTGTAATCTAGCCCTTTTTGGGGTAGTTATGATGTTACTTTCTCAGGAATATCTGAGGCATTGCTATTTTTTTCTTCTGTTTTAAGCGAATAGAAGGCACTGTTTTGTATTATAAGTTGACATTATTATTGAGCTTTGGATAGAGAAGCTTTTCTTAAATGTTTTATACAAATATATACAATATATTTAGTTGGTTTCTATTAGATTTATGTGTATACACTATTCCTCTACTGTTTAGCAGTAATGGACCATGCACAGGCCCATAAGTGGCCTTAAGAAGGAGTGGAGGATATTTCCAATATGCATAAGTAACACAAACAAAACAAACTGAGGTTTAAGTTGTTGCATTTGCTGGCTGCTATATATCTTTACATTCTGTTGCCTTGTCTTATATTTTCGGCACGTCTGTGATTTATTTGATTTATAGAAGCAAATGATCCTTGTACTTGTATTTCTTAACCACAGTAAAATAAGATTAAAAAAACAAAAAAAAAATAAACACTTTTCAAAAAACAAACTCAACTAGCATTTAATAAATACCAGACTGCACAGTTAAAGGGACATGAAACCTAAGATTTTTCTTTCGTGATTCAGATAGAGCATACAATCTTAAATAGCTTACCATTTTTATTATTATTAATTTGCTGAGTTCTCTTGGTATCTTTTGTTGAAGAGAATACTTAGGTTGGCTCAGGAGTTGGGAGCTAGCTGCTGATTGGTGGCTGCATCTCTATCCTTTTTGTCTTTGTCTTACCAATGCGTTCAGCTTGCTTCCAGTAGTGCATTGCTGCTCCTTAAACAAAAGACACCAATAGATCAAGCAAAATTGATAATAGAAGTGTTAGCACTGAAGCCGCAGCAAACTAACGGCTAGATTTAGAGTTTTGTCGGTAACGATCCGCGTAGCTAACGCTGGCTTTTTTCCCCCCACACCTTTTAAATACCGCTGGTATTTAGAGTTCACAGAAGGGCTGTGTTAGGCTCCAAAAAGGGAGCGTATAGCATATTTACCGCCATTGCAACTCTCAATACCAGCGGTGCTTACGGACGCGGCCAGCTTCAAAAACGTGCTCGTGCACGATTCCCCCATAGAAAACAATGGGGCAGTTTGAGCTGAAAAAAACCCTAACACCTGTAAAAAAGCAGCGTCAGCTCCTAACGCAGCTACATTATTTCCTATGGGGAAACAGTTTCTAAGTCTGCACCTAACACTCTAACATGTACTCCGACTCTAAACACCCCTAACCTTACACTTATTAACCCCTAATCTGCCGCCCCCGCTATCGCTGACCCCTGCATATTTTTTTTAACCCCTAATCTGCCGCTCCGTACACCGCTGCAACCTACATTGTACCTATGTACCCCTAATCTGCTGCCCCTAACACAGCCGACCCCTATATTATATTTATTAACCCCTAATCTGCCCCCCACAACGTCGCCGCCAGCTACCTACAATAATTAACCCCTAATCTGCCGACCGGACCTCACCGCTACTATAATAAATGTATTAACCCCTAATCCGCCTCACTAACCCTATAATAAATAGTATTAACCCCTAATCTGCCCTCCCTAACATCGCTGACACCTAACTTCAAGTATTAACCCCTAATCTGCCGACCGGACCTCACCGCTACTCTAATAAATGTATTAACCCCTAAAGCTAAGTCTAACCCTAACACTAACACCCCCCTAAGTTAAATATAATTTTAATCTAACGAAATAAATTAACTCTTATTAAATAAATTATTCCTCTTTAAAGCTAAATACTTACCTGTAAAATAAACCATAATATAGCTACAATATAAATTATAATTATATTGTAGCTATTTTAGGAATAATATTTATTTTACAGGTAACTTTGTATTTATTTTAACCAGGTACAATAGCTATTAAATAGTTAAGAACTATTTAATAGCTACCTAGTTAAAATAATTACAAAATTACCTGTAAAATAAATCCTAACCTAAGTTACAATTAAACCTAACACTACACTATCAATAAATTAATTAAATAAAATACCTACAATTATCTACACTTAAATCTAACACTACACTATCAATAAATTAATTAAAAAAAATACCTACAAATAAATACAAATAAATAAACTAACCAAAGTACAAAAAATAAAAAAGAACTAAGTTACAAAAAATAAAAAAATTAATTACAAACATAATAAAAATATTACAACAATTTTAAGCTAATTACACCTACTCTAAGTCCCCTAATAAAATAACAAAGCCCCCCAAAATAAAAAAAATGCCCTACCCTATTCTAAAATTAAAATAGAAAAGCTCTTTTACCTTACCAGCCCTTAAAAGGGCCTTTTGCGGGGCATGCCCCAAAGAATTCAGCTCTTTTGCCTGTAAAAAAAACCATACAATACCCCCCCAACATTACAACCCACCACCCACATACCCCTAATCTAACCCAAACCCCCCTTAAATAAACCTAACACTAAGCCCCTGAAGATCTTCCTACCTTATCTTCACCACACCGGGTATCACCGATCCGTCCAGGCTCCGAAATCTTCATCCAAGCCCAAGCGGGGGCTGGAGATCCATCATCCGGCTGAAGTCTTCTATCAAGCGGCAAGAAGAAGTCCAGAAGAGGCTCCAAAGTCTTCATCCTATCCGGGCAGAATAGGAGATCCGGACCGGCAACCATCTTCATCCAAGCGGCATCTTCTATCTTCATCCGATGACGAGCGGCTCCATCTTGAAGACCTCCGGCGTGGATCCATCCTCTTCTTCCGACGTCCTAAGTCCGAATGAAGGTTCCTTTAAATGACGTCATCCAAGATGGCGTCCCTCGAATTCCGATTGGCTGATAGGATTCTATCAGCCAATCGGTATTAAGGTCGGAAAAATCTGATAGGCTGATGGAATCAGCCAATCAGATTCAAGTTCAATCTGATTGGCTGATCCAATCAGCCAATCAGATTGAGCTCGCATTCTATTGGCTGATCGGAACAGCCAATAGAATGCAAGCTCAATCTGATTGGCTGATTCAATCAGCCAATCAGATTTTCCCTACCTTAATTCCGATTGGCTGATAGAATCCTATCAGCCAATCGGAATTCGAGGGACGCCATCTTGGATGACGTCATTTAAAGGAACCTTCATTCGGACTTAGGACGTCGGAAGAAGAGGATGGATCCATGCCGGAGGTCTTCAAGATGGAGCCGCTCGTCATCAGATGAAGATAGAAGATGCCGCTTGGATGAAGATGGTTGCCGGTCCGGATCTCCTCTTCTGCCCGGATAGGATGAAGACTTTGGAGCCTCTTCTGGACTTCTTCTTGCCGCTTGATAGAAGACTTCTGCCGGATGATGGATCTCCAGCCCCCGCTTGACTTGGATGAAGATTTCGGAGCCTCCTCTGGACGGATCGGTGATACCTGGCGTGGTGAAGATAAGGTAGGAAGATCTTCAGGGGCTTAGTGTTAGGTTTATTTAAGGGGGGTTTGGGTTAGATTAGGGGTATGTGGGTGGTGGGTTGTAATGTTGGGGGGGGGGTATTGTGTTTATTTTTATAGGCAAAAGAGCTGAATTTTTTGGGGCATGCCCCGCAAAAGGCCCTTTTAAGGGCTGGTAAGGTAAAAAAGCTTTTCTATTTTAATTTTAGAATAGGGTAGGGCATTTTTTTATTTTGGGGGGCTTTGTTATTTTATTAGGGGGCTTAGAGTAGGTGTAATTAGCTTAAAATTGTTGTAATATTTTTATTATGTTTGCAATAAAAAAATTTATTTTTTGTAACTTAGCTTTTTTTATTTTTTGTACTTTAGTTAGTTTATTTAATTGTATTTATTTGTAGGTATTTCATGTAATTAATTTATTGATAGTGTAGTGTTAGATTTAATTGTAGGTATTTTATTTAATTAATTTATTGATAGTGTAGTGTTAGGTTTAATTGTAACTTAGGTTAGGATTTATTTTACAGGTCATTTTGTAATTATTTTAACTAGGTAGCTATTAAATAGTTATTAACTATTTAATAGCTATTGTACCTAGTTAAAATAAATACAAAGTTGCCTGTAAAATAAATATAAATCCTAAAATAGCTACAATATAATTATTATTTATATTGTAGCTATATTAGGGTTTATTTTACAGGTAAGTATTTAGCTTTAAATAGGAATAATTTATTTAATAAGAGTTAATTTATTTCGTTAGATAAAAACTATATTTAACTTAGGGGGGTGTTAGTGTTAGGGTTAGACTTAGCTTTAGGGGTTAATACATTTATCATAGTAGCGGTGAGGTCCGGTCGGCAGATTAAGGGTTAATACTTGAAGTTAGGTGTCGGCGATGTTATGGAGGGCAGATTAGGGGTTAATACTATTTATTATAGGGTTATTGAGGCGGGAGTGAGGCGGATTAGGGGTTAATACATTTATTATAGTAGCGGTGAGGTCCGGTCGGCAGATTAGGGGTTAATAATTGTAGGTAGGTAGCGGTGACGTTGGGGGCGGCAGATTAGGGGTTAATAAATATAATATAGGGGTCAGCGGTGTTAAGGGCAGCAGATTAGGGGTACATAGGGTTAACGTAGGTTGCGGTGGTGTGCGGTCGGCAGATTAGGGGTTAAAAAAATTTATTAGCGTGGCGGCGATGTGGGGGGGGCATCGGTTTAGGGGTACATAGGTAGTTTATGGGTGTTAGTGTACTTTAGAGCACAGTAGTTAAGAGCTTTATGAACCAGCGTTAGTCCATAAAGCTCTTAACTCCTGACTTTTTTCTGCAGCTGGAGTTTTGTCGTTAGATTTCTAACGTTCACTTCAGCCAACACTCTAAATACCGGCGTTAGAAAGATCCCATTGAAAAGATAGGATATGCAAATGGCGTAGGGGGATCTGCGGTATGGAAAAGTCGCGACTGCAAAGTGAGCGTTAGACCCTTACCTACACGACAATAAATACCAGCGGTAGCCCAAAACCATCGTTAGGAGCCTCTAATGCTGGTTTTGACGACTAACGCAGAACTCTAAATCTAGCCGTAAAGGTTTAAACTGATGAATGAAGGTTGTCTTCATTTTTAATGATGGTTAATCCTAGAGTGTTTGAAAAGCTAGAATTTATCATCACTTTAAGGGGTTAAGAATAAATTATTGACCATTTGTGATCCAATGTTTTATTAAACTATAAAGACTTCCTTTACCTCCAAATATCTGAAGCCTACACATGGAAGCAAATGTGTAAATTGAATTTCTTTCATATAGGTGGCGAGAGTCCACGAGCTAGTTACTGATGGGATATACATTCCTACCAGAAGGGGGCAAAGTTTCCCAAACCTCAAATGCCTATAAATACACATCCCACCTCAATCATACCTTAGTTTTAAATACTTTGCCTCCTTAGGAGGTGGTGAAGCATGATGTGCTTAATTTCTTTAGTGAAAGGCATATTGAAGCCCAGTTACTCTCTAAGTACAGTGTTTGTTTGAGGTATGTGAAGGAAGTATTAGCCTGAAGATGCCATGTTTTTGCCTATGGGAAAGGTTTTCATAAGGCTCTCTGTAAATCGGTCGCACAGATTCATCTGCTGCCTCCCTTTATAGATCGACCATATACTTTTGTACCATTACCTCTGCTGATATGTTTCAGTTAGACATGTGCAATTCGTTTTAGCCGAATTTCGTTTTTGGCCGATTTGGAGATTCGAATGAATCAGAATTTCCGAATCAGCCCCATAACTAATATTCCGAAAAATTCCGAAAATGAATAAACCAGTTTCCGAATTTTCGGATCCATTCTTTATTTATATTCTGAATTTTCCATTGTTCTAATCTAAACCGCAGTTCCCCAACATCACCGACACTAACTAAATCACTAAATAAAGCTATTAAAACCTAAACCACCGCTCCCCGACATCGCCAACGCTAAACCTTAAACCGCAGTTCCCTGACATCGTTGACACTAACTAAAGCTATTAAACCCTAAACCGCAATTCCCTGACATTGCCGACACTAACTAAACCTAATAACCCCTAAACTGCAGTTCGCAAACATCGCCAACACTAACTAAACCTGTTAACCTCTAAACCACCGTTCCCAAACATCGCCAATACTAACTAAAACACTAAATAAACCTATTAACTTCTAAACCGCAATTTCCAAACATCGCCAACACTAACTGAACCTATTAACCCGTAAACCATAGTTCCCCGACATCGCTGACACTAACTAAACCTATTAACCCCTAAACCGCAGTTTCCGACATCGGCGACACTAACTAAACCTATTAACCCCTAAACCGCAGTTCCCCAACATCGCCAACACTAACTAAACCTATTAACCCCTAACCCGCCGTACACCAACCTCGCCAACACTAACTAAACCTATTAACCCCTTAACTGCTGCCCCCCACATTGCAACAAATTAAACTATATTAACCCCTAAACCTAAACACCCCCTAACTTTAACATAATTAAAATAGACCTAAATTAAAGTTACAATTATTAACTATTTACCTATTTAAAAATAAATACAAACTTACCTGTGAAATAAAAATAAAACCTAAGCTAGCTACAATATAACTATTTACAATCTACCTAGTTAAAATAAATACAAACCTACCTGTGAAATACGGTAGCGGTAAGATGGAAAAACGTGCTCATGCACGATTTCCCCATAGGAATCAATGGGGCTGATTCGGCTGAAAAAAAGCCTAACACCTGCAAAAAAGCAGCGTTCAGCTCCTAACGCAGCCCCATTGATTCCTATGGGAAATACTTTTTATGTCTACACCTAACACCCTAACATGAACCCCGATTCTAAACACCCCTAATCTTACACTTATTAACCCCTAATATGCCGCCCCCGCTATTGCTGACACCTGCATTATATTATTAACCCCTAATCTGCCGCTCTGGACACCGCTGCTCTGGACACTAATAGTTACATTGTAGCTATCTTAGGGTTTATTTTTATTTACAGGCAAGTTTGTAATCAGCCAATAGAATGTGAGCTCAATCCTATTGGCTGATTGGATCAGCCAATAGGATTTTTTCTACCTTAATTCCGATTTGCTGATAGAATTCTATCAGCCAATCGGAATTCAAGGGATGCCATCTTGGATGACGTCACTTAAAGGTACCGTCATTTAGTGTTAGTCATCGGAAGGAAGAGGATGCTCCGCGTCGGCTGGCTTGAAGATGGACCTGCTCCGCTCCAGATGGATAAAGATAGAAGATGCCGCCTGGATGAAGACTTCTGCCCATCTGGAGGACCTCTTCTGCCCGGATAGGATGAAGACTTCAGACCCTCTGAAGGACCACTTCTGCCCGGTTGGGTGAAGACGTCTCAAGGTCGGGTGATCTTCAAGGGGGTAGTGTTAGGTTTTATTAAGGGGGGATTGGGTGGGTTTTAGAGTAGGGTTGGGTGTGTGGGTGGTGGGTTATAATGTTGGGGGGGGTATTGTCTTTTTTTTACAGGTAATAGAGCTGATTACTTTGGGGCAATGCCCCGCAAAAGGCCCTTTAAAGGCTATTTGTAATTTAATATAGGGTAGGGATTTTTATTATTTTGGGGGGCTTTTTTATTTTATAAGGGGAATTAGATTAGGTGTAATTAGTTTAAAAAAATTGTAATTATTTTGTTATTTTCTGTAATTTAGTGTTTGTTTGTTTTTTTGTTTATTTAATTTAATTGTAATTAACTGTAGTTAATTTAGGGAATTAATTTAATGATACTGTAGTGTTAGGTGTAATTGTAACTTAGGTTAGGGTTAATTTTAACAGGTGAATTTGTAATTATTTTAAATAGGAAGTTAATAAATAGTTAATAACTATTTAATAACTATTGTACCTAGTTAAAATAAATACAAAGTTGCCTGTAAAATAAAAATAAATCCTAAAATGGCTACAATGTAACTATTAGTTATATTGTAGCTATTTTAGGGTTTATTTTATAGGTAAGTATTTAGTTTTAAATAGGAATAATTTATTTAATTGTAGTAATTTAATTTCCATTTATTTAAATTATATTTAAGTTAGGGGGTGTTAGGGTTAGGGTTAGATTTAGGTTTAGGGGTTAATTAATTTAATATAGTTGCGGCGACGTTGGGGGCGGCAGATTAGGGGTTAATAAATGTAGGTAGGTGTTGGCGATGTTAGGGATGGCAGATTAGGGGTTAATAAAATTTAACTAATGTTTGCGAGGGGAGGTGTGGCGGTTTAGGGGTGAATATATTTATTGAAGTGGCTGCGATGTCTGGTCGGCAGATTAGGGGTTAAATAAATTATTTAAGTATTTGCTATGTGTGGGGGGGGCTTCAGTTTAGGGGTTAAATATAGGTAGTTTATGGGTGTTAGTGTACTTTTTAGCACTTTAGTTAAGAGTTTTATGTTACGGCGTTAGACCATAAAACTCTTAGCTACTGACTTTTAAATGCAGTATCAGTCCTGACAGGAGAGGGTGTACCGCTCACTTTTTCCAAGACTCGTAATACCCGAGTTAGACAAATCCCATTAAAAATATAGGATACGCAATTGACTTAAATGGATTTCGGTATGCTCGAGTCACGGAAGAAAAGTGAGCGGTACACCTGTACCTGCAAGACTCGTAATACCAGTGGGCGATAAAAAGCAGAGTTGGGACCTCTCAACGTTGCTTTTTAAGGCTAACACAAGACTCAAAATCTAGGCGAGACTATTTTATAATAAACTACCAAGGGCCCTTAAAAGTGCCTTTTGTAGGGCATTGCCCTAAAGTTAACAGCTCTTTTGCTAAAAATTTACAACAAACACCCCTTAACATTACAAACCCCCACCTCCCAAACACACCAAATAAAAAAAATCCTAACTAAAACAATCCTAATCCTAAAGTAAAACCTAATCTAACCATTGCCCTGAAAAGGGCATTTGTATGGGCATTCAGCCCTAAATAATAAATAATGCCCATGCAAATGCCCTTTTCAGGGCAATGGGAAGATTAGGTTTATTTTTATTTTGTGGGGTTTCGTGATTCAGATAGAGCATGCAATTTTAAGCAATTACTAATTTACTCCTATTATCACATTTTCTTTATTCTCTTGGTATCTTTATTTGAAAAGCAAGAATGTAAGTTTAGATGCCGGACCATTTTTGGTGAACAAGTTGGGTTGTTCTTGCTGATTGGTGGATAAATTTACCCACCAATAACAAGTACTGTCCAGTGTTCTGAACCAGAAATTTGCTGGCACCTTAGCTTACATGCCTTCTTTTTCAAATAAAGATAGCAAGAGAACAAAGAAAAATTGATAATAGGAGTAAATTAGAAAGTTGCTTAAAACTGCATGCTCTATCTGAATCACAAAATAAAAAAATTGGGTTCAGTGTCCCTTTAACTTTAGGGTAATGCGCTACAAAAGGCCCTTTTAAGGGCCCTTGGTAGCTTATTATAGATCAGGGTTTTTTTGTATTTTGGGATGGGCTTTGTTTTTTTGTTTTTTAAACGGGGTAATAGAACAGGAATCATTTTTAATATTTTGGATCAATTCATTTGTTATTTTTTGTAATGGTAGTTTTTTATTTTTTGTAATTTTAGTGTTTATTATTTTTTATAATTGTAGTTTACATTTTTTAGTACTGTTAGGTTTTTTTATTTTTAGTAATGTTAGGTTTTTTATTTTTAGTAATGTTAGGTTTTATTAGTGTAAGCTTAGGTTTTATTTTTATTTCACAGGTAAGTTTGTATTTATTTTAACTAGGTAGTTAGTAAATAGTTATATTGTAGCTAGCTTAGGTTTTATTTTTGTTTCACAGGTAAATTTGTATTTATTTTTAAATAGGTCGTTAGTTTATAATTGTAACTTTAATTTAGGTCCATTTTAATTATGTTAAAGTTAGGGGGTGTTTAGGTTTAGGGGTTAATATAGTTTAATTTGTTGCAATGTGGGGGGCAGAAGTTAAGGGGTTAATAGGTTTAGTTAGTGTTGGCGAGGTTGGTGTACGGCGGTTTAGGGGTTAATAGGTTTATTTAGTGTTTTAGTTAGTGTCGGTGATGTGGGTGTACAGCGGATTAGGGGTTAATAGGTTAACTTAGTGTTGGCGATGTCTGGGAACTGTGATTTAGGGGTTAATAGGTTTAGTTAGTGTCGGCGATGTTGGGGAACTGCGGTTTAGGGGTTAATAGGTTTAGTTAGTGTTGGCAATGTTTAGGAACGGCAGTTTAGTGGTTAATAGGTTTATTTAGTGTTTTAGTTAGTGTCAGCGATGTCGGGGCACTACGGTTTAAGGGTTAATAGGTTTAGCTAATGTCGGCGATGTCAGAGAACTGCGGTTTAAGGTTTAATAAGTTTAGTTACTGTCAGCGATGTCGGGGAACTGCTTTTTAGGGGTTAATAGGTTTAGTTAGTGGCGGCGATGTTGGGAAAAGGCAGTTTAGGGGTTAATAGGTTTAGTTAGTGTCGGCTATGTGGGAGGGGGCAGCGGTTTAGGGTTTAATAGGTTTAGTTAGTGTTGGCGATGTGGGGGGACAGCGGTTTAGGGGATTAATATCTTTATTTATTGTTTTGGCGATGTGGGTGGCGGCGGTGATGCCGGTTTTAAATAATTTTGTTTCGCCAATCAGCGGCATATTAGTTAAGTTTAGTTAAATCGTTTTTTCGTATCATTTCGTTTTTTTTCGGATCTATTCTTTATTCATATGCATTATTCTATTCTAAACTTTAGAATAGAATAATGAATATGAATAAAGAATGGATCTGAAATAATGAACGGATCCGAAAAAATTATTTAACTTAATATAACTAATTGGCCAAAACGAATATTTTTTTTAAACTTAACTAAACTAATTTGCCGAAACTAAATATTTTATTTAACTAATGAAAACGAAACAAAACAATTTTTTTAGCATTTCACTTGTCTAGTTTCAGTACTGGTCTGCTATATGTGGATGGGTGTCTTACACGGTAAGTATATACTATTATTATATAAGACACTCTCAGCTATGGATTGGGCACTTTTTAAATATAGTTGTGATATATTGTTTGTAAACATTCTTTGAGTCAGTAATTCAGTGCTCTTTTTTAGCGACTTTAATTAGTGGCTAAATATTGTCAAGGTTGGTAGAGTCTTTGAAACATATAGGGGCTTTTTTGGAGCTAGTAATTTATTTATAAATTAGGATGCTACGTATTATGTTAGTCTCATAGAATGTTGATATTCACATTTTTATGCAGTATAATAGAAATTTCCATTAGGCTTTATTTAGATACATTAATTTTTTTGAATATACAAACTAAATTCTTACCTGTTTTCTTTGTTTGGCCTTGCAACAAAAGTGAATAGGTTTATTAGAAATTGGTGCGCATGTGATGACGCTATTTATGATGTCATCATTTTGCACCGTTTGTTGGGCGCCAACATTTTCTGCCAAATTTTACCATTATAAGCTCCGCCCCCAGCTTATTCAGTGCTCTCAGAAAATGCTTAGAGAGCTTTCATGCGGCATTGTTTTATGAATCAGTTTTTCTTTTTTATAAATATTTTGCTCTGTTTCCCATTCTCTCAAGCCTGTTATATATGTTATATATATATAGGAGCATGGATGTCAATTTGCAAATTTAATTTATTTTTAAATTTTTTTTGTTTTCTTGCAATTATGTCTTAAACTGAACCTGCCTTAGATGTTACCAAAGGATTTGAGCTGCCTGAACATGTTTCTGAAAAAAGCTGTGTGTTTGTTGTAAAAAGCTGATTTTCATTCTTCAGCTCAATTATGTGGCTCTTGTTTTCTCAATTTATTAATGCTGATAATATTTCTATGAGTATAACCCCCCCCACACTGTTATGAAATCTCAATCTAATATACTAAGCATTCCTGCAGAAATGAAAGTATGTATTGCTGCAGCTATAGAGAAGGCAATGACAGTTATTCCGCCTTCAAATTAACATAAAAGGGTTTTGCAACATTTTCCTAAACCTAGTGAATTAAGTTTTGACCTTCAGCATACTGACGTACCCTCTACTGATGGGGTTTTCCTCTGATTCAGAGGATGCCACGTCAGAGACAAATATAGACAAATTCTCTTTTTTATTTTTACAATAGAATATATTCACTCTCTTTTAAAGTTAGTTTTGTTACTATGAAGTATTGAGAAGTCTAAACCTCCTGATGATTAAGCAAGTAATCGTTTAAATTCTGTATTTAAGACTACTGTTATTACTCTTGAAGTATTTCTATTCCAGACGCTATCTCCAATATGAGTGCTAAAGAATGGTTTAATTCTGGTACGTCTTTTAACCCTTCTTTTAGGTTTAAAAAATTGTATCCTTTACCTGTGGCTAATTTAGAGCTTTGTGAAACAGTTGATGGGTCATTTCCACTCTTGCCAAACAGTACTTATTTTAAGGATCTTTTAGATAGGAAGTTTGAATCTTATCTAAGAAGGGCATATTCACATACTGGTTATATTCTTAGACCCGTTATATCTATGGCTGATGTTGCTGCTGTAGCACAGAAGTTGTCTTCAGATCCTGAATTATCTAACATTATTATTTTACTTCAACATGCAAAATTTTATTTGTGATGCTATATTTGATTTTATTAAGATCAATATCAAATTTATGTCTTTAGCCATTCTATCTAGAAGAGCTTTATGGCTCAAATCTTGGAATGCTGATTTGGTGTCTAAAACTAGATTATTATCTCTCTCTTTTCAGGGTAAAACTCTTTTTTTTTTTAAAGTATTTTTATTCAATTAAGGCATGTAAACAGTAAATATCAGAAGAATCAATACAGAGCAATTGTTTCCATACATACCACCAATAAAAGCTTAACAAGACAAAAATAGTGTATATATATGTATGACAATTTTCATAAGTGTAAAAAATAAACAGAAATGCTTGCCTATCAAGCTTTATGCATTCAAGATGACACATGAGACCACTTTTGGACCTCTTTGATCCTATTAAGTTTACAAAAGTTACAGAAGGCAGCCTAGAACAAAAGGAGACCTCTTTTAGATCTCGATTAATGAATCTCGATTTTCTTATTTTATAATATATAGAAAACATTATGGTTACAACGGTAATCTTAAAACTTTAAACCTTCTAATTACCAAAAAGCAACGCCAAAGCCATATAAGTCTGCTATTTCTGAACAAAGGGTATCCCAGAGAAGCATTTACAACCATTTATGCCATAATTGCATAAGTTGTTTGTAAATAATTTCACTGAGAAACCTAAAGTTTGTGAAAAAGTGAACATTTTTTTTTTATTTGATCGCATTTGGCCTACATGCTCCCTAATTAACCCCTTCACTGCTGGGCATAAAACATGTGTGGTGCGCAGTGGCATTTAGCAGCCTTCTAATTACCAAAAAGCAATGCCAAAGCCATATAAGTCTGCTATTTCTGAACAAAGGGGATCCCAGAGAAGCATTTACAACCATTTATGCCATAATTGCATAAGTTGTTTGTAAATAATTTCTGTGAGAAACCTAAAGTTTGTGAAAAAGTGAACAATTTTTTTTTATTTGATCGCATTTGGCGGTGAAATGGTGGCATGAAATATACCAAAATGGGCCTAGATCAATACTTTTGGTTGTTTACTACACTACACTTAAGCTAAAATTAACTCTACAAGCTGCCTACATGCTCCCTAATTAACTCCTTCACTGCTGGGCATAAAACACGTGTGGTGCGCAGTGGCATTTAGCAGCCTTCTAATTACCAAAAAGCAACGCCAAAGCCATATAAGTCTGCTATAATGGCATGTCTGGCACACAGCGTTGGGGCAAGGGTACATCTGACCACTGATACCTGGTCTGCAAAGCATGGTCAGGGCAGGTATATCACCTACACTGCACACTGTGAAGCGGGCATAACCTTTACAATACCTGATCAATACAACATCATACCTGATGTTTTAAAGCACGTTATTCCAAACAATTTAGGAAAGTTAGGTGATTTATGCCCTTTATGGATTAAAACCAGACTCTGCATCAACTAATTTTCCATGGGAGTTTTGCCATGGATCCCCCTCCGGCATGCCACAGTCCAGGTGTTAGTGCCCTTGAAACAACTTTTGCATCACTATTGTGGCCAGAAAGAGTCCCTGTGGGTTTTAAAATTCGCCTGTTTATTGAAGTCTTTGGCGGTTCGCCCGGTTCGCTGGTTCGCAAACTTTTGCGGAAGTTCGCTTCCGCCGTTCGCGAACCCAAATTTTTAGGTTTGCGACATCACTAGTTTTATATTGATCAGCTAGATAAACATTTGAACATATAATGCAGATTTGTACTGAATATGCTCTTACTTAATAGAACACAAAGAGTAAATCTGCCTATACCTAGTGTTGAAAGTATCATATTTAACCTATGACAGGTTCTTATATTAATCAGCTCGATAAACATTTGAACACATAATACAGGTTTGTACTAGGTACGTTTTAACATAATAAAATACAAAGAACACATCTGCTTATACCTAATGTTGAAAATATCATATTTAACCTATGTCAGGTTCTTATATTGGTCAACCAGGTAAGCATTTGGACACATAATGCAGTTTTGTACTAAATATGTTTTAGCGTAATAAAATACAGATAATAAATCTGCTCATATCTAATGTTAAGAGTGTCATATTTAACCTATGGCAGGTTCTTATATTGATCAGCTAGGTGAACATTTGAATATATAGTGCAGATTTATACAGCCACATATTATAGTGGCCAGGAGTTATTCCTGAAAAACTTAAAAACCATCTAAACAAAGTTTGTATGGATAGAGTGCAAACATATACAGTGGAACAAAAAAGTATTTAGTCAGCCACCAATTGTGCAAGTTCTCCCACTTAAGAAGATGAGAGAGGCCTGTAATTTTCATCATAGGTATACCTCAACTATGAGAGACAAAATGTGGAAACAAATCCAGACAATCACATTGTCTGATTTGGAAAGAATTTATTTGCAAATTATGGTGGAAAATAAGTATTTGGTCAATATCAAAAGTTCATCTCAATACTTTGTTATATATCCTTTGTTGGCAATGACAGAGGTCAAACATTTTCTGTAAGTCTTCACAAGGTTGACACACACTGTTGCTGGTATGTTGGCCCATTCCTGCATGCAGATCTCCTCTATAGCAGTGATCTTTTGGGGCTGTCGCTGGGCAACACAGACTTTCAACTCCCTCCAAAGGTTTTCTATGGGGTTGAGATCTGGAGACTGGCTAGGCCACTGCAAGACCTTGAAATGCTTCTTACGAAGCCACTCCTTTGTTGCCCGGTGTTGTGTTTGGGATCATTGTCATGCTGAAAGACCCAGCCACGTTTCATCTTCAATGCCCTTGCTGATGGAAGGAGGTTTGCACTCAAAATCTCACGATACATGGCCCCATTCATTCTTTCATGTACACGGATCAGTCGTCCTGTTCCCTTTGCAGAGAAACAGCCCCAAACATGATTTTGCCACCCCCATGCTTCACAGTAGGTATGGTGTTCTTTGGTTGCAACTCAGCATTCTCTCTCCTCTAAACATGACGAGTTGTGTTTCTACCAAACAGTTCTACTTTTGTTTCATCTGACCATATGACATTCTCCCAATCCAATTCTGGATCATCCAAATGCTCCCTAGCATACTTCAGATGGGCTCAGACATGTACTGGCTTTAGCAGGGGGACACGTCTGGCACTGCAGGATCTGAGTCCCTGGCGGCGTAGTGTGTTACTGATGGTAGCCTTTGTTACGTTGGTCCCAGCTCTTTGCAGGTCATTCACTAGGTCCCCCTTTTTGGTTCTGGGATGTTTGCTCACCGTTCTTGTAATCATTTTGACCCCACGGGGTGAGATCTTGCGTGGAGCCCCAGATCGAGGGAGATTATCAGTGGTCTTGTATGTCTTCCATTTTCTAATTATTGCTCCCACAGTTGATTTCTTCACACCAAGCTGCTTGCTTATTGCAGATTCAGTCTTCCTAGCCTGGTGCAGGTCTACAATTTTGTTTCTGGTGTCCTTCGACAGCTCTTTGGTCTTCACCATAGTGGAGTTTGGAGTGTGACTGTTTGAGGTTGTGGACAGGTGTCTTTTATACTGATAAGTTCAAACAGGTGCCATCAATACAGGTAATGAGTGGAGGACAGAGGAGCCTCTTAAAGAAGAAGATACAGGTCTGTGAGAGCCAGAAATCTTGCTTGTTTGTAGGTGACCAAATACTTTTTTTCCACCATAATATGCAAATAAATTGTTTCCAAATCAGACAATGTGATTGTCTGGATTTGTTTACACATTTTGTCTCTCATAGTTGAGGTATACCTATGATGAAAATTACAGGCCTCTCTCATCTTCTTAAGTGGGAGAACTTGCACAATTGGTGGCTGACTAAATACTTTTTTGCCCCACTGTATAAACAATACTGGTCATAATAAAAGGGGAGTAAAAAGAAAAATAAATAAAGGGGTACACCAACAACGGGAGTTTGGGGAGATAACCTGTACTATTAAGAGGTTTAAGCAATCAAGTGATATATGTTAAGTACTGGTATGAGTGTACAATAACTATATGAACGTTTAACCTTAAAGGGTCCCAATATCAATCATATTGGGCTTCAGGGTATAAGACATTAATGTCTTGCATAAGTAGATATAGGGACTACAAATATATACTGTCAACAAGGATCCTAGTGGGAATAGGTATGTTTAGTTGGTGTTTGTAATGTTATAAAGAAATAAATATAGTGTGTTCCGCTGTCCCGGCCATTGACAGCAGAGCCACCATTTAATATAAAAATGACAATCGTATGCAATATTAAAGAAGGGGGTATTAAATAAAGTATGTAAAATGCTGCTTATACAAATAGAAATAAGAAGAGGATCCTATTAGTATTTGAAAAAGTAAAAGACCTCTATATTTAATTATAACTGAAACCTCTGTGGAATTCATATACACCATACCCTAGTAGATTGACAAATTATAGCTTTTTAGGATGAATTCCTTAATATCAAATATTGACCTTACAGGGCTTCATTAAATATGTTACGGAAGGTGAATCCCAGGAGAAAAAAAAAAGAATTAAGGAAGGCATCATCTATTGCTTGTTATAAAGATACAATAGATAGAGGCGCCAATTGAGGGCAACTCTATCTATTGTATCTTTATAACAGATTGCCTATCATTGTATGCTGTTAGAGAGCTGCCTCCTGGATCTTTTTTTCAATCAAACACACTTATCCTGCCTCAAGGGATTTTAATCAAGTTGACAATTTCTGGGCTTTTTTTGCCCTAACATATGTGCCTGTGGTAATATCTCAGCTTTTGTATTTTGGATATTTTATCTCAGTCACTGTGTCATTTAGACATTACTCTATATTATTGCATTGTGTGCTAATGTTTAATATATACTCACACTGTTTAGATCTTTTTAGTTATTATATTACACTGTTTATCACCCCTAGCGCCTCCTAGAGGATCTCAGGGAACATCTGTTTTTTTGTTTCCCCTGATTTCTTCATCTATCATCTATTGCTTGTGTGATACATGTGAGAGATTCAAGATGCCAAATTCAATGACCCTTAATTTAACCCACACTTGCTGCATCCCAAAACAAAACCACCAGTAATCAGCCAGAATAGTTGAGCCATATTGAGGATTTTCACACTCAGTCTCTCTAGGTTTTGGGTTCTTAATGGTAAATATACATCATAGGACTTACCAGAATTTATTTGTAGTGGCGATTCACTTGTGATATATCCTTGAAGAGTGAACCTTGCAGAATGTGTATTACCGTCAGTTTCCATCTTATAGCATGGTCCTTTGCCCACATCTGTATCGCATTCCAAACTATTAGTCTCCATTCTGACAAGCGCAGTCTCCTGCTAAAATTATTTACCAGCCTCAAACCGGGTCTCTCTATCCAGTATTAGCTGAACCGCTCTTAGGGAATCAGAGGGTGACAATTACTGGAGCTCTATATTTTCATCTTCTCAGCACAGGAAACTGGTGTGGTTCTGAAGTGGCTGAGCAGGGACTTCTGGAGCCAAAGGGTCAAAAGCAATTTGCAAATTTTCAGCAAAAGAGAGCTGGTAATTGTATAGCAAGACCATAATTATCTAAAAGGCATAAGGCACACATCATGGTAAAGATAGGTCTAGTAGAAGACAGATGTACTCAACAATAAAGAAGCAGGTCTCTCAGCATTAAAAGCTGCAAAATGACAAGGCAGGAGGGTGCCTCATCGGGGGGGGGGGGGGGTATAGTAGAGGCTACAATCTCATAAATTGTACTGGGCTCTAATGCCAGCCGCTATTTCCAGAAGATTAGGCTCATCATTGGGGTTTAAATCAAGTTGTGTAGTACAAGATGAGTCAGCTAAAATGTCATATTTACGCAGAATAGAGAACAGAAAACTATTCCTTTCACTAAGGCCTCTGGCTCTAATTAAAAAACATCTCCAAATTGGAATAATTCCAAATGTTGTCTTAAATAAATCCAATTCCTGCCCCAAAACCTGCTTGAAGGTGCGGCCCTCAAACCAGTTCTTCTTGTGGGGGGAGCAGACTAAAGCTATTTCAAAGAATTTGGACAGACTGTCCAAAATCAGTGTATTCAGAATATTTTTTTCTCAGTGGTATTGAATAGGATTCAGAATAAGACCTCCCATGGGAAGATTTTTTTCTTACCCATGAACCAAAAGACCCAGTTAAGCTCAGTTTTCCTGAATTGTGTTTTAGATCTCGAACTTTCAGGGGTAATTGTCACAGTTCCACAGCAGGAACAAGGTTCAGGTTTTTATTCAAATCTATTAATTGTACCAAAGAAGGAAAATGATTTCAGATTTTGGATCTGAACACTTTAAATCATTTTGTGAGAGTCCCAACTTTGAAGATGGTGACTATAAGGACTATTCTGCCTTTTGTTCAGCAAGGTCACTTCATGTCTACAATAGACTTACAGGACATTTACCTTCACATTCCGATTCATCAAGATCACTATCGATTTCTGAGAGTCTTTTTTCTACACAATGGTTGGAGGATCAATTTACCAAGGAGTTTCTTGATTCCTCATACAAAGGTCACCTTTTTAGGTTTCCAGATAGATTCAGTGTCCATGACTCTATCACTAACAGAAAAGATACAATTGAGATTGGTTTCAGCTTGCCTAAACCTTAAGTCTCTATTATTCCCTTCAGTGGCTATGTGCATGGAAGTTTTAGGTCTCATGATTGCAGTATCGGACACAATCCCTTTTGCTCAATTTCATATGAGACCTTTACAGTTTTCAATATTGCACCAATAATTCAGGGATTATAATCAGATATCACAACTGATATACCTAAATCCTAATACTCAACTCTCTCTGACTTGGTGATTAAGCCATCATCTTATTGTTCAAGGGGCCCCCTTTATTTGTCCTACCTTGACTGTGATCACAACAGATGAAAGTCTCACAGCTTGGGAAGCTGTCTGATGGTCTCTGACAGCACAAGGAGTTTGGAATCCTAGAGAGGTGTGGTTAAAAATCAATATCTTAGAACTCAGTGCTATTTTCAGAGCTTTTCAGAGAGAACCATATATTCGGTTTCAAACAGACAATGCACAGCAATAGCATATGTCAATCATCAAGGAGGGACTCACAGTCCCCTAGCAATGAAAGAAGTATCTCTAATACTTTCTTGGGCAGAATCCAACTCTTGTCTAATCACTGCGATTCATATCCCAGGTGTAGACAATTAAGAAGTGGATTATCTCAGCCGGCAATCACTACATCTGGGGAAGTGGTCTCTCCATTCAGATGTATTTTATCAGATTGTGCAGCAGTGGGGTCTTCCAGACATAGATCTGATAGCCTCTTGTCTAAACAAGGAGCTTTTCATGTACCTCTCCAGGTACAGGGATCCCCAGGTTGAAATTATGGATTATCTATTAGTTCCCTGGTTTTACCAACCTGCTTATTTTTTTACACCTCTGGTTCTTCTTCCAAGAGTGATCTCAAAGACCATAATGGAACAATCTTATGTGTTTCTAAAAGCACCAGCATGGCCTCACAGGTTCTGATATGTGGACCTTGTCTGAATGTCCAGTTACCAAAATTGGTCACTTCCTCTAAGATCAGACCTTCAGTCTCAAGGTCTATTTTTCCATCTGATCTAAAATCTCTAAATTTGAAGGCATGGAAATTGAATGCTTAGTCCTTAGTCATAGAGGTTTCTCTGACTCAGTTATTAATACTATGATACAGGCTCGTAAACCTGTTTTAAGGAAAATATATCACAAGGTTTGGAAAACCTATATTTCATGGTGTTCCACTCATGATTATTCCTGGCATTTGTTTTAGAATTCCTAGAATACTTCAGTTTCTTCAGGATGGTTTGGATTAAGGTTTGTCTGCCAATACTTTGAAAGGACAAATTTCTGCTCTTTCTGTTTTATTTCACAGAAAGACTGCTGATTTCCTGATGTTCACTATTTCATACAGGCTTTGACTCTTATCAAACCTTTTATTAAATCTATCTCTCCTCCTTGGAGTCTAAATTTGGTATTAAGACTTTGCAGGCTCCTCTTTTTGAGCCTATGGGGCCTATCTATCAAGCTCCGAATGGAGCTTGATGCCGTGTGTTTCTGGCGAGCCTGCAGGTTATGAAGCAGCGGTCACAAAGACCGCTGCTCCATAACCTGTCCGTCCATAACCTGACATTGCCGCAATTGAACCCGATCGAGTACGATCGGGTTGATTGACACCCCCCTGCTGGCGGCCGATTGGCCACAAGTCTGCAGGGGGCAGCATTGTGAGCTGCTGGTGCAATGATAAATACAGAGAGCGTATTGCTCTCCGTATTCAGCGAGGTCTGGCGGACCTGATCCGCACTGTCAGATCAGGTCCGCCAGATTTTGATAAATATAGGCCTATGTATTTTTTGGACATTAAACTATTTTCTTTGGCTTTCTCTTCTGCTAGAATAATTTCTGAATTGTCTGCTCTCTCTTGTGAGTCTCCTTATCTGATTTTCCATAACTATAAATCTGTTTTGCGGACTTTGTTTACATTTTTGCCTAAAGTTGTGCATTCTTACAACATTAATAGGGAAATTAGTGCTCCTTCCTTGTGTCCTAATCCTAAGAATACTCTTGAAAGATCTTTACATTCTCTGGATTTGGTAAGAGCTTTGAAATATTATGTTGATGCTACTAAAGATTTCAGAAAGACTTATTGTCTATTTGTCATTTGTTCTGGTTCTAGAAAAGGTCAGAAAGCTTCTGTCTTTTCTTTGTCATCTTGGTTGAAACCTTTTATTCACAAAGCTTATTTGGAGGCGGCCCAGTCTCCATCTCAGAGAATAACAGCTCATTCTACAAGATCAGTTTCCACATCTTGGGTTTTCAACAATGCATATCTGCAAAGCAGTTACTTCGTCTTCTTTGCATACCTTTACTAAATTGTAAAATGTTTATGTTTTTTGCTTCTTCAAAAGCAAAAGGTTCTTCAGGCAGCTGTCTCAGTTTGATTCTAATGTCTATTATTTAGGTTTTTTGATTTTTTAAGAAAACTTAATTATTTATTGGATTTAATTTCTCAGTGGAAATAGCTGTTTTTATTTTATCCCTCCCTCTATAGTTACTTGTGGACTTTCACATCTTGGGTAGTATATCCCATCAGTAACTAGCTCGTGGACTCTCACATCTATATGAAAGAAAACATAATTTATGTAAGAACTTACCTGATAAATTAATTTCTTTCATGGTGGCAAGAGTCCACAAGACCTACCCATTTTTGGGGGGTTATGATTTTTTTGTATAAAGCACATTATTTATCCTGTTCCTCTTTTTTATGCTTTTTCTCCTTATACACCTCACTAACTTGATTATACGTTAAACTGAGGTATGAGTGAGGTGGGAGGTATATTTATAGGCATTTGAGGTTTGTGAACCTTTGCCCCATCTTGGTAGGAATGTATATCCCATCAGTAACTAGTTTGTGGTCTCTCGCCACCATGAAATAAATTAATTTATCAGGTAATTTCTTACACAAATTATGTTATTTCTGTAATGCAATGGTTATTTTTTTAAGTCATACACAGATGTATATGATTTGCTATGTTTGCTTTAGGGAAAAAAATATAATTTGATTTTTGTTTTTCCAACAACCTGTTTCTTGTGTCCTTTACATAATTTTTTGAACACATTGTAATTTGTTGAACACAAATTGTGTAAGATGTTTTACACATGTAAGCTATGCATGGTGATCAACATGATTCCACATGGCATTAATACTTGCAGTGAGATAAATCACCACACCCTGTAAGAGCTCACAAATTAGTTGATGTTGAACCTGGCTGTCCCCTGGGATGTTCTCACCCCTATCATGAAATTTAGGGGCCTCCTCATATTCCAGAGGTAGTGCCCAAAAAAAGGCCATTGCACTGTGCAAGGCTGTGTAAGCAACCTCATGCTAAATTAAACGTTAGGGGGGGTACAGGAGGAAGCCACCTAAGTAATCAAGACAATTTTGACTTAAAGATTTAGACATCAAGGGGTCGATCCGATAAAAATCGTCGCCCGCAAAAGTTGGCGACGCCAATATTTGCGCGGGTTTGGTATCCGTGTAGATTTCTGGCGTTGCCCGTAGTTTTTTGGCCCATAGACTGACATACAAAACACGCGCAATTTGCTATCCAATATACGGCGTAAAGACTTACGCGCGCAGATTTCACAAAATCTACTCCATTCTCAGCTCGCCACAAATTGAAGGCGCAGGAACCCTTGCACTGACTTAGAAACCAACGTAACTCTCTGAAGGCCTAACAAATGCATGCTTAACAATATACATAGCAGCAGCTTGTTCACAAATAGTTAACCTCTTAAAAGCATTTATTATTCCTGCCCCTGCAAGTGTGTCAAACCAATCACAAACAGCACAACCTCTCACCTGCAGCCTTAAAACACCTGCAAATGCACACCCTCATTAGCCACCATGTTTCCCTTGCAGTGTATTGCATTTAGAGTGAGACAGTGTCGTGGGGCACAAGGGGTGCTGGAACCCCTACAAGCCCCTGTTTTGGATGGTATCCCTGCTGCTGAGGTCCCTGGTCATGGTGCTGCAGCTGTCCCTGCTCCAGCTGCTGCTGCTGCCCTCCCTGCTCCTCCTGCTGTTGTCCCTGTTCCTGGTGCTCCCCATGCTGCTGTTGCTGCAGCTGCCCATAGGCCAGCAGGGCCTATAAGACGAAGGCATCAGCAGAGGGGAAGAGCACCAAGGGTACACAGGGTTAGGGTCACCCTGTTTGGGATGACAGAAGTGGAGGTCAGGGAAAAGTATCGCTTGACTTCTGCAAGCCTCATTAACCTATATGAGGTCTTGAAGGATGATATTGACCCTCAAGCGTATAGGAACCAAGCTCTGACTGGTATGCAGAAGCTGTTGTGTGCTGTACACTTCCTGGCAACTGGCTCATACCAGTCAACAGAGGGGCTTGTGTCTGGCATAGCGCAGTCTACCTTCTCCAGGATTCTAGGGGAGGTTCTGACTGCTCTAGATAACCAGACACAACGATACATTCATTTCCCCCGTACCCCCCAGGAATGGAACCGTCTTAAACAAGGCTTCTATCGACTGAGGGGTATTCCCAATGTCATAGGGGCAATTGATTGCACACATGTGCGTATCGTGGCCCCACATGAGGAGCCACTCCTCTATATTAACAGGAAAGGGTTTCACTCATTGAATTGCCAGATGGTCTGCGATACCAATCTGAAATTCTTACATGTGTATGCAGGCTTCCCGGGGAGTGCACATGATTCCTACATCCTGCGCCAGACCTCCTTATTCAATATGTTTGAAAATGGAACACTCTCGGGAGGATGGCTGCTTGGTGAGTACCTTCATTCTGTCTGTATATTTCTACTAAAGGGACACTAAACACAAATTTCAATCTCATGTTTCAGATAGAGAATACAATGTTAAACAGCATTACAATTCACTTCTATTATCTCATTGTATTTATTCTTTAGATATCTTATTTTAAAAAATAGCAATTCACGTATATGAGCCAATCATATGAGGCTTCTATGTGCAGCCACCAATCAGCAGCTATTGAGCATATCTAATATGCTTGTCATCAAAAGTTATCTATAGAATGGAGAAAATGATCTAATCTAAGTAAATTATAAAGCTGGTAACAATTGCAGGTTCTTATTAAATGGACAGTCTAGTATAAATTGCACTTCCATTATTCAGATAGGACTTTTAATTTTAATAAACTCTCCAAATTACTTCCATTAACAAAATGTGCACAGTATTTGTATCTTTTATATTTTTGAGTCACCAGCTCCTACTGACCATGTGCAAGAATAAGTGTGTATGCATTTGTGAATGGCTGATGGATGTCACATGGTACAGGGGGAGTTTCAAAATACATAACACTTTAAATTATAATAAAAAATAACTTTGATATTAGACTAAGTGCTATTGCATTGTCTTGTTATCTAGCATTTTTGGATAATGAAAATCTACTGTGTTGACTGGTCCTTTAAAATAGATTTTTGGTCTAGACTAATACTGGCATAAAAGTAGATTGCTTATAATGCACAAATTTAATGTTTTTATTAAATCTATCTTTTATCTATTGTATCAATGCAATGTTTTGTGACCCCAGGACATACTTGAAAACGAGAGAAATCTCAATGTATCCTTCCTGGTAAAATATTTTATAAATAAATAAATAAATAAATAAATAAATATGAAATTCATGTTGTGTCCCTTTAAAGCACATGATGTACCTGTAGTAATCCAAACACATATGTTACATGACAGGTGACGCAGGGTACGGCTGCAGACCATGGCTATTAACCCCCTTGGTGCGCCCCATTACAGAGCCACAACTCAGGTACCAGGAGGCACACATAAGAACAAGGAATGTCATTGAAAGGAGCTTTGGCCTATTAAAAACCAGGTTCAGGTGTCTGGATGTTACAGGCGGAGCACTACAGTATAACCCCAACAAAGTGTGTTCCATTGTCAATGCTTGCTGTATTCTACACAACATTGCTGTGGACACACGTTTGTTGGGGGATATTGACCCAGAGCAGCAGCAGCAGCTGGTTCCTGTACCTGAGGATGTGGACAGGGGGACACTGAGGGGGAATGAAGTGAGGGATTATGTCATCCGGGAATACTTCACCTGTAAGTTACTTATTCATAAGTACAGTAAACCGTAACATTCACATGTATTATGATGTTTGACAGTACCTCACCAACCATTGCATGTGTATATATCATGTCTTGCAGAATTTCAAACTTTGGATTTGCACTGCATGTAAGTGAAACTACTACATCCCAACCCCCTTCCCTTAAAGGGACACTATACCCAAACATATTCTTTCATGATTAAGGATAGAGAATATAATTTGAAAAAACCTTAAAATTTACTTCAATTACCTGTTTTCAGTTATTCTTTAGATATACTTTAATGAAGACATAGCAATGCACACAGTGAAACAATCACAGGAGGCATCTATATACAGCTACTAATCAGCAGCTACCAAGCATATCTAGATATGCTTTTCAGCAAAGAATATCAATAGAATGAAGCAACATAAATAATAGAAGCAAATTATTAAGTTGTTTATAATTGTCTGCTCTTTACAAATCATGAAGGAAACAATTTTGCTTTCATGTCCCTTTAACAACCCTAATTACTGTATATTTCTCATTTGTTTCATTCATGTTTAGTTCACTATCATTAAGAATGAGGATAATGGATATTTATACCTTATGTTCACACCTTCTTTAAATACATTATTAGTTATATATACCACCGTGTAAATTTATATTGGATGTGAGAAACCTTGATTTACATCTTAGAAGTGAATATTACTATATGTACCGTTCAGACACAACTATGTGATGTGGTTTATCGAACAGGAATATGTCAGAAACATTATAATAATACCTTTTTGCCCATTTCAACACAGGTATTATTATATGTTTTAACAATATTACTGTACTAAAACACACCTCACATGGATGTGGATGACAATTATATGGTAAATAACAGAGGACAAGATTTAGGATGAAATAGAATAAGATTTATTTTCTTTTAGGCCTCTTAGATGAGGGGGCTGAGGGGCCTGGAGTGGGTCTCCTGCCTCTCCTGGGTTGTGTGGATCCAGTAGGAGTGCTGGTCACAGACGAGATGCTTGAGGCGATGTCCTGCTGGTGGGTGAAATGCTCCACCAACACACCCAACAGTTGGTTCTGTTCCCTCCATCTGTGGTCACTCTGGATTTGCATGTCCGAAATGACTCTCAGCATTTGTGATTGGTTTTGTACCATAGCAGTTACAGATGCTGCCATGTCCCTTTGCAGCTCAATGGATCGCTGTTGTAATCGCTGTTGGCTCCTATGGAACCTGCGTTGGTCCCTCTGCATTCTCTCACAGGTTGACGTTAGACTCTCACAGGTCAATGTTTGCCTCCTCTGTAGGGAAATTTATTCTTCACCCATGGCAGAAGTCAGTGGATCCATGGGCTCTTCCCCAGTAGGGACTATAGGCACTGGTTCCATTTCTTGATCCTCAGCTGGGGGTGCAGGCCCCGGAATCTCAGCTGGAGGTGCAGGCCCCGGAATCTCAGCTGGAGGTGCAGGCCCCGGAATCTCAGCTGGAGGTGCAGGCCCCGGAATCTCAGCTGGGGGTGCAGGGCGAGGAATTTCAGTTGGTGGAGCTCTTCCAACTGCTGCCGATGGTACAGATGTCCGGATGGACTGATAGTCCCATTGGCTGCTGGTGTGCATCCACTCAGCCTGCTGGTATAATCCTTGAGTGGCATGATATTCTTGTGGGGGGTAAAGACATCTATCCTTCGGGGCTGGCGTGGCTCCCCCTCCAAGCCAAAGGAATAATCCTCCAGCCAGGGCTCCTGCCAGGTATCCTCCTGTAATGCAGGCGGCATAACATTGGGATTCTCAATTGAGGCAGTCCAACCCATGTCATGCCTGGCATACTCCTGCTGGACTCTCTGGACCGGTGGTTGAGGTGGAGATATACTTTGATCCGGTGTTGGAGGAGGATGCATGGGCGTTGGCACCCTGGTGACTGGAGGTTCTGTGGAGGAGTCAAATGATGAGAGGGATTAGTACAGTCAGATATATATCCATGTGGGCATACAATGTACATGCTAGGGCCTATCCACATTCTCATGTCAAACTCTATAACATGCATGTGCACATTGAGATTTGTGATATGATGGGTTTTAATATGCAAAGTATACATGTATGTGCTTCATACAATAGTTCTGTGTACATGTCAGTGATGGAGAAAATGTGTTCTTTAAGTGACACTATGGTTGTGATGACTATAGTGTCCATTTACTGAAAAGTCTACATGTGGCTTGTGGCGTGTGTTACTCTGAGACATGTTAGTATTTCACTATTCCACCTCATATCATGATTTTCAATGTGTTAAGTAGCATTAAATGGACATGCAACCCATATTTATTCTTTCATGATTCAGCTAGCCAAGCATGGAATTTTAAACAACTTTGTAATTTACTTCCATTAGCTAATTTGCTTCATTCTCTTGATATTCTTAGCTGAAAAGCATTTCTAGATAGGCTCATAAGCTGATGATTGGTCGCTGCACATCAATGCCTCGTGTGATTGCCTCACCCATGTGCATTGATATTTAATAAACTAAGATTATGAAAATTATGATGAAAAATAGATAATAGAAGTAAATTGGGATGTTGTTGAAAACTGTATTCTCTATCTGAATAATGAAATAAAATTATTTGGGTTTCATGTCCCTTTAATGTTAAATCTCATTGTATATTTTGTTGTTAGTAAGCACAATACCATGCTCATCATTGTGTACATGAATGTGTGACAATATAGGATGTTATAACTCAAATACATATAATAATGGTGAGTGGGATGTTACTCACCAGCATGCTGTGCTGATGTTGCAGCCCCTGAGTCCACGGACTGCTGTGAGGCTCAGGGACCTACGAATGAGCTCCTGCCACTCGTTGTATTCCGCCTCATAGTGAGGACCACCTCCTGTTGCCCTCTGGGACATTGCTTCCTGGCCCATCTTCTCCTTGACTCTCCTCTTACAATCATTCCATCTCTTCTTTAGGCCATCCACATTCCTCCTCTGTTGGGACACACCATTGACGGCCTCCACCACCTTCTGCCAAGCATCTTTACGCCTACGGGCAACTCCTTTGCCCTTCTCTTGTCCAAAGAGGGCATTATGGTTCTCCAGGACAGCCTGGACTAGAGCGAGGTTTTCTGCAAAACTGAAGTTAGGACACCTCATACGCTCCTCGTCCTGGGCCGCCTGGCTCCCTCCCTGGGATGTCCCTGGTGTGGGTTCCTCCCTATCCTCTCCCTCCTCCCCCCTTCTATCCCCATGTGCACCCTCTATCCCTCTTCTAAGTGTGCCTGGCCTTGGGGCAACCCCACTCCCATCCTCCCTTCTGGCTCTCCCTCTCCCCACTCCGCTCACTCCCTGACGGGGACCCTGCTGCTCCTCCTGTCCATAATCCTCTCCCTGCAACTCCCCTTCCCTCCTCCCCCCAGCCCTAGCTCTCCCTGACATCCTCACACTACACACACTCACACACTCACACTCACTCACACTTCAATCACACACAATCACAACCAGACACTCAGCCTTTCAAACTGTAAAAGATAAATAAAATGTGTAAGGTGTTATCAAAAAAAAGTGTTGTGTATTTTGTATATGTGTGTATGCAAAATGTGTGCAATATGTAAAAAAGTGACAGTAAATGTACAAGCTTATCAAATCCTCCAAATCTGACCTAACTAAATATTATGCAATGCGCCTCTCTCTCTACTCTAACGACTTTCTCCTACTCACTGTAGTGTGCTGTAGCTCCAAGAACCAACCAAACACACTAAATAAATGGCGGATGCGCAGGGGTTTAAGTATGAATTTTGAATCTCGTCATTACGTGGCGCATCTCTTAGAACTGGCGTTATTTTTTTACGAGTCGTAGACTAATTTGCATAAAACTACACTTTATTGAGACTTTACGTGAACAAAATACAGGCGCAAGTACTTGCGACGACTAAAATGTGTATTTGCGCACATTTTGCCTGCTCGCCGGTTTTTCCTACTTACGCCAGTTTAGCATCTGACGGCGCTGAATATTGGATAGCTCGAGTTGCGAGCTGAAACTGCGGGCGACGCGGGTTACCTCGCTTGCGCCACAAACTACGATCTATATCGGATCGCGCCCCAAGGTTTCTGTTCTCAGATGCAGTAGATTATTCACCCTCTCTGCTGGGTCTGGAAAATGAGTGATGAGCCTATGCAGGAAGCCTCTGCACCTATGTCCTGCATTACCAGGGGATTAACCTGATGTTCTGTATTAAAGGGACACTGAACTAATTTTTTTTTCTTTCCTGATTCAGATAGAGCATGCAATTTTAAGCAACTTTCTAATTTACTCCTATTATCAAGAAGGCTTTTTTTATTGGTTCAGGGCTCTGGACAGCACTTTTTTTATTGGTGGATCAATTTATCCACCAATCAGCAAGAACAACCTAGGTTGTTCAGCAAAAATGGGCCGTCATCTAAAATTACATTCTTGCATTTCAAATAAAGATACCAAGAGAATAAAGAAAATTTGATAATATTAGTAAATTAGAAAGTTGCTTAAAATTGCATGCTCTATCTGAATCATGTAAGAAAAAATTTGGGTTCAGTGTCCCTTTAAGCCTGAGACCATGGATCCAACTTACCCTTTGTTGAGGTTTTCTAACTTAAGGAGACTTGCATGTGTCAAGCTATACTTCTCCTGTATTTCATTATCCCTCAAGAACTGCTTTTGCAACTCTCTGGTGTCATTTGTGCAATTAACCTGTTGTGCTCCCAAAGCACAAAGATCTGTGTGTGTGTCTCTTTAAGGGTTTTAAACAAGGTTACCATGAGAATAGCCATGTGATTGGTTATAGATATTTTAACCATTTGTATTAGTGTAAAGGTGATTTTAATACTTTTTTGAACTGTAATTTACCAAGCAGGAAACATTTGTAGCTGAAAATGAACAAAACCATAATTTTCTTCTATTATCAAATTTATTTTGTCCTCCTTGTATCCCATAGGTAGGCTCAGGACTGTACAAATGACTGAAGCACTATATGGCAAGTGATTTACAACAATGCTTTTAAAAATGTTATAGATTGTGAAAATGTTGCTGCCATATAGTGCTCAAAAGAGTATAACAATTGCTGCCATATAGTTTTACAGTCAGGTACACGCTCCTTAGATTACCTTCCTACTTTTTAACAAAGGATATTAAACAAATTTTTTTTATTTTATAACAGAAGTAAATTAGAAATCATTTTTTAAATTGTACGCTCTAAGAAAAAAAAAAAACTGAGTTTCTTTAAATTAAGAATATAAAAAAAATACCCATATAAAAACGTATGCATCCATCTGACGTGTTTTCCACTGACCCATTCAAGCTATTTTAGAAATGTATTGCAGAGGATTTAAATGAGCCACCTAACTAACAAAGATCTTCCTTAATCCCACCCCCCATCGCATAATACCAATGATATTCATGTAAGGCAGTATAAATAACATCCCTGAAGGGACAGCTTATTAGTACAATAAAATTCTCAGTAAATATACATTTAAAATATTCATATAAATTAAAACAAACACCAACAAATCCATAAAAAACAACAAGTTCTACATCACATGAATTTATTTTCACACATCCATATTTAATAAGTAACTCATTTTGTAGTAAGACCTACTACCACAGATTCATCACTCTAATTAATCAGATTTACTGTTGGGTTTACAATTTAGAAATGGGCTTGTAGATTTTTTATTTAAAAAAAAAAAAAAAAAAAAAAAAACAACAACAAAAAAATATTTTTCAGATTTTAACATTTTTCTCCAGCTTAAAGGGATGTAAAACACTAAGGGCCAGATTACAAATTGAGTGCAAAATATTGGCGCTCAACTTAGTAATACCAGCTTACCAAATGTGTGCTGGTATTACAAGTGAGATGCAATGAGAACTCGACTTTGCGTTCACATTGCACGGGAGCATTGCGCTCACGAGAGCGCACTTCCATAGGCTTCAATGGGAACTTCATTCTCATTCCATGAGACAATGCATGAGAACTAGCGCAACGAAGGGGGTAAGTCACACAAGGGCAGCATTTTGTAAATATATATGTATATACATATATATTTGTGTTCATATGTGTATATACACATATAAACACATAAATATATACAGTATAAGTATATACATACATATTTACAGGGAACACACAGTTCCCATAGACAGCAATGTAAACCCGCCAATGTAAACCCCATATAACTGCTTGTGCAGTTACTTTATTAAAAAAAAATGCTATTATTTTTATTTTTTTTATACAAATTACTACACTGTATTTTGAGGAAATTGGGGGATATTTAAAAAATTAACCAGAGATCTGACATCTGGTTAGTTAATGTTTTGAGCGAACTTGTGGTAGCAATAAACAGTCACTTGTAATGGCTGGTTAGTTATCGCAAACCCGTAAATGGGAGTATTTGCCCAATTGCGGGCATTGGATAAATTAGCGCTCTACTTATAATCTAGCCCTAAATACATTTAATGAACCTCCCTCTAATTGGGGGCTGCCATTTTGGAACCTAGGTTACACTGCAGGTATCTGAAGGAGAGTTGTTGCATATGTGCAAACATGTAAGCACTGGAATTTAGTGAAAGCTAGATTTTAGCATGGTGGTCCCATGACATATAGTCCCCTTTACTGCCTCTGGCATGTATCCCAAATTAACAAGTCATTTCCAAAAAAAGTATATGAGGAGCCATATAAATGTCTTTATATGGATTTGGGTAAATGCAATTCAGATTGTAAAGGCTTAAATAACAATTGTAATAGTCCCATTTTAAAATATGTAACATATTTATATATTTTTTTTCTGTCTTCCAGACATCTAAAGGACAAATTGTGATACATATGCTGAGTTAATAAATAGCAATACAGTAAATTTTAAATGTCCAATTTTAGTAACCTATTCTTTTTATTTTTTCAGGCATTTAACAAAAACACGTGTGGTCGTCCCATAAATCGTGTAATATGTTTTACGCAATCAGAAAGAGGTGTACTGTATGTGTAATATGCTGTGTTTTTATATGAATATAAAAAAATAATCAAACGCAATTTTAAATGTATTTTGAGATAATAATAATAATATTATGTTAGAAATAATACTGATGTTTCATATTAAAATAATCAGGAAAGGGGCGGAGCTAACTACCAAGCTGACAAGACGCATACTACAAGAGCTCCGGCTCTAAATTTTGTTATTGGGGGATTATTAATAATTGTATATATAACCTGAACCCTCTAATAGTGACCCCCGCTAGCCAATCTCACCAACTGAACTATAATTCAGATTCTACAGCGGGTAGGAGGAAGAGTGCCCAGAAGCACACGCAACAAAGCTACCACGAGGGTACAGAGAGCAGCCGCCATACCTAAAAGCTCAGTAATAGTTTGAAATAAAAGAAAAGAGGAACCCAGTTTGTCTCCACACTGATTTGCCTCATAAGTTGGCCACAATGGAAAAGAAGATACCCTCACCTACAGAGGACTCCTGCAAAACGGTCCGATTCTTACTAGAACAATTAGCATGGCAGATGGAGGAAAACTTTCATGAGCTATCGACACTACTGAAGTCAGCTCCTCATGAACCGGCTGACCAACCAATACCTCTGGATGGAATTTTACCAGAACCTATGCTCCAGACCGAGACCGCTACTACCCCTCTTGCCATGGAGGCTGACCACGGAGCCCGCAATTCTACTGGTCCTCAACAGCGTGAGGCTAACTCCCCAGAACCTATAATCTCTCATCGACCTCTGAGCCTGATGCACCACTTTCTCTGGTGCGCAACTACTCTTTGTACTGAGGTAAAGATATTACTGCCTGCTGACCAGCGCGTTGCTCCAGACCTGGTCCCTGGATCTGACTTTCTCAGTGTTTTTTTCGTTGTGCTAGACAAAATAATGCTAGCGGGGACGCAGGCATCACAAAAGGCATCGAGAACAGCTAGGATGACGCTGTTGCTGGCTCACATACATCTTCCTGCTACTCTACAACGAAGTAGTTGTGACAGCGATCTTCCTAGGATGGCAGGCCCTGGTTTGTGGCGGAGAACTGAAAGGCTGATCTCTACTGCGCTTGCTAGTTATCCAAGGAGCCCCTTTGACCCAGGTGGATTGCCTCACATTTGACAAAGATATATCAGTTTCAGTAACTTTTTTTTTTATACCACAGTTGATGAGACATTGAGTGGACCTTTTCAGTCATTAACACAGTTGCCCTTCACCATTACGTGGGTTACATGGTTCCACATGGTTTATATGATCTTACTATTTTTATGCAAATGATCTCTAATACACGACTTGTCTAGTGCAGTCAGTGTTGGCTTTAGATGTTATGTTAGATAGATCCGGTTTTCATTACTACTTATATATGGGATACACAGACATGTGCTTATTCACACAGATGCAGACGCATAACTCTTTTTCACGGGCCTTTGGAATACTAGAGATAGGATTACAGAACTGTATTTTTGAGCAAGAAGTATGTCTTCTCACTATCATAGTGCTTATATACAGTACCCCCCTGCAGTTCTCCTTATCACTCACTAGCTATTTCTATATCCTGGCTCTTTACCCCGGTCATACAAAACATGTGCTCCCTTTGGGAGCAGCTTTCATGTTCTCTAAGATAATGTATATTTTACACTATTAGCATTTCTATTTCTTACAGAACCCTAACGCTTGCATGTACATGCATTATAAAAAGTATTTCTATGTATACAGGCATCACACAAACAGACATTCACCCCAGCTTATTGTTTATCATATACTAACCTATATACTCTCAATGTTTATAATTATTACATACTTGCTTGCACTTTATATTAGATATGGTTATGCCAACCCCATAGATATATAGGGACAATGCTCATTGTAATTCACCTTACTCACTGTTGATATATGGCTGGCCTGGTGGGAGCTACTTGAGATAAAGAGAAGTACACAGCTGCCAAACCTATGGTGAGGGCTACTGTTACAGACTGTAGATAGGATTTTGTTGACCACACATTGCTCGTCATAAATTGTATATACATGAGTGCATACTACTTGGATAATATCTCTTTGCACGTACAACTGTATAGAATGCTGTGGGTAAGAGTAATTTGAATATATATATTACCGACATTGCAGCCATATTACCCTGTTCCAGTATCAAGCTTATACTACATACTATTATTGAATGGGAACAGGGGTATGCTATATGTTTAAGTTATCTATGGTGGTTTAATACCTAGACTCCTAACTTAGAACTAATGTGTTTTTGCAATGTTTATATATTATATGCGCTCCAGCTGTATATACATAACTATATTAATCTTATAGAAGGAGCAGCCTCATAACCTACTTAAAAGTTCCTCATAGCCTATACTCTTACTAGACTAGCTATATAAATTGTTGTATCACAGCTACTTGTCGCTCATTGGTGCTCTTTTTTTCGCTTGGAGTTCTATTGCAGGATTTTTGTATACAGTTAATTTCCCTAGCTTAGATCTATTGCTCCTAGCTAGTTGGGGTAAGATATTTGTATCATTTTTGGGCATTAGGAGAAGAAACATGCACCCATTATTACATTAGTATCTTAGATGGTGCCTATATCTTTAGCTATCTAAAACTACTTGCTCCTAAGGTTCAAATACTGTTTTGTTCCTAAATATTAATTCCTCCATTATTATTACTGTATGGATATGGGTGATATATACTGCATAGACTAGTTTGTATCCTACCAGCCAGGGCCTTACAGAGGCTGACTATGCTACTTTCATACACATATTTCATAGGCTATCAGACTTCTACATTACCAGGATAGCATCCACATATTTGTCATCTTTATTCTGGGCCCATATGCACTGCTTTCGACATGCTATGATATACTATTTTATGTTTATGACAACAGTACCCTATATGATGCCTATATCTTTGGCTATCTAAAGCACCATTATTTTAAGGCCTAAGCACTGCACTGCTCATAATTGTTAATTAGCCCATTATTGTTGTGCTATGGGTATAGTTGGGATACATAGCTTGGACTAGTCGATATCAGGCCATCTGAGACTTTACAGGGAAAGTTTGTATTACTCTTCAATTATTATGCTATTCCTATTTATGTTTCCCATTTTATATACCATAACTTTGTATGAAGGATACATTGTCAGCCATTCTCTAGATAGTGGTGCTCCCTATGATGTTGTTTTTACTAATAGAACAAATTTTTTATTCCTGATGGGTCCCTCTCCTCCCTTTCCCGCCGGTACTTGTTGCCTGCGGGTCATATCCCTACTCCTTTTTCCCACATCACCTATAGCTGGCATCTCCCCAGGAGAGGGGCTCATCTAGAAGCCCCCTATATCTCATATTTTTATTCTTATATTAAGCTAGTCATTTAGCCCATGTAGATGATACTAGTCATATTGGGGCAAAGTCAGACATCCATGTGTACATATTTTCTGTTATCATGACAATGATGTCTTTCTCCCTAGCTATGAGATGTGGATATTACTACCTGTATATATGTTTATTAACTGTCTACCTAATCTAACGGCCTAAGTACAACACACTATTTACTATATAGATTGATAGGTCTTAGTTGAAACTACTATATAGATCCAGTATATATCCCTAGTCTTATATCAACTTACATGTCAGCCCCAAACTTCCCCATAGTGCACTATCACTTAAGGGTTTATAAATCTTAAGCATACTAATGCCATGGGATTCTTACCGATATCTTGCCCTATATCTGCCCCCCAGACAAAAATAAGATTTTATACCTAACCATTGTTCACAAGTGTTGCTCCTAATTGGCTCCATCCTCCATCTTCCCCCCCATTTAATAAGCGGCTCTCGCCCGCTGAAATCCCTTCCCCCCATATTACACTTGCACCATATGCTACTCTTAGGCCCTTCAGAGGCCACAGATCTGACTATCATATGTGATTCCACTCTCTTATAGCTGATAGGTACATGAGAGGCCTTATATCTAGTCAGCCAGTCTTGCTAATATATCCATAAAAACTCGAGGTTTAAGAAGCTAAGTTGCTCTCAGGCATTGCTGTATTTTTTGATGTTTTTGATTCTTATTGCTTTTATGTATTCAAAAATGTTTATTGACAAACTATTTAAGAGCATTAATTGTTACATACTTGTCACTGTATGTTGTTTTTTCACTGCATAACCTCAATAAAAAATTATTTAAAAAAAAAAAAATCAGGAAAAATGACAAAATATAATCCATGTATATTAAAATATGACCAGACAGGTTTATTAATATAAAGAAATAGTGTATTTGATAAACATTTTATAGATTAGACAATTGAACTGCTGCAGCAATATTTGAATGAAACTGTTTGTCTCTGTCTGCTGCCCCCGATGGCCTAAATCCAGTATTGCAGCCAAAAGGCATCTGGCTGTTGAAAATGAAATTTCCCATTAGCCAATCAGAGAAAAGTGTATACCCAAATCTATCGAATGATTAAGAAATGAGGAGGAGTCTTGTCTCAGACAAACACTCCTTGCACAGACAGAGAAGGGATCTTGGTGGAAAAATTTTGGTTGGTAACTGTTGCAATCCTGCTTGCTGCCATTTTGCTTATAAGAGAGACCAGTATGCGTACACAGTTTTCTGTAAGACAAATGCGTTGGGACACTCTTTGTGGATAAGAGACTATCAAGATTAATTCTCTTACAAATGTGCATAATTCCTCTAAGACATATGATGATAGACATATTTGGAAATTAACTGAATTCTCAAACTGGTGACCTGATAAAGTATAAGAAATTGTTAAGTATATAATTTGATATTTTAAAGCAAATACATTAATTATTGCAGTTGTTAATAAATTTAAAGGGGCACTTCGTATTTTAGCTTGCACTCATAATCCTGTGTAGTCTTAACTAGTCACTATTGTTAAATAATTTATTTGTTAAACAAAGGTCCTTTGTATTGCATATTTCTACGTCAGGCCCATTATTGTAAGTAAATCCCTCTGGTGTGTAATTTATCTTTGCAAATATATATATATATATATATATATATATATATATATATATATTAGAATTTGTCTTAATTGTAGATAATTATGAATTTATTTCAGCTTAGATAAATTGGCATATAAACTGACTGTTTACAGTAAGAATATATATAACATCTGGTATTTTAATTTGTAGTATTTTAATGCAATTCAATTGTGAATAAGGTTAATTCTAAAGTTACAATTTGGTTTGCTTTGTAAAGAATATTGTAACAGTTTAAACATTGTATAGTTTGATTCATATCTGGTTTTCTATAAATATATTTCAATGTGTCTATAAATTTTAACTAAGAATTTAGGAATTTACATTAATTTTATTGTTTTGTATATGCATTTTATTGGGGATTTGTTTAAAGAATAATTATTAAATATATTGTATTATAACCTGGCCATATACTGACAAAGACCTACAAATTAAATAAAGCATTAAAGGGACATGAACCCCATTTTTTTTTCTTTTGAGATTCAGATAGAGAATAAAACTTTAAAAAAGTTTCCAACTTTTATCAAATTTGCTTTATACTCATGTCATTCTTTGTTGAAGAGATATCTGGATAGGTGGTGTGCACATGTCATAAGCACTATATGACAGGAAATAGTGCTGCTCTTGATAATGTATAGTGCTGGAGACATGTGCATGCTCCTGAGCTTCCTTCCTGCTTTTCAACAAAGAATAACAAGAAAACAAAGAAAATGTGATAATAGAAGTATATTGGAAAGTCTTTTAAAATTGTATGTTGTATATAAATCATGGAAGAAAATTTTGAACTTTATGTCCCTTTAACTTCTATTTGCAAATGAACATACAAGCAGATCAATGAGTTCTGGACTTGTCAAATGATTTGTTTTCTTTCATTTTGTTAACTTTTTAACACCCAGTAGTTTATTCATGATTATTTTTCTATCTCATGCCTGCATTTTTAACTTCTTTTGTGATCATCTCATGAATTGTGGGCTATCTTGCAAAAAAATTGTAATAAGGCTTTGCCCAGACTGTATCAAAAGTATAATTTACACATATGTATAATCTTTTTTAAAAGACATTAAAGAATCTCAGATAAATTATATAAGCATTTTTCTTAAGCAGTTGCGAAAACTTTGTGTGACTTTTTTGCATTTGGGGTTTCGCAGCTATTACAAGTTGAAAAATAACGTATTTTGCGCGCGTATTAAGCTGTGTAATGCAAACAGCGAAATTGTGCGTGCATTCATGTATTCCCCATAGAAGTCAATTGAGAAGACAAATATAAAAAACAATAACACAAATATCCAAATATGTTGCGCAAAGCCCATGACGTATTCTCCTCGAAAAGTGTACATGAATATACGAATATTTCATATTGTGAAAATGTTTTCGCAACGGAATATGTTCTATATATTTCTAAATAAATATTTCTCTATATATGTGATTATTTTTGGACTGATATATCTATTTATTGTGAGATATGTATGTAAATATATATTTATATATATATATATATATATATATATATATATATATATATATATATATATGTATATATATATATATATATATATATATATATATATATATATATATATATATATATATATATACTGTATATATACACATTATATATATATATGTATGTCTAGATATCTAGAGATCTATATGCGAATATCTCTTTGAAAATACATCTGAGATATTGTTTAATGTGCATAAGATTGTAATGCAAAATCTTTTCATTATCTCTATAGCTAAACATATCTCTATACATATAAATCCCTGTTTCTCTATGTTTGTGTATGTATGTCAATGTAAAATCCCTGCGTCTGCTTTTTTTTCTTACACCCGAGATCTCGTATCTTTGAGCCCTTATATCTTTTGTGTGCAATATTTCTTTTTAATTTTTTTTATTAGACAGTGTTAATATGAGCGTAACTGTACTTTGTAATGTATTTTTGGAATGTTTAATGGAACTTTTATGTTGTGCAAAACTGTTAACTACAGTTCTTCGAGCGCAGAAAGGATTGTTGCGTTAAAGGCGAATGCACGTGTACAATTGCGATTTTTCAAGACTTGTAATTCCCGTGCAGTGGAAATTACTTGCAAAAAGACCACATTGTGAGCAGAAATTTCATAACGTGCTACTTGTAATCTTGCCCTTAATAGGGTATCAATATATTGAGAAGATACAGGGGCATTTCCTGAGCCCAAGCCAACCTACTTTTGGTTGTTTCCCAAAAATCAGTCCATCTAGTATACTTTACAGAACTGATTGCTTTGTAAGTAGCTGGATCATATTTATTGTAAAGGTTTTGATAAAAATAAAAATAGACATTTCACAAGTTATTGCATTAATTCCACATTGATCAAAAATGTCTACCTTCATCTATTAAAGACTTTGAGATGTAGAGTTAATTTTAATTTAAAATGTTTTTTAATTTATTATAATTACTTAATACAATAAAAAAAACAATTCTGTATATATTCTATTATTTGAAAATGGCTTCCCCTTGAAAACTGGAGGAAAGAAAACAGCCTCATATGGGATTCTACAGGATTTGTTGATGTTCATTTTTGCTGGCTTCCTGCAAAAAAATGTATAATTCAATCTATAGTGTTAATTTAAAGGGACAGTCTAATTTAATTTTTTTTTGTTTAACAAGATAGATAATCCCTTTTTTACCCATTACTCAGTTTTGCATAACCAACACTGTTATATTAATATACTTTTTAGCACTATAATTACCTGTATCTAAGCCTCTGTTTAGATGCCCTGAGACAGCCCATTATCTCACTGCTTTTTACAAACTTGCATTTTAAACAGTTATTGCTGGTTCCTGCATAACTCAACAGGATTGAGCACACTGTTATCTTTATGGCACACATGAACTGTAAAAAGGTAATAAAAAGCACTGAAATAAGAAGTGGCCTGAAGGGGCTTAGAAACAGGCAGGTATATTGATATAACAATGTTGTTATGTAAACCTGGGGAATAGATAGTAAATGTGTTATATATTTTTAAACATAAAAAAAAAAACATGTAGACTGTCTCTTTTTTGTCAATAGTTTTGACAGCTTTTATTAACCCCTTCCCGCCGTTAGGAAGTTTCATGCTGTACTAACCGTGCTGGGCATTAGCGATGTTAGGACGGCGTGGAATCTCCTAGCCGTTTTGCTGTACTGAAGCAGTAGCATCTGCCTAAATGGGAACGCAGGCTGGAGGGCATGCCTAGCAGCATAGGGACTCCCCCCTGACCCGATACCAACATTGAAATCACGCGGAACTTTGTTAAAATGTAACAAACAAGTACCAACAGGAAGGGGTTAAAACTGAAACATTTGTGTTGCTCTTTAAGCAGTATTCTTAGTAGCTAGAGCATAAACAAAATAATCTCATATTGCATACTTCTTACGGCAAAATTTCAACTGGAGCAGTATTTAACTCGAGCGGTATTTAAATTGAGCGTTAATCATTGCTTGAACTAAGCTTTTTGCGCACATCGGGTAGCGCTCGTATTACAAGTTGGAAGTAAACTGTTTTCCCTTGTGCACTAATCCGACGCGAGCAAAAAGCTGAACTTAGAATATCTTGCTCGCAATAACCTATTCCCCCATAGAAGTCAATGAAGCAAAAAAGTGGGGGAGAAAACACCCTACTCACATGCAAACACGATCACATAGTCTTAAGTGAGTTAACCCTACATGAAAATATGAATATTTCACATTCCAATGTTCTTCACTTAGCAGAATATGTTCAAAATATTCATAAATATATATTTCTACATAAATCTGATGATTTTTTTGCGCAAATATATATCTATATATAAATATATAAATGATTATAGATACATATATATAAATAAATATCTATTTAAAAATGCATCTTCTGCTATCTGCAGAAATATTAATAAAATGTAAAATATGTTCTGTAAATACACAGTATAACACTTTATTAAATATGAATATTGCATAAATATGCTTTTTTCATGTTTTCATTTGCTTAACTGCAAAGAGAGAGAGAGAGAGAGAGAGAGAGAGAGACCTTGACGTGGTACCTGGGCTTGTCCCATTTGGCCAGATGAGGTAACTAACTCTTCAAATTTGCTTTTAATCTTAGCTGAGAGCTTGTAAGCGAGTGCTGGACTTTCTCTGTGTGTTGTATTAATTTATTTTGTAATTTTCCCTATGGGCCTTGCACCCTGGCTTGTCTGGGGTTAACTGCTTTTGACTCAGGAGACAGCACAGCTTCCTGAGAAAGCTATATATAATAGCCCATCAAAAGTGCACTCACCGGGACTTGTGGTAATTCACCTTTTATTTAAATATTAGACATAATAAGTAAATAATATTATGTTTCCCGTATGTCAGGTCTTTACATCTTTTCTCATTATGTTTTAAACGTTTCTAATAATAGTTATTTTTTACTAAACCCAGTGAGTGCTGTTGTTATCCTGGAATATATATATGTCTATATGTGTGTTCATATGTATTTATGTGTATATATGTCTGTATATATATATATATATATATATATATATATATATATATACACACATATTAATACAAAATATATATGTACACACATATAAACATGTTTGTATCTCTATGTTAAAGTTCTTTGCCTGCCTTTTTTTTATAACGTCTTAGACCTCATATCTTTGAGCCCTTATAACTATTTTTTTTTAATAATTTTTATTAGTGTTATTATGAGTCTAACTGTACTTTGAAATTTATTTTTTATTGTGTTTTGTAAATTGTAACACTTTTTTGCTTCGCAAAACATTTAACCAGAGCTCTGAGGTCACACTATCACGATGAGCGTTAACTTCAATGAGCGCACTTACTTTTAACTTGTAATACAAGCGAAAAACGATTCACGCTAACACCCACAATAAACCTCTTTTCGCTTGAGCTTAACTGTAACCTAGCCCTTATTAAAATCAGATACGGACTGATAGTGATATTTTAGATGTAGTTCAATTCAACAGTTGTAATGAAGTTGTGTTATAACTTACTTTTTAATGTACATATGAAATTCAAATTCCCATGCTCCACCGCCCACTTTAACCCCTTAATGACAACTGATGTACCAGGTACGTCATGCAAAAACTAACAGTTAATGACAATGGACGTACTTGGTACGTCAGTTGTCTAACAGAGTGCTGGAAGCGATCACAAATGCTTCCAGCAGCTCTGAGGGTATTGCAGTGATGCCTCAATATGGAGGCATCCTGCAATACCACTTTACAAGCCTCCGATGCAGAAAGAGCCACTCTGTGGCCCTCTCTGCACCGGTAGCGATGGTGACAGTGTCCGCCGGGTGTGAGGGTGCGCGCGCGTGCACGATGCGTGCGTGTACACAAGGGGTGAGTGTGCACGTGAGCGTGCACGTGAGCATGCACGTGCGTGTGCGCGTGCACGTGCACCCATTAGCCACACTGACACCAATGAATAAGGGCAGAAAGGGGGGAAAAAAAAGGGAATTTTTTTTTTTTTAAATATAAAAGGATCTGGGAGGGGGTGGGCGTATTGTGGGGGGCTGCTACACTACAGAAATAGTTTTTAGGTAAAAAATAAAATAAAAATACTTTTTGGGGGGGTTTTGGGGCCAAACTGGGTACTGGCAGACAGCTGCCAGTACCCAAGATGGCGGTAATTAGGTAGGGGAGAGGGTTAGAGAGCTGGAGGGGGGATCAGGGAGGTTGGGGCTAAGGCAGGGGTCCATCACAGCTAAAATATTTTATTATTTTTATTTAAAAAAAAAACTCTTTTATTTAGTACTGGCAGACTTTCTGCCAGTACTTAAGATGGCGGGAACAATTGTGGGGTGGGGGAGGGAAGAGAGCTGTTTGGGAGGGATCAGGGGGTGGGATGTTTCAGGTGGGAAGGCTGATCTCTAAAATTAACCCTGCAAGCTCCCTACAAGCTACCTAATTTAACCCCTTCACTGCTGGGCATAATTAACGTGTGGTGTGCAGCAGCATTTAGCGGCCTTCTAATTACCAAAAAGCAACGCCAAAGCCATATAAGTCTGCTATTTCTGAACAAAGGGGATCCCAGAGAAGCTTTTACAACAATTTCTGCCGTAATAGCACAAGCTGTTTGTAAATAATTTCAGTGAGAAACCTAAAATTGTGAAAAATGTAAAGTTTTTTTTTTATTTGCTCGCATTTGGCGGTGAAATGGTGGCATAAAATATACCAAAATGTGCCTAGATCAATACTTGGGGTTGTCTACTACACTACACTAAAGCTAAAATTAACCCTACAAGCTCCCTACAAGCTCCCTAATTAACCCCTTCACTCCTGGGCATAAAACACGTGTGGTGCGCAGCGGCATTTAGCGGCCTTCTAATTACCAAAAAGCAACCCCAAAGCCATATAAGTCTGCTATTTCTGAAAAAAAGGGGATCCCAGAAAAGCATTTACAACCATTTGTGCCATAATTGCAGAAGCTGTTTGTAAATAATTTCAGTGGGAAACCTAAAGTTTGTGACAAATTTTGTGAAAAAGTGAACTTTTTTTTTTTTTATCGCATTTTGCGGTGAAATGGTGGCATGAAATATACCAAAATTGGCCTAGATCAATACTTTGGGATGTCTTCTAAAAAAAATATATACATGTCAAGGGATATTCAGGTATTCCTGACAGATATCAGGGTTCCAATGTAACTAGCGCTAATTTTGAAAAAAAGTGGTTTGGAAATAGCGAAGTGCTACTTGTATTTATTGCCCCATAAATTGCAAATAAAGCAAAGAATGTGTAAACATTGGGTATTTCTAAACTCAGGACAAAATTTAGAAACTATTTAGCATGGGTGTTTTTTGGTGATTGTAGATGTGTAACATATTTTGGGGGTCAAAGTTAGAAAAAGTGTGTTTTTTTCCATTTTTTCCTCATATTTTATTATTTTTTTTAGTAAATTATAAGATATGATGAAAATAATGGTATCTTTAGAAAGTCCATTTAATGGCGAGAAAAACGGTATATAATATGTGTGGGTACAGTAAATGAGTAAGAGGGAAATTACAGCTAAACACAAACACTGCAGAAATGTAAAAATAGCCATTGCCATTAAGGGTAGAAAATTGAAAAATGGTCCGGTCATTAAGTGGTTAAAAGTACATTTTTCTGTGAGCTAAAGGTTTGAATTGTTCTCTAATCAGCGCTCTAGCTACAATAAAAGTGCCATATGGGGAGAGTGTTGATTGGAGAACAAAATCAAACTTTTAGTTTAAAGCAAAATTTACTTTTGAATTGGGCGGCAGAGCGTGGGGTATTTGAATTTCATATCTATATTAAAAAATAAGTTATAGTGCATCTTCATTGCATCTGATTAATTAAACTCCATCTAAAATATCCCTAACAGTCCAGATCTGATTTTAAAAGGGGAGAGTTTATTATCACTTTAATGTTATTCACATATTTGCAGAAATATACATTTTTATTAGAAAAATACATTTAAGCTGCTAACCCAATTGTCTACCACCTGCACACAACACTTACATTGGCGTAAATAGAGCAAATCCAAAATGACACCTGACACAGGCAATACATAATCCTTAAAACATTGTGGGTTGTTAATGGCGTTATTTTATGTTAGGGAAATGTCATTTAAATTATTTAAACTAGTACATTAATTGTATTGTGGCAAGCTCCTTGTTAGCTCTATACCTAGAAATGCAAAGTTTGAGGTTGGTCTAATTATTGCACCTCTCCTTATGTGACCCCTATATGTTGCACCTCCCCTGATGAAGCCCATATATGGGTTTAGCTGTAGAAATCCATAGCTTAGAATAAATTTGCCTGGTATTTTACATCTGAATTGTCCTTTTATATGGAATACTACTGATATACTAGGAAGGTTCTCCTTTGTAAAAGACACATGTGGGCTAAAGGAGGCTGCACCCCAGGGGTGCACAATCCCATAGAATTATTACAGATAAAAATATTTAGAGATTTTTCTTTCTTATTTTGCATTCATAAATTACCCTTAGGGAATTTGTCTCTCTGATTGGGTTAATGGGGGCAACCGTATGTTAGTGGGTTGCTTACTGTACTAACAAAAGATATGGATGCATTCAGAGTAGAATTTCATGATATGTTCCTTTTTGTATTAGTTACAACCAAAATACATAAAGGGACAGTGTACTAGGATTTTTTCTCTCTCTCCTTTAATGTGTTCCCAATAATCCATTTCTTTCATGTAATTGGCAAGAGTCCATGAGCTAGTGACGTATGGGATATACAATCCTACGAGGAGGGGTAAAGTTTCCCAAACCTCAAAATGCCTATAAATACACCCCTCACCACACCCACAATTCAGTTTTACAAACTTTGCCTCCTATGGAGGTGGTGAAATAAGTTTGTGCTTGATTTTTCTTCTATGATAAGCGCTTCTCAGCATTTTGAAGCCCAATTCCTCTCAGAGTACAGTGTTTGTCAGAGGGATGTGAAGGGAGTATTGCCGATTGATTTTATGGTTTTCCTCACAGGAAATCTTTTCAAAGGTTCTCTGTTATTGGTTGTAGAGATTCATCTCCTACCTCCCTTTTCAGATCGACGATATACTCTTACATATCATTACCTCTGCTGATACTTTTTCAGTACTGGTTTGGCTATCTGCTATATGTGGATGGGTGTCTTTCGGTAAGTATATTATCATTATTTAAGACACGCTCAGCTATGATTTGGCGCTTTATGTATTTACATAAAGTTTTAAATATATGTATTTTACTTATATTTGCCATGAGTCCGGTCTATGGCCTCTAGTTATTAAGGTCTGGCGGACCTGATCCGACACTGCGGATCAGGTCCGCCAGACCTTGCTGAATATGGCTGCCTGCAGGGGGGTGTCAATCAACCTGATCGTACTTGATCGGGTTGATTTCCGGCGATGTGTGTCTGCCTGCTCAGAGCAGACGGACAGGTTATGGAGCAGTGGTCTTTGTGACCGCTGCTTCATAACTGCTGTTTCTGGCAAGCCTGCAGGCTCACCAGAAACACGGGGCATTAAGCTCCATTCGGAGCTTGATACATATGCCCCTATGTATATTTCATTTTGCAGACTGTCAGTTTCAGTTTGGGAAGCATGTTTTAGGAAGTTATTTTTCTTACCTGGGGTATAGTCCTTTTTTCAAGTGGACTGATTTTCTTTTAATTTTGCGGGCAAATTAGGCTTGCAAGGTCTCAAAATGCTGTTATTTATTGCGTCATTCTTGTCGGGAGAATTTTTTTGGCACGAAGATACATCTCTGATGACACAAGTTCATCATTTCCAGCGTCTTAGTTGACGCCAGGTTTCCTTGCACGAGGTTGCCTCTGTTATGACGCAAGTTGCATCATTTCTGGATGTTGTTGGCGGCAAAAAAAAATTTCAACTTCATTTTGTGTCGTGCGTCATACTTGGTGCTAAAAAACTTTAATTTATTTTCTTACCCTACTTCCTATGTGCCTTTTTCCATCTATATGCTTAGAGGGCTATGCTGTTTGCATTGTTTTCCCTTTCCTGAAACTGCTATATAAGGAAATTGAAAATGTTTGCTTTAATGTTGTTTTTTCTTTTACATTTTGCAAGATGTTTCAATCTGATCCTGTCTCAGAACCATGCTGCCTGATCACAGTTCTACCAAAGCTAAGTGTATCTGTTGTAAGCTAGCTGAGATTATATTTCCAGCTGTAGTATGTAACAGTTGTCATGATAAGCTTTTGCATGCAGAAAATGTTTCCATCAGTACTAGTACAGTATCTGTTGTTCCTTCAACATCTAATGTACATGATATCCCTGTTGATATGAAAAATGATATTGCTGATGCGATACAGCAGGCTTTGTCTGCTATTCCACCTTCTAATAAACGTAAAAGGTCTTTTAAAACTTTTCATAAAATTGGTGAATTTTCATACTGAAATATCTTCCTCTAATTAGGATCTCTCTGATTCAGAAGATCCTACCTCAGACATTGACACTGACAAATCTACTTATCTTTTTAAGATTGAGTATATTTGTTCCTTGTTAAAAGAAGTGTTGGTTACTTTGGATATTGAGGAGTCTAGTCCTCTTTATATCAAAACTAGTAAACGTTTAAATTCTGTTTATAAACCTCCTGTAGTTACTCCAGAGATTTTTCCAGTTCCCGATGCTATTTCTGATATGATTGCTAAGTAATAGATAAAGCCTGGTACTTCTTTCATTCCTTCTTCTAGGTTTAAAAGGTTGTACCCTTTTCTAGCAGCTAGATTAGAGTTTTGGGGAAAAGTCTCCAAAGTTTATGGGGCTATTTCTACTCTTGCCAAACTTACTACTATTCCTATGGAAGACAGTACTTCTTTTAAGGATCCTTTAGATAGGAGACTTGAATCTTATCTAAGGAAAGCTGATTTATATTCTGGCTATATTATCAGGCCTGCCATTTCTATGGCTGATGTTGCGGCTGCATCAACCTTTTGATTGGATAGCCTAGCGCAACAGGAAACAGATCCTGATTTGTATAGCATTGTTCGTTTGCTTCAACATGCTAATCATTTTATCAGTGATGCTATTTTTGATATTATCAAGAATGATGTTAAATCTATGTCTTTAGATATTTTAGCTAGAAGAGCTTTATGGCTCAAATCTTAGAATGCTGACATGGTATCTAAGTCTAGAGGTAACAATTTATTTGTTTCTCAGTTGGATTCTATTATTTCAACTATTGCTGGGGGGAAGGGAGTGTTTTTGCCTCAGGATAAAAAATCTAAGGGTAAATCTAAAGCTTCTAATCGGTTTCATTCTTTCCGACAGAATAAGGAACAGAAAACCAATCCTTCCCCTAAAGACTCTGGTTCCAATTGGAAAACGTCTTCAAGTTGGAATAAATCCAAGCCTTTTAAGAAACCAAATCCAGCCCCCAAGTCTGCATGAAAGTGCGGCCCTTGATCCAGTTCAGCTGGTGGGGGACAGATTGAAATTATTCCAAGACATTTGGGCAGATTCTGTTCAAAATCAGTGGATTCAGAGTATTGTCTCTCAAGGTTATCAAATAGGATTCAGAGTAAGACCTCCTGTGAGAAGATTTTTTCTCTCTCACGTTCCAGTAAATCTGGTGAAGGCTCAGGCTTTTCTGAAGTGTGTTACAGATCTAGAATTTTCAGGGGTAATCATACCAGTTCCGTTTCAGGAACAGGGTCTGGGGTTTAATTCAAATCTATTTATTGTCCCAAAGAAAGAAAATTAATTCAGGCAATTTCTGGATCTTAAGTTTTTGAATAGTTTTGTAAGAGTCCCAACTTTTAAGATCGTGACTATAAGTATTATTCTGCCTTTTGTTCAGCAAGGTCATTATATGTCTACGATAGACTTACAGGATGCATATCTTCACATTCTGATTCATCCAGACCACTATCGGTTTCTGAGATTCTCTATTCTATACAAGCATTACCAATTTGTCGCTTTTCCATTTGGCCTAGCGACAGCTCCAAGGATCTTTTCAAAGGTTTTCGGTGCCCTTCTATCTGTAATCAGAGAACAGGGTATTGCAGTGTTTCCTTATTTGGACTATATCTTGGTACTAGCTCAGTCTTTACATTTAGCGGAATCTCACGCAAACAATTAGTGTTGTTTCTTCAAAGTCATGGTTGGAGGATCAATTTACCAAAGAGTTTTCTTGATTCCTTAGTCAAGGGTCACCTTTTTAGGTTTCCAGATAGATTCAGTATCCATGACTCTGTCTTTAACAGACAAGAGATGAATGAAATTGATTTTAGCTTGTTGAAACCTTCAGTTTCAATCATTCCCTTCAGTGGCTATGTGCATGGAAGTTTTAGGTCTCATTACTGCAGCATCGGACAGGATCCCCTTTGCTCGTTATCATTTGAGACCTCTACAGCTTTGTATGCTGAATCAATAGTGCAGGGATAATTCTCGGATATCACAAATGATATACTTAATTTCCAACACTCAACTCTCTCTGACTTGGTGGTTGGACCATCATCGTATAATTCAGGGGGCCTCTTTTGTTTGTCCTACCTGGACTGTGATCACAACAGATGCAAGTCTTTCAGGTTGGGAAACTGCCTGGGGATATCTGACAGCACAAGGGGTTTGGAAACCTCAAGAGGCGAGGTTACCAATTAATATTTTTAACTCTGTGTTATTTTCAGGGTTCTTCAGGTTTAGCGTCTGTTAAAGAGAGACCCATTAATTTGTTTTCAGACGGACAATATCACAACTGTGGCATATGTCAATAATCAGGGTGGGACTCACAGTCCTCTAGCTATGAAAAAAGTATCTCAGATACTTTCTTGGGCAGAATCCAGCTCTTGTCTAATTTCTGCAGTGCATATCCCAGGTGTAGACAATTGGGAAGTGGATTATCTAAGCCGTCAGACCTTACATCAGGGGGAGTGGTCTCTCCATCCAGATGTACAGATGTGGGGTCTTCCAGAAATAGATCTGATGGCTTCTCATCTAAACAAGAAACTTCCCAGGTACTTATCCAGGTCCAAGGATCCTCAGGCAGAGATGGTGGATGCTTTAGCAGTTCCCTGGTTTTATCAACCTGCTTATATCTTTCCACCTCTAGTTCTTCTTGCAAGAGTGATCTCCAAGATCCGCATGGAACAATTGTTTGTGTTTCTGGTAGCACCAGCGTGGCCTCACAGGTTTTGGTATGTGGATCTTGTCCGGATGTCCAGTTGCCAGCCTTGGCCACTTCATTTAAGACCATACCTTCTGTCTCAAGGGATGTTTTTCTATCAGGATCTCAAATCGTTAAATTTGAAGGTATGGCAATTGAACGCTTAGTGCTTAGTCATAGAGGTTTCTCTGACTCCGTGATTAATACTATGCTGCATGCTCGTAAGTCTGTTTCAAGGAAGATTTAATATCGAGCTTGGAAGACCTATATTTCATGGTGTTCTTCTCATAAACTCTCCTGGCATTCTTTTAGAATTCCTAGAATTCTACAGTTTCTTCAGGATGGTTTGGATAAAGGTTTGTCTGCAAGTACTTTGATGGGACAAATCTCTACTCTTTCTGTTTTATTTCATAGAAAGATTACTAAGCTTCCTGATATTCACTGTTTTGTTCAGGCTTTGGCTCATATCAAGCCTGTTATTAAATCAATCTCTCCTCCTTGGAGTCTTAATTTGGTGTTGAAGACTTTGCAGGCTCCTCCTTTTGAGCCTATGCATTCTTTGGATATAAAACTACTTTCTTGGAAAGTGTTGTTTCTTTTGGCTATCTCTTCAGCTAGAAGAGTTCCCGAATTGTCTGCTCTCTCTTGTGATTCTCCTTTTCTGATTTTTCATCAGGATAAGACTGTTTTGCAGACTTTGTTTAAATTTCTTCCTAATGTTGTGAATTTTAACAACATTAATAGGGTAATTGTTGTTCCTTCTTTATGTCCTAATCCTAAGAATTCTCTTGAGAGATCCTTACATTCTTTGGATGTTGTAAGAGATTTGAAATATTATTTTGAAGCTACAAAAGATTTCAGGAAGATTTCTAGTCTATTTGTTGTCTTCTCTGGGTCTAGGAAAGGTCAGAAAGCTTCTGGCATTTCTTTGGCATCTTGGTTAAAACTTTTGATTCACAAGGCTTATTTGGAGGCGGGTCAGTCCCCACCCCAGAGGATCACAGCTCATTCTACTAGATTAGTCTCCACTTCTTGGGCCTTTAAGAATGAAGCTTCAGTTAATCAGATTTGCAAAGAAGCAACTTGGTCTTTTTGCATACATTTACAAAATGTTACCATTTTGATGTATTTGTTTCTTCTTCTGAAGAAAGGTTCTTCAGACAGCTGTTTCAGTTTTATTCTTCAGCTTATGTTTAAAAAATTTTCTTTAAATTTATGAGAAAAACTTTTTTGTGGATTTAATTTTTTTCAGTGGAAAATGGCTGTTTTTATTTTGACCCTCCCTTTCTAGTGACTCTTCTGTGGACTTCCACCTCTTGGGTATTTCTATCCCATACGTCACTAGCTCATTGACTCTAGATCCAATTACATGAAAGAAAACATAATTTATGTAAGAACTTACCTGATAAATTCATTTCTTTCATATTGGCAAGAGTCCATGAGGCCCACACTTTTTTATGGTGGTTATGATTTTTTGTATAAAAGCACAATTATATTTCCAGTTCCTCTTTTTGTATGCTTTTCTACTCCTTATTTTATCACCCCACTACTTGGCTATTCATTAAACTGAATTGTGGGTGTGGTGAGGGGTGTATTTATAGGCATTTTGAGGTTTGGGAAACTCTGCCCCTCCTGGTAGGATTGCATATCCCATACATCACTAGTTCATGGACTCTTGCCAATATGAAAGAAATTAATTTATCAGGTAAGTTCTTACATAAATTATGTTTTTGCCTGCTGGGATATATGCCACTTTAAGAAACGGATATATGGGATTTTTTTAAAATTCATATGTTTTTAAGTATTGGGGTTGAACCTCCTACATTATATATATATATTTTATTATGAGTCAATATGAATTTTAATGTGCTTACTATTTATTATATTTTTTAACACTTACAATGTGAATTGAATTGCACTATATGTTTTATCACGAGTATTTTAAGATGCTTACAATCTATTATATGAACAATATGAATTTTAAGACATGTTATTATGCATATGTATATGTAAACTTATCGATTGTTAGAAATGTACTGTATATAGCTACCCATACGCTTGTTTAGATGTTCAAGTATCAAACAGCTGGGAGCGCTGCTATGAAAGCCGATTAGATATATGTTACGGCAAATCAGCTGATACCGTAAGAAGTTGGAGACACCCATTGTTCACACGCCCCCGGTCATACCCAATCAACATTAGGGGGCGTGCGCTTCACAATGACACATAAGGGCGGATTATAAACATTATGGGCATAGCTTCTGATGAAGCGGGTCGAGCCCACGAAATGCGTAAGGCCACGCCCATAATCTGACGTGTGAGGAGAAGAGAATGTGGATGACGCTCGGATCAAACTAACAGCTGGCAAGTAAAATTTGTTTCCCATAGCGCATTCACACGATCTCCTGTAAACACACTTAAGTCCCACAGCAAATACTATAGCCAAGTCCCCTGTGTTACACTGTTATACTAAGAATTCTGCAGATACGGAGGGAGGCATAAAGGAAAATAAACAGTGCTAGAGTGGAACTGTGTGTGTATATCCAAAGGAACAGACATACCTCATATGTTTGAGGGCACTTTTGTGAGTGAGCATTTGTTATGTTTTATATTTTCAATAAAGTGTGAACATTTTTTACTACACTTAGATTGTGGATGCGCTCTTTCTCTTTTCTCTTTCTAGAGAAACATTTCTACATATGTTTTTGCCTGCTGGGACTTTAAATTTTTAAAGATGGCAAATTTACGTTGATTTTATAATTTGAAATAGCTGTTTTTGCCTATTGTAGCCCCACCTATACTGAAAACTTAAATAATAAATAATGGTTATAGAAAAGCTACATAAGCAAACAGGTTTGTAAATAAATCATGCACCAAGTAGGGGGTTGGACGGAGAGGTACTAAAATGATAATGTTCCATTGTTCTCAGTATTGTCTCGTGTATATTAGAGACATTATCCCTATTAATTTGTTTTCCCCATGATTCAGATAGACTACAATTTTAAACAACCCTCCAATTTACTTCTATTATGTCATTTTCATAATTCTATTGCTATCCTTTGTTAAAGAAACAGCAATGCACATGGGTAAGCCAATAACAAGAGGCATATGTGTGCAGCCACCAATCAGCAGCTTCTAAGCCTACCTAGGTATGCTTATAAACAAATTATATCAAGAGAACCAAACAGTTTATATAATAGAAGTTAATGGAAAGCTGTTTAAAATTGCATTCTCTATCTGAATCATGAAAGCAAACATTTGGGTTTAAGATAAGGAAGATTTTTTATAAACAATAGAATTAAGCTAATGAGGTATGCCTTTCCTGGAAACTCAGCACATTTTATTATTTAGCACTCCTGCTTTTGAATTAACATTGCTAGATGGAGGCTTTTTGTGCGCGCTGGTTTGCACTTTTATTACAAGTTGAACTGCGAATATCACAAATGTGTTAACGTATTCCATAGACTAAAATAGAGCATGAAAACTTTAAAAACTAAGACCCATACTCACTCTAACCCGACCACATTTCTTTAAGTGTGCTAAACTCAACATAAAATATGAATATTTTACAATCCAATGTGAAGGGCCCCAATGCAGGCACACACACACACACACACACACATAAATATATATATATACAGGAAATGCAGAATTATTAGGCAAGTTGTATTTTTGAGGATTAATTTTATTATTGAACAACAACCATGTTCTCAATGAACCAAAAAACTCATTAATATCAAAGCTGAATAGTTTTGGAAGTAGTTTTTAGTTTGTTTTTAGTTATAGCTATTTTAGGGGGATATCTGTGTGTGCAGGTGACTATTACTGTGCATAATTATTAGGCAACTTAACAAAAAACAAATATATACCCATTTCAATTATTTATTTTTACCAGTGAAACCAATATAACATCTCAACATTCAAAAATATACATTTCTGACATTCAAAAACAAAACAAAAACAAATCAGTGACCAATATAGCCACCTTTCTTTGCAAGGACACTCAAAAGCCTGCCATCCATGGATTCTGTCAGTGTTTTGATCTGTTCACCATCAACATTGCGTGCAGCAGCAACCACAGCCTCCCAGACACTGTTCAGAGAGGTGTACTGTTTTCCCTCCTTGTAAATCTCACATTTGATGATGGACCACAGGTTCTCAATGGGGTTCAGATCAGGTGAACAAGGAGGCCATGTCATTAGATTTTCTTCTTTTATACCCTGTCTTGCCAGCCACGCTGTGGAGTACTTGGACGCGTGTGATGGAGCATTGTCCTGCAGGCAAATCATGATTTTCTTGAAGGATGCAGACTTCTTCCTGTACCACTGCTTGAAGAAGGTGTCTTCCAGAAACTGGCAGTAGGACTGGGAGTTGAGCTTGACTCCATCCTCAACCCGAAAAGGCCCCACAAGCTCATCTTTGATGATACCAGCCCAAACCAGTACTCCACCTCCACCTTGCTGGCGTCTGAGTCGGACTTAAGCTCTCTGCCCTTTACCAATCCAGCCACGGGCCCATCCATCTAGCCCATCAAGACTCACTCTCATTTCATCAGTCCATAAAACCTTAGAAAAATCAGTGTTGAGATATTTCTTGGCCCAGTCTTGACGTTTCAGCTTGTGTGTCTTGTTCAGTGGTGGTCGTCTTTCAGCCTTTCTTACCTGGGCCATGTCTCTGAGTATTGCACACCTTGTGCTTTTGGGCACTCCAGTGATGTTGCAGCTCTGAAATATGGCCAAACTGGTGGCAAGTGGCATCTTGGCAGCTGCACGCTTGACTTTTCTCAGTTCATGGGCAGTTATTTTGCGCCTTGGTTTTTCCACACGCTTCTTGCAACCCTGTTGACTATTTTGAATGAAATGCTTGATTGTTCGATGATCACGCTTCAGAAGCTTTGCAATTTTAAGAGTGCTGCATCCCTCTGCAAGATATCTCACTATTTTTGACTTTTCTGAGCCTGTCAAGTCCTTCTTTTGACCCATTTTGCCAAAGGAAAGGAAGTTGCCTAATAATTATGCACACCTGATATAGGGTGTTGATGTCATTAGACCACACCCCTTCTCATTACAGAGATGCACATCACCTAATATGCTTAATTGGTAGTAGGCTTTCGAGCCTATACAGCTTGGAGTGAGACAACATGCATAAAGAGGATGATGTGGTCAAAATACTCATTTGCCTAATAATTCTGCACTCCCTGTATATATATAGTGTATATATATATATATATTTATATGTCTATAGGTGTGTACATATATATGCATGTGTTTATATGTGAAAATATGTCTGTAAATACATATATAAACACATAAATAGATCTGTAACATATAAACATATATATATATATATATATATATATATATATATATGTGTGTGTGTGTATGTATCTATATCAGTGCTCTGACAGAATGCCAACGGACAGAAAGCCGATGGACAGAATGCCGAAAAATAGTTCAGAGTTCAGCCGAGGGCAGACACGCTCCGGAGTGCTCTATTCTAATCAGAGCCTCTGGTGCCATAACCGCCACTGGTAACCAAAACATGGGTCTTGTAGTTATCTGTCTGGGAAATACTCTATTTATCTATCTATCTATCTATCTATCAAATCTATCTATTTATATATCTGTCTATCGAATCTATCTATCAAATTTATCTATCTATATCTTATATATATATATATACGTATATATACACACAAACATACATATTTAGACATGTGTATGTATGTGTCTTTACCAGGCCTTTTATGAGGCCTTATATGTTTGAGCCCTTATAACTTCTTTTAAGCAATTTTTTAAAATTAATTTTTTATCAAAAAAATGATTTGATCAACCAAAAGGATTTAAACAGCTCTCATCCCATTGGCTGATTTGAATATTTCAGCCAAGAGGAATGCAATGGTACCCCTATATAAAAGGGGTACCTTGCATTCAATCTTCAGTGTGCAGCGGCCGATCCCATGAAGAGGACTTCTGTGTCGCCGATAACCTCCATCTATGCCGACTGCTCTGCCTCTGTGTCTCCGCCAAGAAGATAGAAGATAAACTTGCGATAGCAGAAAATGGAGCCGCCTGGATCAACTTCTTTTGCCGCCTAGATAAAGATGTTTCGCAGGAGTTCGTGAATGGTGAGCACCGATTTTGGAGTTAGTGTTAGTTTTTTTTTTTGGGGGGGGGGGGGGTTATTTTTTTTTTTAGATTAGGTATTTTCTTATTTTTTATGGACTACAAAAGAGCTAAGTGCCCTTTTAAGAGCAATGCCCATACAAATGCCATTTTCGGGGAAATGGGTAGATTAGGTTTTTGTTTTTGGTCAGGCTTTTTTTGGGGGGTTATAATTTTAGGGGGTATTTGGTTTATGTTCTTGCAAAAGAGCTGTTAACTGGGTAAAAAAGCAGCGTTAAGACGTTCTAACGCTGCTTTTTCACTACCACTGCTATTACGAGTCATGAAGGTTTAGGGTCATCGCACACTTCTTTGGCCTTACTGCAAAACGACTTATGTAAACTTCATAAAGTCTTTTTTCTATGGGACTTCCATAGCGCTGATATTACGAGTCTGTCCTGGGAGGCCAAAGTGAGCGGTACACCCTACCCTGTCAAGAGTCCTAACATTTAAAAGTCAGTAGTTAAGAGTTTTATGGTACAACGCCGTAACATAAAACTCATAACTAAAGTGCTAAAAAGTACACTAACACCCATAAACTACCTATTAACCCCTAAACCGTGGCCTTCCCGCATCGCAAACACTAAAATAAAATTTTTAACCCCTAATCTGCCGCTCCGAACACCGCTGCCATATACATTATATTTATGAACCCCTAATCTGCTGCCCCCAGCATCACCGACACCTACATTATATTTATTAACCCCTAATCTGCCGTCCCTAATGTCGCTGCAACCTACCTACACTTATTAACCCCTAAACTGCCACCCAAATGTCGCCGCCACAATAATAAACATATTAATCCCTAAACCGCCACACTCCTGCCTCACAAACATTAGTTAAATAGTATTAACCCCTAATCTGCCATCCCTAACATCGCTGCCACCTACCTACACTTATTAACCCCTAATCTGCCGCCCCCAATGTCGCCGCCACTATACTAAATGTATTAACCCCTAAACCTAAGTCTAACCCTAACGCCCCCTAACTTAAATATAATTTAAATAAATCTAAATAAAATTACTATCATTAACTAAATTATTCCTATTTAAAACTAAATACTTACCTATAAAATAAACCCTATGCTAGCTACAATATAACTAATAGTTACAATGTATCTAGCTTAGGGTTTATTTTTATTTTACAGGCAAGTTTGTATTTATTTTAACTAGGTACAATAGTTATTAAATAGTTATTAACTATTTAATATCTACCTAGCTAAAATAAATACAAAAGTACCTGTAAAATAAAACCTAACCTAAGTTACAATAACACCTATAATATAATTAAATTTACTAAATTAAATACAATTACCAAAATTAAATTAAATTAGCTAAAGTACAAAAAACAAACAATAAATTACAGAAAATAATAAACAAATTACAAGATATTTAAACTAATTACACCTAATCTAATAGCCCTATCAAATTAAAAAAGCCCCCCAAAAATAAAAAAAACCCTAGCCTAAACTAAACTACCAATAGCCCTTAAAAGTGTCTTTTGCAGGGCATTGCCCCAAAGTAATCAGCTCTTTGACCTGTAAAAAAAATACAAACAACCCCCCCCAAACAGTAAAACCCACCACCCACACAAACAACCCCCCAAATAAAATACTATCTAAAAAATCCTAAACTCCCCATCGCCCTGAAAAGGGCATTTGGATGGGCATTGCCCTTAAAAGGGCAGTTAGCTCTTTTGCAGGCCCAAACCCTTACCTAAAAATAAAACCCACCCAATACACCCTTAGAAAAACCTAACACTAACCCCCTGAAGATCGACTTGCAGTTCTGAAGACCGGACATCCATCCTCAAGGAAGCAGCAGGTCTTCATCCAACCGGGCCGAAGTCCTCAACGAAGCTGGGAGAAGTCTTCATCCAAGCCGGGCGATGTTGTCCTCCAGACGGGCAGAAGTCTTCATCCAGACGGCATCGTCTATCTTCATCCTTTTGACGTGGAGCGGGTCCATCTTCAAGACATCCGACGCATAGCATCCTCTTCATCCAATGACTACCTGACGAATAAAGGAACCTTTAAGTGACATCATCCAAGATGGAGTCCCTTAGATTCCGATTAGCTGTTAGAAATCGGAATTAAGGTATAAAAAATCCTATTGGCTGATGCAATCAGCCAATAGGATTGAAGTTCAATCCTATTGGCTGATCCAATCAGCCCATAGGATTGAGCTTGCACTCTATTGGCTGTTCCACTCAGCCAATAGAAAGCAAGCTCAATCCTATTGGCTGATTGGATCAGCCAATAGGATTTTTTATACCTTAATTCCGATTGGCTGATAGAATTCTATCAGCCAATCGGAATCTAAGGGACACCATCTTGGATGACATCACTTAAAGGTACCTTCATTTGTTGGGTAGTCGTCAGATGAAGAGGATGCTCCGCGTCGGATGTCTTGAAGATGGACCTGCTCTGCGTCGAATGGATGAAGATAGAAGATGCTGTCTGGATGAAGACTTCTGCCCGTCTGGAGGACCACTTCGCCCGGCTTGGATGAAGACTTCTCCCGGCTTTGTTGAGGACTTCGGCCCGGATGAAGACTTCTACCGCTTCCTTGAGGATGGATGTCCGGTCTTCAGAACTTTAAGTCGATCTTCAGGGGGTTTGTGTTAGTTTTTTTTAAGGGTGTATTGGGTGGGTTTTATTTTTAGGTTAGGGTTTGGGCCTGCAAAAGAGCTAACTGACCTTTTAAGGGCAATGCCCATCCAAATGCCCTTTTCTGGGCAATGGGGAGCTTAGTTTTTTTAGATAGTATGTTATTTGGGGGGTTGTTTGTGTGGGTGGTGGGTTTTACTGTTTGGGGGGTTGTTTGTATTTTCTTTTTACAGGTAAAAGAGCTGATTACTTTGGGGCAATGCCCCGCAAAAGGTCCTTTTAAGGGCTATTGGTAGTTTAGTTTAGGCTAGGGTTTTTTTTTTACTATGCAGGGGCTTTTTTTATTTTGATAGGGCTATTAGATTAGTTGTAATTAGTTTAAATATCTTGTAATTTGTTTATTATTTTCTGTAATTTATTGTTTGTTTTTTGTACTTTAGCTTATTTAATTTAATTTATTGTAAGTTAGGTTAGGTTTTATTTTACAGGTACTTTTGTATTTATTTTAGCTAGGTAGTTATTAAATAGTTAATAACTATTTAATAACTATTGAACCTAGTTAAAATAAATACAAACTTGCCTGTAAAATAAAAATAAACCCTAAGCTAGATACAATGTAACTATTAGTCATATTGTAGCTAGCTTAGGGTTTATTTTACAGGTAAGTATTTAGTTTTAAATAGGAATAATGTAGTTAAAGATTTATTTAGATTTATTTAAATTATATTTAAGTTAGGGGGTGTTAGGGTTAGACTTAGGTTTAGGGGTTAATACATTTAGTATATTGGCGGCGATGTTGGGGGCGGCAGATTGGGGGTTAATAAGTGTAGGTAGGTTGCGGCAACATTGGGTGCGGCAGATTAGGGGTTAATACATATAATGTAGGTGTCGGCGATGTTGGGGGCAGCAGATTATTGGTCTATAAGTATAATGTATGTGGCGGCGGTGTCCGGAGCGGCAGATTAGGGGTTAAAAAATATAATGCAGGTGTCGGCGATGTCGGGGGCAGCAGATTACGGGTTAATACGTGTAAGATTAGGGGTGTTTAGACTCGGGGTTCATGTTAGGGTGTTAGATGTAGACATAAATTTTATTCCCCCATAGGAATCAATGGGGCTGCATTACTGAGTTTTACGCTGCTTTTTTGCAGGTGTTAGACTTTTTCTCAGCCGGCTCTCCCCGTTGATTCCTATGGGGAAATCGCGCACAAGCACGTACGACCAGCTCACCGCTGACTTAAGCAGCGCTGGTATTGGAGTGCGGTAATGAGCAAAATTGTGCTCAACGCTCACTTTTTGCCTTTTAACAATGGGTTTAGAAAAACCCGTAATACCAGAGCTGTAGGTATGTGAGCGGTGAGAAAAAACTGCTCGTTAGCACTGCATAGCTCCTAATTCAAAACTCGTAATCTAGCCGTTAGTTTGTTATTTTTTGTAATGTTAGCTTTTTTTAGTTTTTGTGATTACATTTTTTTTTTGTAATGTTAGGTTTTTTTTTGTTTTTTTTTTGTACTGTTAGGTTTTTTATTTTGGGTAATGTTAGTTTTCTTTAGCAATTTAGTTTTTTTATTTTTTGTAATCTTTTATTATTTTTAGTATCTTTTTAATTTATTTCAGTGTATTTGAATTGGGGTTAAGTTAGGTGGTGTTAGGTTAGGGGGCTTAGTTATTAGGTTAATACTTTGTAATTTGGGTGATTGATGGTTTTGGGGTTAATAGGTGAATTAGGTACTTTTCTTTGTGGGGGGATGATGGTTTAGGGGTTAATAAGTTAATCAGGTGTTTGCTTTGTGGGAGGTTGGCGGATTAGGGGTTAATACGTTTATTAGGTCGTTTGCAATGTAAGGGGATGGATATTTAGGGGTTAATATGTTTATTAGACATTGTGATGTGGGGGATGATGGTTTAAGGGTTGATATTGCACATGTGTTAGGTGTTTGTTAAGGCTTCTAGGGAATTACAGTACTTTTTTACTCAGCAAAAGTCTAACTGCGCCTGCCTATGGGCTCCATTTATCATTACAGTTCTACATTTGTGCCTATTAATACACCGTCGTAAATTATCTCCTATTTATGAAACTGAAATACAACCAAAAAATATGAAATCCGACCTGAAAATCCGACCACTCTATTCGATCTCGCCAAGACACACATGTGTGCTAAATGAAGCTTAAAACTGTGCTTATTCAGTCGTATTTTTAGCAAATCAACTGAATGATCGCCAAATTTCCTATTTATCATTATTTTGCGCCATCAGAGAACCTAATGTTCTCCTACAATTACGACCTTCAAAGTTCTCCATATCCACTGTGGAGAACATTGCATTTACTCCAGTTTTTTCATGAGAGAAGATGGAATATTTTTTACTGTTGGCTGCTATTTTTTTTGCAAGGGGCTGTGAAAATCGTTTAGCTGATGGGAATATGCCCTTACGGAGACGCAAAAGAATGCTAAGACTGTTTCTACCCCAGTGTGGACTACAAGCATTGTCCGATAAGGAGATTAAGCAAAGATTTTGTATTAATAGGGAGAGTATAATCAATCTTTATTACTCCCTGATACAAAATTACATTAACCCTAGGACAAGAAGAACGAGGGCAATACCTGGACTGTTAAAATTATTGGCTGTTTTGCATTTCATTTCAACCGGGTCATTTCAGGCAGTCTCTAGTGCTGTGGTGGGCATGAGCCAGCCTTCATTTTGCAGACATCTAAGGATTGTTTTAAAATCAATTTTGAAACACCTTAATACGTTTATTTTCGTGCCCAGGAATGTGCAAGAATGGCACACAGTAAAGCCCTCATTTTATCAAGTAGCTGGTATGCCTAATGTTCTTGATGCCATTGATTGCACCCATATAGCTTTAAGACCACCATCTTTAATGGAGGAGCAATACAGGAATCGAAAAAGCTTCCATTCATTGAATGTTCAGGCTGTGTTTGATGCCAACCTAAAAATTTGGGCTGTGCTTTCTGGATTTCCTGGTTCCTGCCATGATTACCACATTCTCAAACAACCTGCATTATTTACATTGTTTGAACGTGGAGACATGCCACATGGTTGGCTATTCGGTGAATCTAACATTATTTTATTTGTGTGTTATTCTAACATTATTTTTTTTTTCTTTAAATTAATCTATGTATTTAAGCAAAATGGATATTATAATATCCATTTATTTTTGTTATTATTTTTAAAATTTGAAGGACATTAACTTTTTTCAATGTATATACCTTTATATCAATGAATAAACACAAGGTAATATTGATTATTGAAACTTATTTTTCATTTTGAAATTGTTATATTTTATTTTTTAAATTTTATTTTCTAATGTTTATTCTTAAAAGTAAATATAGATTTTATAATTCCTTTTCTAAATTTTGATTACGTGTAATGTTTTTATGTTTTTTTAGGTGACAGTGGTTATCCATGTAGATCATGGCTTTTGACCACAGTACCATCGCCTCATACACGTGCAGAGTTAAAATTTAACCGTAGCACAAGAAGTGCTATAGAGAGAACTTTCTGTGTTTTAAAGATGCGATTTAGGGTGTTGGACCGTTCAGGAGGAGACCTGCAATACTCACCGGAGAAGTGCAATGACATAATTTTTGTCTGCTGCATGTTGCATAACATTGCCATTTCTCAAGGTAACCTAGAGGAATTGTGTCCAGAGTTTCCTATAGATGATATTTATGTCCCCCAAGACATATTAAACAGGCACACTACTAGGGCCGGTGTTAAAAACCGTATTGAAATTATTGAAAGATATTTCTCATGTAAGTGTTGATTTTTAAATGGTATTTTTGAATCAAATTTGAGTATTGTAAATTAATTATTTTTTCTTTTTTTTTATTGTATTACAGAAACCATGGCTAACACCAGAATTGTTTAAAATTGGACATGAATAATCATCCAAAATCATAATTTAATCCCGTTATGTAATCTGATAGAGAAAAAAAACATTTGTTTATTTGTTAATTAAAGAAATTCAATTCTATTTGATAAATAAAGTTTTAAAAAATCAACAAATTTAATTTTTTGAAATAATTTACTAGTATTTTTCTTATTTAAATAACCATTATTTGTATTCAACTTTTTCAAACATTTAAAGGGCCATTATACACTCATTTTTTCTTTGCATAAATGTTTTGTAGATGATCTATTTATAAAGCCCATAAAGTTTTTTGTTTTTTTTAAATGTATAATTTTGCTTATTTTTAAATAACATTGCTCTGATTTTCAGACTCCTAACCAAGCCCCAAAGTTTTATTTGAATACCGTCAGCTACCTTCTCCAGCTTTCTCCTGTTTGTGTAAAGGGTCTTTTCATATGCAAAAGAAGGGGGAGGGGGAGTGTCTTATTTCCCACTTGCAGTGGGCTTTCCAACTGCCTTTTCAACAGAGCTAAACTGAGAGATTCTAAGTAAGTCTTTAAACCGTTTTATACTGGATTTTTATATCAGTATCTGTGCATCTTATTCTTTATAGTAGTGTCTATTACATGCAGTTATATGAAAATGAGTGTATACTGTCCCTTTAACTGTTTTTCAATATAAACTTCAACATTCAATACATTTGAATGCATAACTTTTCAAAAAGAAACACATAAAACATTTATTTTCAACAATATAAAGTGCAAACATATGAAAATCTAAAAATTATTTATCATTGATTTGAAAATCTTCAATTCAAAATTTCAAATTTTGTGTTGTAATAATCCCTCTTAAATTCAGAATCTGCTTTTAATATTGCATTTCTTTCTTCTTAACATTTCTTTAAAAAAATAACTTTGCTCATTCCTAAATGCCAAAGCCATGTCAGTAAGGTTTTGTATGTCATTTCCCCTGCCTGGTACATCTTGTTGGTTTCTCAATTCTTCAGGTCTTTCATCTTCCTCTGATTCATTGACCATTATATTAGGTGGAGTTGGTCCCTCTGGTGTGTGTCCCTCTATCTGTGTCTCATCCTCATCTTCTGGACAGAATCCTCAACCAGAGGTTCCAAACTGATTTTGTCCTGATCTTCTGTGTAATAGATGTAATATATGTATTAATAATATTTAGTTTACATTATATGTTAACAAACTGAAGATTACAATTCAATTATTACATACCTTCGAATAATGACATCGAACTGTCCTGCATAGTCTGTAGTAATGCACGAACACTTATAACATTGAAAACACGTACAACATTAGAATATGAATTTTAAGAACAGTAACTAAAAATAACATTTAGATACAAAAAATATTTTTATTGTGTCTATTTACACATTTTGTATAGTATTTAAGACTAATAATTACTATTCAAATTTATATAAAAAAATGAGAAAAAAAAATAAACACATTCACAAATTGTATATTATTTTTTTTTTTATTTACTATCGGCTAGATTACGAGTCTTGCGTTAGCCTTAAAAAGCAGTGTTGAGAGGTCCCAGCACTGCTTTTTTAATGCCCGCTGGTATTGCAAGTCTGGAAGGTACCGGTGTACCGCTCACTTTTCTTCCGCGACTCGAGCTTACCGCAAATCCCCTTACATAAATAGCGTATCCTATCTTTTTTAATGGGACTTGCCAAACGCAGGTATTACGAGTCTTGGAAGAAGTGAGCGGTACACCCTCTCCGTTCAAGACTCCTACCGCATTTAAAAGTCAGTAGTTAAGAGTTTTATGGGCTAATGCCGTAACATAAAACTCTTAACTTAAGTGCTAAAAAGTACACTAACACCCATAAACTACCTATTAACCCCTAAACCGAGCCCCGCCCCCACTTCAGAAACACTTTAACAAAGTTTTTTTAACCCCTAATCTGCCGACCGTATATCGCCGCCACTGTAATAAATATATTAACCCCTAAACCGCCGCACTCCCGCCTCGTAAACACTAGTTAAATTTTATTAACCTCTAATGCCAATCCTAACATCGCCGACATCTATCTACATTTATTAACCCCTAATCTGCCGCCCCCAATGTCGCCGCTACTATATTAAATTTATTAACCCCTAAACCTAAGTCTAATCCTAACCCTAACACCCCCTAACTTAAATATAATTTAAATAAAATGAAATAAAATTACTACAATTAAATATATTAATCCTATTTAAAACTAAATAATTACCTATAAAATAAACCCTAAGCAAGCTACAATATATAACTAATAGTTACATTGTAGCTAGCTTAGGGTTTATATTTATTTTACAGGCAACTTTGCATTTATTTTAACTAGGTAGAATAGTTATTAAATAGTTATTAACTATTTAATAAGTACTTAGTTAAAATAAGTTCAAATTTACCTGTAAAATAAATCCTAACCTAAGTTACAATTACAACTAACACTACACTATCATTAAATTAATTTACTAAATTACCTACAATTAAATAAAATTAAATTAAATAAACTAAAGTACAAAAAAACCCCCACTAAATTACAGAAAATAAAAAAATACATGAATTTTAAACTAATTACACCTAAAGTACAAAAACCCCCCCACTAAATTACAGAAAATAAAAAATACATGAATTTTAAACTAATTACACCTACTCTAATCCCCCTAACAAAATAAAAAAGCCCCCCAAAATAATAAAAAATCCCTACCCAATACTAAATTACAAATAGCTCTTAAAAGGTCTTTTAGAGGGGTATTGCCCCAAAGTAATCAGCTCTTTTACCTGTAAAAAAAAAATACCCCCCACATTAAAACCCACCACCCACACAACCAACCCTACTCTAAAACCCACCCAATCCCCCCTTAATAAAACCTAACACTACCCCCTTGAAGATCACCCTACCTTGAGCCATCTTCACCCAGCCGGGCCCAAGTGGTCCTCCAGAGGGGCAGAAGTCTTCATCCGATCCGGGCAGAAGAGGTCCTCCAGATGGGCAGAAGTCTTCATCCAGGCGGCATCTTCTATCTTCATCCATCCAGAGCGGAGCAGGTCCATCTTGAAACCAGCTGATGTGGAGCATCCTCTTCTTCCAACGACTCCCAACGAATGAAGGATCCTTTAAATGACATCATCAATGAAGTTCAATCCTATTGGCTGATCCAATCAGACAATAGGATTGAGCTTGCATTCTATTGGCTGTTTCAATCAGCCAATAGAATGTGAGCTCAATACTATTGGCTGATTGAATAAACCAATAGGATTTTTTCTACCTTAATTCCGATTGGCTGATAGAATCCTATCAGCCAATCGGAATTCAAGGGACGCCATCTTGGATGACATCATTTAAAGGAACATTAATTCGTCGGGAGTCGTCAGAAGAAGAGGATGCTCCACATCGGCTGGCTTCAAGATGGACCCGCTCCGGATGGATGAAGATAGAAGATGCCGCCTGGATGAAGACTTCTGCCCATCTGGAGGTCCTCTTCTGCCCGGATTGGATGAAGACTTCTGCCCCTCTGGAGGACCACTTGTGTCTGGCTGGGTGAAGACGGCTCAAGGTAGGGTGATCTTCAAGGGGGTAGTGTTAGGTTTTATTAAGGGGGGATTGGGTGGGTTTTAGAGTAGGGTTGGTTAAAAGAGCTAGTTACTTTGGGGCAATGCCCCACAAAAAGCCCTTTTAAGGGCTAATTGTTATTTAGTATAGGGTAGGGAATTTTATTATTTTGGGGAGATTTTTTATTTTGTTAGGGGGATTAGAGGACGTGTAATTAGTTTTAAAAAATTTTAATTATTTTTTTATTTTCTGTAATTTAGTGGTTTTTTTGTACTTTAGTTTATTTAATTTAATTGTATTTAATTGTAGGTAATTTAGTAAATTAATTTAAAGATAGTGTAGTTAGGTGTAATTGTTAGGATTTATTTTACAGGTAAATTTATACTTATTTTATCTATGAAGTTATTAAATAGTTAATAATTATTTAATAACTTCTAACTAGTTAAAATGAATACAAAGTTGCCTGTAAAATAAATATAAACCCTAAGCTAGCTACAATGTAACTATTAGTTATATTGTAGCTATGTTATGGTTTATTTAATAGGTAATTATTTAGTTTTAACTAGGATTAATTTATTTAATTGTAGTAATTTAATTTCGTTGTATTTAAATTATATTTAAGTTAGGGGGTGTTAGACTTAGGTTTAGACTTAGGTTTAGGGGTTAATAAATTTAATATAGTAGCGGCGACGTTGGGGGGTCAGATTAGGGGTTAATAAATATAATGTAGTTGTCAGCGATGTTAGGGACAGCAGATTAGGGGTTAATAAATAAAATGTAGGGTTCAGCGATGTTGGGGGAATCAGATTAGGGGTTCATAAGTATAATGTAGGTGGCGGCGGTGTCCAGAGGGGCAGATTATGGGTTAAAAATATAATGCAGGTGTAGGCGATGTTGGGGACGGCAGATTAGGGGTTAATAAGTGTAAGATTAGGGGTGTTTAGACTCAGGGTTCATGTTAGGGTGTTAGGTGTAGACATAAATGTTATTTCCCCATAGGAATCAATGGGGCTGCGTTAGGAGCTGAACACTGCTTTTTGCAGGTGTTAGGTTTTTTTGTTAGGTTTTTTTTCAGCTGAATCTGCTCATTGTTTCCTATGGGGAAAAATCGTGCACGAGCACCCTGCTACCGTAAGCAACGCTGATATTGAGGTGAGATGTGGAGCTAAATTTTGCTCTACGCTCACCTTTTTGCGGATAACGCCGGGTTTAAAAAAAAAACATAATACCAGCGTTGTCTTAAGGGAGCGTTGAAAAAAAATGCTCATTAGCAACGCACCCCTGTTACCGCAAAACTCGTAATCTTGATGTATGATTGCTGAATTCATCATAAATTTTACTTTGTTGAAGTTATAATTAGATGGGAGAACATGCCAAAAGCACTACATGACAGGAAATAGTAATGACATGTTGTTGTCTTGCTAAGGTATAACATTGTTGCTAAAATACTTAAACATATGTAATAGAGCTGCAGAAACATGTGTACTAGACTAAAAAGTTTATTTTAACCTTTACAGGGACACTGAACACAATTTTTTTTTCTTTCATGATTCAGATAGACCATGCACTCCTATTATCAATTTTTCTTCATTTTCTTACTATCTTTATTTGAGAAAGAAGGCATCTAAGCTATTTTTTGGTTCAGACCCTGGACAGCACTTGTTGATTGGTGGATGAATTTATCCACCAATCAGCAAGAACAACTTAGGTTGTTCACCAAAAATGGACCTGCATCTAAACTTACCTTCTTATATTTCAAATAAAGACACCAAAAGAATAAAGATAATGTGATAATAGGAGTAAATTAGAAAGTTGCTTAAAAATGCATGCTCTATCTGAATCACGAAAGATGTCCCTTTAAAGTGAAGGTAAATTTTGATGAATTAGTGCCCAGTTTTTAATAATCCTATTAAAAACAAGGGCACTTTAATTCATTAAAATTGACATTTCACTTCCTTTCTTCAAAAACTTACCTTTTAATCCTGGCAGCCGCTCCAGCACTTCCTCAGCCTGTCGCAAGCCGTCTTTGCGGGTCCAAAATGACGAATCTGGCTTCCTCCAATCACGGCGTTGCATCATGCCAAGATTCCTCCGGGGGGGAAGCCATGATTGGAGGAAGCCGGATTTGTCATTTCTGACATCTGCAGAGGCGCCCGACGGCCGGGGGAATCGCTGGAGCAGCTGCCAGGATTAAAATGCACGTTTTTGAAGAAAAGAAGTGAAATGTCAACTTTGATGAATTAAAGTGCCCTTGTTTTTAATAGGATTATTAAAAACGGGCACTAATTCATCAAAATTGACCTTTACTTTAAGGACGTTTTAAAAAACATAACCATATAAAACTTAAATTTGGCTAACATGTACATTTTATTCTTTCGTTCAATAATATCTGATATATGAACAACAAAAGTTATAAGGTCTTTTATGTCCTTAAAATCATGTAAAGCTGTGATGTTGAATTTTCAAATTATTGATATTTATAATTTAAAATATTTAAAATTGATGCATAATTGGGGGGCGGAGCCAACTCTGAAGCCAGACGGTCGCACTTTTCAACAGCTCCTTCCATATTTTCTATAAAAGATCAATTTAGCGACCGTTTGTGGCTATCTACCTTGTTATAAAACTACTAATGTTAGTCTGAGAGCACAGACATTCTCGACAACCACTTTTACTAGGAGTGGCACCTTATATACAGGCTTCTTATGCCCTGATATGCTCTTCGCTGGCTGCGCAGTTTATAGCAGCCATCTTGCGGCCTAACTGACTCCCTCATCTAGGAGCAAAACTGACTGAGAGACTCTATCCTTAATTCCTACCTTAGAGGACCGCTATCCTTTCTCATCATGGAGGACACTGAGCGCATATTGGTGCAGATGCATACTTTCCTGGAGGCGTGTAGGAGTGCATTAGGATGCCGGCCTGAAACGGAGTCTCAGCAACCAGAAGCGATACTCTCACCATATGCCGCCTACTCTACCAAGCCTGCTCCTGAGGATGGAGGAACTGCGGGACTACAGAATATGCCGCCTAGGAGTCATCAGCCTATGCTTGGTGTTGGTCCAGTTGGTGTACCCGGGAACAGTTACAGCGGCAGAGAAGGCCTTATCCCTCCCACATGCTCGGATCCGTTTGGCTGGCTAGCGCCGCGTGCAGGGGAGAAATCCTCAGGCCCACAAAGTCTTACCTTCCACTCCGGGCGCGGGCGACAGTGGAGCGGCTCCGAGCTTAGATGTTCCTGGCCTCTGAGCAGATGTGCACTCCCACCCGCTCGGTGTTCCCACTGCCGCTATCACCGCCATTATGCACATGCATGGGACCTGCAATGGGATCCTGGAGGACAGCTAAGGTGATCTTAACCAAGGGGAGCTCTCGGCATATGGGCCAATATTGTGTGGGGTCCCTCAGACCTGGATTATTATGCCTGGCTGGTGGTCCTGGCCGCAACCTATAATATGAGGGCAGCGTGTTTTCCCTAGTCTTAGTTAAGGCAATGGTTAGTCCGGCCATTGTTACAGTACCCCTGACAGAAGGATCGCTTATGGTCACAGCGAATAAAGAGACACTATTTTCTACATTATGGAGCGGTCTGGCTTTTAATGGAGACATATTCTTTTGGTTCTCTTAGCATATGACGACCACTTTAAGCCTGAACTTCTATATCTCTTTATCTGATGGGTCTGTTTGATGTGCTCATATATCTATTATACTGACCACCGCTATACTGTATATTATATGTAGTTCCTCTTAAGCATGTATTTTACTACACACCAGATGTGACCCAACCAAATAATTATCAGTATGTAGCTCTAAGATCTTTTATAATGCTAATAACTCTTAAAGACTGTTATAATGCATACTATATTATATATACACTGTCACAAAGTTATTCTATTAGCACAGTTTTATCCTTGATATGCAACCTTTTACTTGCTATATGTATTACATGTTAGCTATACAGTTCCATAGCTTCCTGCTAGGGACTTCCCTTCATGTTTAATACAGTCAGTTTATAACGTTTAGTTTAACCAGTTTTTTACCCTAGCCTCAGCTCAATTTAGTTTTCATAGTATGTTCCTGTGAATTAGGTCATGCAGCATTGATCTTACCATAATGTATTGTATGTATGTTTATTTACATGAGGAGCTATACTATATTTATATACACGGGTAAGAATTTACAGTTAATTTGTGTCGGCTAATATACAACTATATTTTATTCTTAATGTGTCCGCCTCGGGGCAATGTTTCAACATAAACATGTTTAATTTATCATATCTGCTCCCTATCAGAAGCTTACTTTGCTCAGTCATTATTGCCCTTGGGATGGACACAAGTTAATGTAGGTCTGCATCCTCCTATTCACCTCATGAGCAGAATTCTTGTATTATAGAAATTAAGACTATTCAAATCAATATGCTATGGTCACACCTTTTGACTGCAGTTTGAATAGGCATCTCAATTATCAAAGTTTACTGCTGACTTGTTCAACTATGTTTTATATATGCTAATTAGATTGTTTATGAGATGAAGATAATGTTTATACACTGTATTATATCATATCTATAGGCTCATTATTGTTTGCCCTCCGAGAGATCAACAGAATCCCAATATTTCATTGTATAGTTTTCCCAAATTTACAAGCTCTCATACTGTATATATTCTCTTTGTGCTTGGGTGCAATCTGTGTGCGTGACTTCTTGCCGCCAGCGGCCGAGGCGGCGGGATGTTATGTTTACCAAACAGATAGCCTCACAGATTAGTTGTGGATATAATTGTCCCCACATTTATATAATCTTCCAAATTTAAAATCTGAGATATCCTATCGAAATCTAGCTGCAACCCTTATATATACGTAGTTCCCTCTATCCTACCATATCTTACTATGTATACTCACCCTACAGCCCACCTTTAACTGCACTACTAGCTCTCTTCAGCAGTGCCACGAGTAAGAGTGTCTCTCTATAAATTTTGGTTGCTCTCAATTGTTCCTATATGTGAAGACACTCATTTCCCTAGCCCTAGTTCGGAGATAGTGGGATAACCCACAAATATAATAAATATTTAGAGGCCAATACATAGAATGTTAATACTACTCCATATATTTCTATCACCTCCCCCCCCCCCACCCATGATAATGTACTCTCTATTTTAGAGGGGCTCAATACGCGGTTTGTCTTGTGTATACCGCAATTTAACTGTTGCATTCCTCACTTCCTAAGCTTTAATCCCCACATAATATTAAAGAGAAGAATCTGTAAGATCATCTGGATCAGCAGGACTGATCACTGTTGCCTTCCATCTATATTTATGCTCTTGACACGGCGTCTGGTAGTCCCTATCAAGGTATTGGATTGAATATACCATTTCAGACTTCATTTATTATCACAGGAAGCTAATATTATATTTAAATACTCCACTTCAGATTCTATCTTTCACTACAGGAAGTGCATATTATTCTATATTTTTCATAGCATTATATATATTGGTTATACTCTACCTACCCTATTTATTTCAAGACAGTTGCTATACGCTTGAATCTACATAAATTATGAGTAGTCCTGTGGATTCATTAGTACTCCTAGTTAACACCCCTCATGTCTTATGTTATATGAATCTTCAGGTCCTCAAGAACAAAATTGTTTTTAAACTTAAAAAAATAGAGGTTTATCATTGAGATCCAAAAGTGGTCTCCTTGGTTACAGGTTCCTTCTTTCGCTACATTATCTCCTGCTACTTTTGTTGGCCCAAGAGTAATCTAATGTGTCATGTAGAAGGTTCCTGAAAGATTAGCATCTTACCTGTTTAATGTTCGCAAATTATGTAAATAGTTGGCTAAACGTCTCTGGCATGTTTATTGTATTACTCCTGTAACATTGAAGCCTTATTTCATATGACAAAAGAATGTGTTATTATGATCTATGTATGTCTTTAACTAAACCTCAATAAAAATTATAAATAAAAAAAAAAAAAAAAAATTGATGCATAATTTAGTCTATTAGTACATGTTTAATGTACAGTACATCTAAAGAGTTTTTAAACAAAATTTAAACATCACTGCTCTAGGCCTGTAGCTTCAGTTCATACATATAACATTCCAATATCAAATTATTAGCTATGATTTCCAAGAAAAATGAATAATATATTATATATATATATATATATATATATATATATATATATATATATATATATATATATATATATATATATATATATATATATATATATAAAAAAACAATAATCAATGAACAATCACTTACTGATGCCTTCTTCTTTTTGTGCTATATCATGTCAGGTGGATGGTTGGGGCTCTTGAGAGGTGTTTTCATGTTCAAAAGGTTTGATTCCTGTTTATCTACCTCCTCTTCCTCACATCCCTCATCATGTTGCTCTAATGAGATAAACATATACATGTATTAAATACATGTATTAAAATAACTAATAATAATAATATTAACTTACCTCTAAAATCCATAGTGTCTGAGGGAACATCCAGGCCAACCACAACAGCATCACCCATGCTTGCATAAAGTATCTGTTCAAAGTCTGTTAATCCTGCCCTATATCCGGGGCCCCCACTGGTTCCTCTAGCTGATTGCTTTTCTCTGCAAACCTTTTTCTTCATGTTTTTTCTAATATCGGTTACCCTCTTCTGACAGGCCCTTACAACCTTCGGAAAACTTCCTTCTGCAGAAACCGATAGACTGATTTGGGACCAAATTGATCTCTTTCTCTGCGGGTTTACCATTCTTGCTTGGTACCCAATAATTTAATTGTAATGTTCGATAACCAATTCATCCAAAATACAATTTTGCCGATGCGTAAACATTATAATTCTCCCGCTTTTGGTTTTTCCAGCTTGGGCAGATGCCATTGTAAAATTGAGTTATTAAAGTGCGCAAAAAAAAAAACTAAAGTTGTGAAACAAAATAAACTTTGCTTTATAACGGTTTTAAAACAATGTATCTATTTAGTTGATGAAAAGGGGTGTATACTGTTACATTTTGTTCTAGAAAGATCCCTATGTCGCATTTTCTATTTCATTGAATACATGGATTTCCATTTTATTGGAGTCATGTGATTTCGTATTTTTAAAAAGGTTAAAATGTAAAGAAACATTATCAGAATTATGATTAAGAATAGTTCATTTTAAAATCATAGTAATATTTTAAAAAAATATATCAAGTTTTCTTGGACATTAGTAACAGTTACATATGTTTAATTTGTTATTGTTTGCAAGAAATAGTCCTTTTGTTCCGCAGATCTATCCAATGTTTCTTTTTATTTCAAATTTATACAAATAAAGATACATTTCATTTTCTGTAAAAAAAGAAGAATAATACAATGTATATTGTTTTTAAAGTGAATGTTTAAACCGTTAAAAAATAATAATAATAATAATAATATATATATATATATATATATATATATATATATATATATATATATATATATATATATATATATATATATATATATATATATATATATATATATAAGGAAATGCATTATTTCTCCAAATTGCGCATTTTATAAACAAAATTAGTACAGTTTAGCATTGATTGATATTTTGAAAATGACACGTTCTAAAAAGTTCTCAATTGGAGAATTATTAACAATTTTTTATACAATGGACATATATTTCCCTAAAAAAGGAAGGCTATTTTCACTTTGCAGCAGGACAGAAGAAATCGGATTCTTTGTGAGATGGTGCGTTGAGTGAGGAGAGTCTCTGGCCAAAATAGGACAAGAAAGCAATGCCTGAAAAGATACAACGATTTGTACAGGAAGCAATCTAAACTGCGCACTTTGATTAGGATTTACCTTACAAAATGTAAGCATGATACAATATTAATGTTGTTTATTACTAGAATAAATTTAGACATCAGCAAATATTTTTTATTTTTGATTCTTGTTATAAATTTTATTGATGCTTTATCGATATTAAAGTAGGTATTTTCTTCTTTACTATTGAATAATAAATGCTTTACATCACTAAATAAAAAAATTAAGTCTGTTTGTGTCTTGTAATTTTTATTTAGTTAATGCATTTTAAAATATATTTACAATTCTTTTTTTTTAATAATACAAATCATAAAATTTAAAAATGTAATTGTTTTTCTATTCTCTTTTATTTAATATAAGTCAAAACAAGAAGAGCGTCCAGGTACCTTTGTCTTATTGAGACAACGTCTTCCATTTCTGGAGGTGAATCAGATCCACTGCCCACGGTTTTCATGGACAATGATGGGACTGATGGGACAGGTATGAAAGAAGTAACTGAAAATCTCATTCCTGAATGAAATCGAATAAATGTATTAAATTTTTTTCAATATTTTTTTTTTATTAAAGGAAGACATAATAGTAGGCAAAATAGTTGTACCAGGACATTAAGCAATGAAGCAGAAGAAGTTGAAATTCACAACATTCAACAAGGTAATTTAAAATTGTATTATAATTTCAATTGTTTTAAATTATATATTATATTTGAAATTGATGGAAATTTGTATCACAATTAATGTTATTACATGAAGAGAATATAAACGATGAAGAAATTAATCATGAAGAGTCAGATGAGGCTGAAGTTCAGAATATTAATGTTATTGAAGACGAGATTGAAGAGGAAGAAGATTTGGAGCAAGTGGACGAGGTGGAGCACGATGAAGAGGAGGTTCATCCAGGAACATTAGGTGAAACACTGTTGAAAATGATATCAACTATCATTACAAACAAAAATCAATCACAGATTTCATGTTTTTAGTAATGATTTAAAGGGACACTCAGGTCAAATTAAGTTGTCATAATTCAGATACAGCATGTAATTTTAAACAACTTTACTATTTACTTCCATTAAAAAAAACTGCACAGTCTTTTATATTTACACATTTTGAGTAACCAGCTCCTACTGAGCATGTGCAAGAATTCACAGACTATACGTATATGCATTTGTGATTGGCTGATTGCTATCACATGGTACAGGGGGAGTGGAAAGATACATAACTTTGAAATTTGTTAAAAAAAAATCTACTATTCATTTGAAATTCAGAGTAAATGCTATTGTATTGTCTTGTTATTATGCAGATCTACTGTGTTTAGTGGTCCTTTAAACCAAAGTAAAGTAATTATCAGGTAACAGAAAATGACAAAAATAATAATGTATTTTTTGTGCATTGCATTTTCAATATAATTCTATATTTTACTCTCTCTCTTTTATCTATATTTTTGAAAATATCTATCTACACATATATATATATATATATATATATATATATATATATATATATATATATATGTGTGTGTGTGTGTGTGTGTGTATATATGTATATATATAGTTATTAAATGTTATGTAGATGTATATTTATTTATTTTAAATTTCTTTAAATAAAATATATATATATATATATATATATATATATATATATATATATATATATATATATATATATATACACAGAGATTTTTTACTATACAGGTGGCACTCGTTTTACAACGGTTCAATTTACACTGTTTCAGAATAACAACCTTTTTTTCCAGTCATGTGACTGCTATTGAAAAGCATTGAGAAGCAGTGCATTTATTAAAATAGCCAGTAGGTGGAACTGTCTGCTTGTGTTGCAGCAAAGCCAAGCAAGCTGAAATTAACCAGTTTAACCAGACCTGAGCTATCGAGCAGATTTCAAAGGAACAATTTATATATATATATATATATATATATATATATAATGATTTTACAGAAAAATATTTTAATTATAGAAATATAGAAAAAGAAATATAGAGAGATAGTGAGAAAGAGAGAGAGAGAGAGAGAGAGAGAGAGAGAGAGAGAGAGAGAGAGAGAGAGAGAGAGTTACAAAATCAATATTAGGTTATAAAATAATGTTTCCATTTACAGCAATGCAAGAACATAAAAGCACCGAATAGGTGCAAGATGAGGACTCTGCTTCACCTCAATAGTATGACTGGAGTAAGTGATCAAAAATAGATTTATTAGAATCAATGTATAAAGCATTTTAGAAACTTTGCTAATGCTGCTGCTGATTCTAGAAAGACCAATGTGTTACTGTTTACTTTTAGCAATGCAATTAAAAACATTTTCATGTATAATTTGTATATTAATTTTTTTTTGGTTGTTTTTTATAGTTCCAGGTGATGATAAGATTTAGTTGAACAAAAGAGAACTATTAGAAGTCCTGCTTAAAGCAGAAACAGGACTCATAAGCAGTTACTCTACAGTGAGGAAAATGAGACTCAAATATGAAAAAAAAATTAAAAAAAATGTATTTGTGTGTTATTAAAAACTTTATGAATGTGATATTAACATATTTTTTATTTTTTTTATATTTATAATAAATTTATATATGATTTGAATATAACAATTTGTTGTCCAATTCATTACTATCTTTAAAAAAGTTATACTATCTTATCAAGATTAACAAGATTAGAGCTCAATGTAAGACGTGTCAACAGTTCAAGTATTTAGAATAGGAGTCAAATGGTTTTTTTTATAAAAAAATGGGAGACTGACCAACTGCAACTTCAACAAAATTATCAGTTTCGCTTTCGTTTACTATTTATAGATATGAGTAAAATAAACAATTTTGTTTTATTCTATAAACTACTGACACTATATCTCCCAAATTCCAAATAAAATAATTGTCATTTAGAGCATTGCTTGTTGTCAGTAGTTTATAAAATAAAACAAAAAAATATTAATTTTATTCAAACACGTACATATAAATAGTAAAACTAGAGAAACTGATAATTTTGCAGTTGTCTCTTAATTTTTTTATTTTTGTTTGTGTGTTTGTATTTAATATAACAGGTAGTGTGAGACAGAAACTGTGCCAAGGTCAGAACCAGGTAGACATGTCAGGAACAGGATTGCTTCAGTCTTCACATGAATTAACCCTAACTGAAATTCTGGCTTTAACATAGGTTTTTTGCAAATTAATAATTTCCTTGTTTTCCCCTAAGAAATTAAATATACATATAAAATACATTTACTGTATAAGAAAATAAGAACCAAACAAATATAAGTATTTACTAAACCTTTTTATTTCTTTCTAAAATGTAAATTAATAAACATATCCATATTATGGATGTTATTCTGCAGACACAGCATTTGGCTCTTTTAGGAGCTGGAATTGTTCTTCTGAAAGTGCAACACACTAAGATCTGGACTTGTACAGCTCTTGGTGTGTTGCACTTTTACAAGAAAAATAAATTATATATATATATATATATATATATATATATATATATATATATATATATATATATATATATATATATATATATATATATATACAGTATATATGTGTGTATTGACTTTTTTGTTATTGCCATGTTTTTATGCAATTTAATATAAACCATATTAAAATTATAATGTTATATTTATAAGGATGAGAGGCTGATAAAGTATTATAAGCAATATATACATGGTGTGAACTAGAGAACTAACAGTTCAATGTCATGGAAGATTGAGGCAAATCAACACACAGCACATTTCTATGAGTCTACCAGTCTCTCACCATGTCTGTGAAACTAACAGATTCATTTCCCTGGAATATCCTCTATACCTCATACCAGCACTCACTACAAACCACACCTTCGTCTCTGTCACAGCCTCTCTCACTTAAGGTGGATTAGCCAAATGTTCTTCTCAGATAATGAGGAAAATAAAATAACAAAACAGAAAGCAATGTATTAATGCCATAACAACAAATTAATGGTTTATCACTGGCTACTTTATGTTGGGTGTATATAGTTTGGAATTAAGTAAAGTCTCACACGTTCTGCTATTTTTTCTCAAATGTTGTTGCCTAGTTATTGAGGAATGCAAGAAAAATGGTAGTTGTGCATATACATTAATTAGCCAGAGAGTTTACGAAGAATGATGGTTAATGTAGGCAACAGAATGGAGCAGCACCTGCCTTTTATCATTTCAGTTCTGATTATCTCTGTTTGGGAAGGCAAGTTCTTTTTTTTAATGTGTTAAGAATTCCAACTGCACAATGTTCCAATATTAAGATATACAGATGGGCTCTACATTATTTGAGAAACTGACCTGTCCTACTATGGTTCTATAGCTACTGATCATAGTTTAAATGGACATTCAAAATTTAAAGTTACATTAAACTCTCAAAAAAAAATCATTTTTATGGAAAGCTACTATTTAAAAATGTTAAACATATTTTGTAATGAAAAAAAATGTTAAGTTAAAGCTGTTTATTTTTATTTAAAGCTCAGGCAGTAAAATCTGTGTACAACTGGACCCAAAGTCCTGAATGCTTACTGGCTGAAAATCAGGATTCCTACATTTTTATTAGCAAATATAATAAAAAAAAATTTTAAGTACAGTAACTTCCATTTAGCAAAAAACTAAAACTGTAATATAGTTTAGGTGAAACAAAGAAAAACACTTTTTTTGTAATTTTAACCCCTTAACAACAGACCCTACATTTTATTTTCTGCCCTTGGTGATAAAGGGTTAAATGAAAAGTGACAAAGTGCTTTGTCTTGACCCATCTTTATATATTTGTTATACATTTTATTTTAATAAAAATATTTTTTTATAATTTTATTTCATTAAAGTGTTTTTTTTTATTTGTTTTTTTATCCCTACATTGTATTTCTGCTCTAATACAATACATAATGGTCCAGATTACAAGTGGCACACTATTGATAGCATGGGATGTGATAATCAATTTCGCTGAACCACTCTAACATTAGCATACAACTTAATACTACACGTCCATTATAAATCCCATTTAGCATGCCTGAGTTTTTCACTCACTTATGATGAGGTAGATTTATCATACCAATGCCAATCAGCCGCTAGCAGCAGGGTGTCAATCAACCCGATCGTATTCAATTGGGCGAATTGATCTCCGCAGCCTCAGAGGCAGTGGACGAGTTAAGGAGCAGCGGTCTTAAGACCACTGCTTCTTAACTCCTGCTTCCAGTGAGCCTGAAGGCTCATGTGGAAACAGGGGTATAAGGCCCCATTTGAACCGTAATAAATCGGCCCCAAAGTCTTTACTTTAAACTTGTAATACAAGCGCTAATCCATCAGCACTACATTTTTACATTGTGCCCAGTTAGTGCTCAAGCAAAATAAAAATATAAAAAAAAATAGTGCACCACTTATAATCTGGCCCTTAATCAATTTTCTTGAAAGGTATTGCAGGGACCAGTGCAACCTATAGTCCAAAATTTGAGGGTATTTTATGTTGGGTTTAAAAAATGAAGGGCTAGATTACAAGTGGAGTGGTATTTTGTTTTTTTTTTGCGTTTGTGAAAACACTGATACTGTTAAGCGTGTATAACTAGGCTGACCATATTTCCTTGAGACAAAAACGGGACATTGAGCGGTCAAAAACGGGACGGGGTTAATATTCTTTATTTATATGAAAAAAAGTAAGATTTTAACAAAAGTTAACTTTTATAACACGAATTTAAACTATTGAGCCAACAATTATCCTTCAGTGACAGTAGAACTCATACAAAAAAATTTAGGTAGACGTAGAGCTAGAGGGGGACTGTATTTCATCATGATTGTACCATGAATATTTGTCTGATGAAACAAATTTACACAGCAAATTTCGGTCTTTCAACACCATATAATAAAACTTCTCACACTCCATGGGCTGATGTATCATGCATATGAAATTATTTTTACTTTAAATTTGATGCACACAGAAAATTGGCAAATCTATATAAAAATAAAGCACAAATGTTCTGACTTATAAAGACACCCTATAAAATGCTTTTTATTATAACTGTTGTTAAGGGAAATAAAATTACTTATCCAATAACCATTCTAAAGACGAAGGTTCCCTCCATTAGATCACATCCAACATGACCCCCCCCCCCACACACACACACACACAATATTCATTAATAGTAATATATATTATGGAACTTGTCTCAGACTCATTGTTACTTTTAAACAGATGGATACCCAAGCCAAGTTTGTTGTTTAAACAAAGAAAATCAAAGAGAACATGCTTATATAATAAGAGCTGATCCTGAAGCTTGTGAACAAAAGTATTACAATTTAATGTATCATACAAACAACAAACATGCTTTAAAAAAGTGAGATTATCCTATCTTGCCAAGGCAAATTCCCCCATATTAACTGATTTTAAAGGGTAAAAGCCTCTGAACTTGCGCTTGGTTTGAATATCTGGATAGTAGTTGTAGATTTTTTTTAGCTGAGTTGCCAAAATCATTGTTACTCATGTAAATGGTGGAAGAACTGATAAAAATGTGGAACTACATAGTTACTTGATAATAACCGTTATTTTATAACGTCTGTACTACAACCAGCACTGCAGCAGCATAATAATAATAAGCATATGATATAATAAATGACAATTTAATTTAATTGATTGCCAGGCACAGACACTGGTCTTATCTTGGCCGTGCACAATTCTTGCTGAAGTTCAGAACATAGACAGTAGACAGTTGAATCGATCTACTTCCAGACCAGACCATAACACTAGTTTGTATGTTCACTTCACACGTCTGTGACACAAACAAGAAGAAGATGGCAATAAGAATTATCTCTCTGGTGTCTGGTGATGGTCAGGTCAGCCTAGAATTCGGATGATGGTGAGGCAGTGGCTAAAGGCAGATGATTGATCATCACATCAGTTCCAGATGATGACTGACTGAATCTCAGATATTTTTAGTCCGACTCCTGCTGACCCCTGTGCTGAGCCTGTCCTGAGTGTAAGTTACTAGTAAAGTATTGGCACTACTGCAGCTGAGCTAGCTAGTAATCTAACTTCCCTCACGCTGACCAGTGACCAGTCTCCCTCCTAGGCTCAGTCTGACAGCTCACGACTGAGTACTGACCTGCTGTCACTGACTCTTTATAGGCACCTATCAATGACACGCCCCTAATTTTGAAGAGCGCGGGCGGCCACCCAACCCCAACCCGGCTGCAGTTAAAAAAAAAATAGTTTTTTAAAAAACTGCCCTTCCCGCCGGCAGGGAGTTTAAAAAAAAATTAAGTGGTGTGTGTGCAATAAAAAATTACACTTGCGCTGCCCGCACGGTCTGATGACCCTCAAAACAGGACAAAATGACTATTAATAAAGAAACAACGGTACAGGGGAAAAAACATAAAATAACGGTACTGTCCCTTTCAAAACGGGACGTATGGTCAGCCTATGTATAACAGGTTCCCAAAACACTTATTTTGCACTAGCGTTAAACCGAATACCGTGAAAAACCAAACAAGTTTTGCGCGCGCATGCATGTATTCCCCCATAGAGATCAATGGAGAAACAAAAGTGAAAAAAACAAGCACCAATTGCACATACAACATAGCATATCCCCATTAACAAATGTGAAATATTTACAGTACATACATAGTTAAAATCTTTATTAAATATGAATATTGCATAAATATGTTTTATCATGTTTTTATCTACTTAATAGAAAAGGGATATAATGCACTTATATCTATATATATGTACAAATACATTAATGTTTTTATATGTGTATATATGACCGTAAATACACATATACACATATAAATACATTAATATATATATATATATATATATATATATATATATATATATATATATATATATATATATATATATATATATATATATACAGTATATATATATATATATATATACACAAATACATCTTTAGCAATGTATATGTACTGTATGTGTCTCATTGTTAAAGCACTTTGCCTGCCTTTTTTAAACACCCAAAATCTCCAATCTTTGAGCCCTTATAACATTAATCATTTTTTTTTTAAATCAAAGTTTTTTATTAAGGCAATACAAGAAATAAAAAACAAACAAAATATACATTTTACAACATTTTGGTAAGTTTTGCATACAAGACATTGTTTATCCATTGGATAATGAAACCTTGTCATATAAGAGAGTAAAGAAAATCTTAATTCAGACATCCTATATGTGTTTCTCCAAGATCACACAAAACATAGTGAAAATAAAGGACGTTGTATGCTAATACAAGATAGAATACACATAATCCAGCATTGCCTCTTTTTTCATTTCGTTTCCTATATGAAGACATAGCAAATTTATATAATATGAATATCCAGTAAACTTATACTTCTTATAGAGTGATAAGCTGATTATAAAATAAATGTATTTATTATCTAAAATTTTTCATAATATAGGGAGTCATAGCAAGTTGCTCCTAAGACATGCATAAGATTTGAGGGCAAGTCGGGACCAATTAGTCAGGAGCTAGATACTTTAGTAGACCGTCCTCAGTGTCTTCAGTGTCTTTGTAAACAGACCTACAAGAGCAACTTATGTCATTACAATATTAATAGCGGGTAAACACCGCTTGTTTGTCCACCTAAGAGAAGGGTGAACAGTATCAAAGTATACGGCTAATATTACCCCCCAGGAACTCCCGTTGACCGGGGGGGGGGGGGGGGGAAGGAAGGTAGTTTAAAAATAGACAGTGCAGATCTGTTGTCAAGTTTTCTCCAAAATGACTCTATAGATACATGTATGGATCTTGTTGCTATACATGCGCTACATCTAAGCACTAGTGGAACCTTTCTAAGTTTATATCATCATTTGCTCTATACTCGCCCCTTAAAGTAACAGGTCTAAAGTAGTAAATATATAGGGGGGGATAGTGTTGCGCATGGCTGAGAGAAATACAGTGCATTAGTGTTCAATAAATAGCAGTTACTCAACGTCTTAAAGAGATAAACTAACAGAAATGCTACGCCTTTCTCACTGACATCTATGTTAACTCTTATTTATACTGAATACCTGCAATAGAAGTGTGTATAAGCAAATCAAGTGTGATAACATGAGACATAATATTCACAAAGGTAAGAGAAGCAAATACTAGATCTGAGACAGGGTTAAAAAGTTAGAGTCGAACAAGTTATACATTTGCCTGTTTTATAGCGCTAGGTAGGGTAACCTTAACACAAACTCATTAAATGCTACATTGAATGTGCATATAAAACTGCTGCTCAACTATAGAATGTATAAAAAAACGTTGCCTATAGCTGAACTGAAGGGATACAGCAAAGAGCCTTTTCAGTAGCAATATGTGACTCGATCATTCAGCTGTTTGTATTCATATGCACAAATAATCATAATTTTGACCATCCTAGCTAAAAATGGGTTGACGTAACTGAATCAAAATATCATTAATAAGATATGTAATGAACACTAAAAAAAAAAAGTGTATGACATATAAGTAACTGGCATAATAGGTTGAGCATTATTATTAAACGTGAACATACTCATGAAGGTGTCCTCGGCTTAGTATCTTACAAAACAAATCCAGACTTTTGTAATAAAGTCCAAGTGCTAGGATGATCTCAAAGTTCGAGTGCTGATACTCCATACTTGCTACGTGTGAAGTGACTTAACCCTTCAGGGTATACAGACATGTCCTACTCTTTAGCCTACACCTACTGACAGAGGGATCCGTCTTGGAGGAAGCTGCGATATTGATGAGCTGCAGACAGTTGGTAAATCTGGGGTATAGGTGGTACTTAGTAGTAACTCAGCATTCCCAGGGTGCAAAACAAGGTTGGCATCTCTGTAAAATTCTCTGTCGCTCAGGAGAGCCAAGCAAGATGTGTGTGGAGCGGGAGCTGTAGTAAGTAGAGCGATGCCGAAAGGCTGTACCTCAGAATCAGCTTATGCCCGATGTCCCTCCGAGACCGGCCGCGTCTCTAGAGAACAAAGGGTTAGTTTCTCTGTGTCTGCCTTAGGGATAGAGAGTGCCGCCGCCATCATGAAGTTTTCGGAGCATGTCTTTACAATGAATGGTGTCATCTCGCAATCATATTGCCCCTCCAAACCATCTTGCACCTTGAAATTAGCGGCACAGGGTCTAACTTGCTCCGTCTCACCACATGAGCCTGACATGGCCCGTGAGAGAATATCAGTTGCGCTCTCCTTTGGATTGCCACTGTGCTCGCCCCTCAGTGTACTTACGAGGGAAACAAAATGTCCGTCCAACTTGCGAGCTACCCGTTGTAGGAGATCAACGATGTCCATTATATTTCTTGCTCTTTGTCTTTGTTCCTTCACTTTGCCCCCTGGGATATGTTTGTTAGTATAGAGGTGCTTCCTCCCTTTCAGGAATTTATAGGACCAGACCGCACAAAATAAAGTATGTAAGTCCTCCGTGTGCACTGTACAGGCTGGGATCTAAAGAAAATGCAGAGTAGGCCTCAACACAAAGCGTTGTGGTATAATGATCCCTGATTATGTTTAATCCAGAGAAGGAAGATTATAGGTTCCACTGATTTCTCCAGCATTCATATTTATTGCAATCATCTTTTAAAGAGGTTAGCATAGTAGTTTAATCATTTAATGCTTTTAGTTAAAGCTGGAGCTCAGAGTATCTGCATCTGCTTGCTTCGGCTGTTGGCTCCGCCCCCCCACATTAATCATTTTTATTAGACAGATAATATGAGTGTAACTCTACTTTGTAATGTATTTTAAAAGTGTTTTGTGCAACTTTTTTGTTTTGGAACCCAGTTAACCACAGCTCTGAGATCGCAGAAAGGATTGAAGCATAAAAGGCAATTGGGCTAGTGCAATCATGATTTCTCCCCACTTGTAATATCAGCAGAATAAAAAATGCTTGTGGAAACACAAAATCGCTAGTGAAAAACCATTTGCACCTCACTTCTAATATAGCCCCAAGCTTTTAAGCATTTATTAAAGCTGTATTTGACTACTGTATACTAGCCTGCCTGTGTAATTGGATTATGTATATAAAAAACTGCTTTAGTTGTATCTCTTAGTGTCTGATGACCAATATAAGATCTTCCATATCTAACACGACTAAATTTCCTTTTAGGAAACTGCTACAGTTTAACTGCTTGTGCTTGAATAGCATGTGTATTTCTGTTTTTTGTATGCGCTTATCTGTGCTTATTCCAATCTGCAGTTATGGACTGCAGTACTTCTTGTTACAGTTACCTCGCTTGCCATTTACTGGTTTGAGCTTTTATAACCAGCATTCCAGCTTCTTGTTCCAGTAACCCTATTTACCAATAACTGTTGTGATCCTATACTCTGAGTTGTGCTTTTTATCATCTAGTCTCCTTTTTTTAGGCTTTTGGTTCCTTTCTGCATCTATTGCTTTAAGTCTTATTTCCTTTCTTTGGGTGCTAATCTGTGCATATACCAGTCTTTATTAGTTTATCCAGCCTTGCAGTACTTTATGTTATAGCTACCTTGTTTGTTATTTTGTTAAGGGAACACTTGCCTTATTTTGTTTTGTGATTAATCCATTATGCATTAGTAATACTCAGAATACAGGAAAGGCCAGAGATTTAAAATCAGGAATTAATCAAAATAAGTATTTCAGCAAGAGATATAGCTTTAAGGAAATCAGTAGCAAGCCAAGGTCATATACAATAAAGAATAATACATCAGCCAATACAAATAGGGGTAAAGCAATACCAGAGTCCAGTGAACTAGCCAGTGTCAAACACAGCAATCAGTCCATTATCCAAACGTCACAATAAATATGAGTTAAAGGAAGAATCCAGGAAGGTTAGCCAGGTTCATGAATCAAAATTCAGAAAGGTAATCAGGATACAAATGATAAGGATAAGGTACTGAATATACACATGTCTAAGCACTGAGTGCAAATAACATGGAGGATTTAAAGAGATAAGATCCAACCCTTATGTCTGAGCATTGAGTGCAAACAACATGTAAGATTTAAAGGGACACATTCCTGCATCTTAGAAAGTGCAGTAGGTAAAGGATCCTGACTAGTGATGTTGCGAATAGTTCGCCGGCGAATAGTTCCCGGTGAACATAGCATGTTCGCGTTCGCCGCGGCCGGCGAACATATGCGATGTTCGATCCGCCCCCTATTCGTCATCATTGAGTAAACTTTGACCCTCTACCTCACAGTCAGCAGACACATTACAGCCAATCAGCGGCAAACACTCCCTCCCAGACCCTCCCACCTCCTGAACAGCATCCATTTTAGATTCATTTGGAAGCTGCATTCTTAGTGAGAGGAGGGACAGTGTAGCTGCTGCTGATTTAATAGGGAAATTGATAGCTAGGCTAGTGTATTCAGTGTCCACTACAGTCCTGAAGGACTCATCTGATCTCTGCTGTAATCTTTCCTGTGTAATCTAGTTGCAGTTGCCTGCCTGCCAAGCCATTTGCCCAGTGCCACCACTCATATCTAGTGTAACAGTAGTGTAAATTATTAAAAAAAAACTTTTTTGACTGTGAAACATCAGTCTGCTAGTGTAATCTAATTGCAGTTGCCTGCCTGCCAGCGTGTGTGCCAGGCCCACTTGCCCAGTGCCACCACTCATATCTGGTGTAACAGTAGTGTAAATTTAAAAAAAAAAAAAAAAATTGACTGTGAAACATCAGTCTGCTAGTGTAATCTAATTGCAGTTGCCTGCCTGCCAGCGTGTGTGCCAGGCCCACTTGCCCAGTGCCACCACTCATATCTGGTGTAACAGTAGTGTAAATTTAAAAAAAACAAAAACTTTTTTGACTGTGAAACATCAGTCTGCTAGTGTAATCTAATTGCAGTTGCCTGCCTTCCAGCGTGTGTGCCAGGCCCACTTGCCCAGTGCCACCACTCATATCTGGTGTAACAGTAGTGTAAATTTAAAAAAAAAAACGTTTTTGACTGTGAAACATCAGTCTGCTAGTGTAATCTAATTGCAGTTGCCTGCCTGCCAGCATGTGTTCCAGGCTCACAGAGTATACTGTGCCCACTTGCCCAGTGCCACCACTCATATCTGGTGTAACAGTAGTGTAAATTTAAAAAAAAAAACTTTTTTGACTGTGAAACATCAGTCTGCTTGTGTAATCTAATTGCAGTTGCCTGCCAGCGTGTGTGCCAGGCCCACTTGCCCAGTGCCACCACTCATATCTGGTGTAACAGTAGTGAAAATTTAAAAAAAACAACTTTTTTGACTGTGAAACATCAGTCTGCTTGTGTAATCTAATTGCAGTTGCCTGCCTGCCAGTGTGTGTGCCAGGCCCACTTGCCCAGTGCCACCACTCATATCTGGTGTAACAGTAGTGTAAATTTAAAAAAAAAAAACTTTTTTAACTGTGAAACATCAGTCTGCTAGTGTAATCTAATTACAGTTGCCTGCCTGCCAGCGTGTGTGCCAGGCCCACTTTCCCAGTGCCACCACTCATATCTGGTGTAACAGTAGTGTAAATTAAAAAAAAAAAAAACTTTTTTGACTGTGAAACATTAGTCTGCTAGTGTAATCTAATTGCAGTTGCCTGCCTTCCAGCGTGTGTGCCAGGCCCACTTGCCCAGTGCCACCACTCATATCTGGTGTAACAGTAGTGTAAATTTAAAAAAAAAAATACTTTTTTAACTGTGAAACATCAGTCTGCTAGTGTAATCTAATTACAGTTGCCTGCCTGCCAGCGTGTGTGCCAGGCCCACTTGCCCAGTGCCATCACTCATATCTGGTGTAACAGTAGTGTAAATTTAAAAAAAAAAAACTTTTTTGACTGTGAAACATTAGTCTGCTAGTGTAATCTAATTGCAGTTGCCTGCCTTCCAGCGTGTGTGCCAGGCCCACTTGCCCAGTGCCACCACTCATATCTGGTGTAACAGTAGTGTAAATTTAAAAAAACAAAACGTTTTTGACTGTGAAACATCAGTCTGCTAGTGTAATCTAATTGCAGTTGCCTGCCTGCCAGCATGTGTGCCAGGCTCACAGAGTATACTGTGCCCACTTGCCCAGTGCCACCACTCATATCTGGTGTAACAGTAGTGTAAATTTAAAAAAAAAAAACACTTTTTTGACTTTGAAATATCAGTCTGCTTGTGTAATCTAATTGCAGTTGCCTGCCTGCCAGCGTGTGTGCCAGGCCCACTTGCCCAGTGCCACCACTCATATCTGGTGTAACAGTAGTGTAAATTTAAAAAAAAAAAACTTTTTTGACTGTGAAACATCAGTCTGCTAGTGTAATCTAATTGCAGTTGCCTGCTTTCCAGCGTGTGTGCCAGGCCCACTTGCCCAGTGCCACCACTCATATCTGGTGTAACAGTAGTGTAAATTTAAAAAAAAACGTTTTTGACTGTGAAACATCAGTCTGCTAGTGTAATCTAATTGCAGTTGCCTGCCTGCCAGCATGTGTGCCAGGCTCACAGCGTATACTGTGCCCACTTGCCCAGTGCCACCACTCATATCTGGTGTAACAGTAGTGTAAATTTAAAAAAAAAAACTTTTTTGACTGTGAAACATCAGTCTGCTTGTGTAATCTAATTGCAGTTGCCTGCCTTCCAGCGTGTGTGCCAGGCCCACTTGCCCAGTGCCACCACTCATATCTGGTGTAACAGTAGTGTAAATTTAAAAAAAACAAAACTTTTTTGACTGTGAAACATCAGTCTGCTTGTGTAATCTAATTGCAGTTGCCTGCCTTCCAGCGTGTGTGCCAGGCCCACTTGCCCAGTGCCACCACTCATATCTGGTGTAACAGTAGTGTAAATTAAAAAAAACAAAAACTTTTTTGACTGTGAAACATTAGTCTGCTAGTGTAATCTAATTGCAGTTGCCTGCCTTCCAGCGTGTGTGCCAGGCCCACTTGCCCAGTGCCACCACTCATATCTGGTGTAACAGTAGTGTAAATTTAAAAAAAAAAATACTTTTTTAACTGTGAAACATCAGTCTGCTAGTGTAATCTAATTACAGTTGCCTGCCTGCCAGCGTGTGTGCCAGGCCCACTTGCCCAGTGCCATCACTCATATCTGGTGTAACAGTAGTGTAAATTTAAAAAAAAAAAACTTTTTTGACTGTGAAACATTAGTCTGCTAGTGTAATCTAATTGCAGTTGCCTGCCTTCCAGCGTGTGTGCCAGGCCCACTTGCCCAGTGCCACCACTCATATCTGGTGTAACAGTAGTGTAAATTTAAAAAAACAAAACGTTTTTGACTGTGAAACATCAGTCTGCTAGTGTAATCTAATTGCAGTTGCCTGCCTGCCAGCATGTGTGCCAGGCTCACAGAGTATACTGTGCCCACTTGCCCAGTGCCACCACTCATATCTGGTGTAACAGTAGTGTAAATTTAAAAAAAACAAACACTTTTTTGACTTTGAAATATCAGTCTGCTTGTGTAATCTAATTGCAGTTGCCTGCCTGCCAGCGTGTGTGCCAGGCCCACTTGCCCAGTGCCACCACTCATATCTGGTGTAACAGTAGTGTAAATTTAAAAAAAAAAAAACTTTTTTGACTGTGAAACATCAGTCTGCTAGTGTAATCTAATTGCAGTTGCCTGCTTTCCAGCGTGTGTGCCAGGCCCACTTGCCCAGTGCCACCACTCATATCTGGTGTAACAGTAGTGTAAATTTAAAAAAAAACGTTTTTGACTGTGAAACATCAGTCTGCTAGTGTAATCTAATTGCAGTTGCCTGCCTGCCAGCATGTGTGCCAGGCTCACAGCGTATACTGTGCCCACTTGCCCAGTGCCACCACTCATATCTGGTGTAACAGTAGTGTAAATTTAAAAAAAAAAACTTTTTTGACTGTGAAACATCAGTCTGCTTGTGTAATCTAATTGCAGTTGCCTGCCTTCCAGCGTGTGTGCCAGGCCCACTTGCCCAGTGCCACCACTCATATCTGGTGTAACAGTAGTGTAAATTTAAAAAAAAAAAAACTTTTTTGACTGTGAAACATCAGTCTGCTAGTGTAATCTAATTGCAGTTGCCTGCTTTCCAGCGTGTGTGCCAGGCCCACTTGCCCAGTGCCACCACTCATATCTGGTGTAACAGTAGTGTAAATTAAAAAAAAAAACGTTTTTGACTGTGAAACATCAGTCTGCTAGTGTAATCTAATTGCAGTTGCCTGCCTGCCAGCATGTCTGCCAGGCTCACAGCGTATACTGTGCCCACTTGCCCAGTGCCACCACTCATATCTGGTGTAACAGTAGTGTAAATTTAAAAAAAAAAAACTTTTTTGACTGTGAAACATCAGTCTGCTTGTGTAATCTAATTGCAGTTGCCTGCCTTCCAGCGTGTGTGCCAGGCCCACTTGCCAGTGCCATCACTCATATCTGGTGTAACAATAGTGCAAATTTAAAAAAAAATAATACTTTTTTAACTGTGAAACATCAGTCTGCTTGTGTAATCTAATTGCAGTTGCCTGCCTGCCAGTGTGTGTGCCAGGCCCACTTGCCCAGTGCCACCACTCATATCTGGTGTAACAGTAGTGTAAATTTAAAAAAAATAAATACTTTTTTAACTGTGAAACATCAGTCTGCTAGTGTAATCTAATTACAGTTGCCTGCCTGCCAGCGTGTGTGCCAGGCCCACTTTCCCAGTGCCACCACTCATATCTGGTGTAACAATAGTGTAAATTTAAAAAAAAAAAAACTTTTTTGACTGTGAAACATCAGTCTGCTAGTGTAATCTAATTGCAGTTGCCTGCCTTCCAGCGTGTGTGCCAGGCCCACTTGCCCAGTGCCACCACTCATATCTGGTGTAACAGTAGTGTAAATTTAAAAAAAAAAAACGTTTTTGACTGTGAAACATCAGTCTGCTAGTGTAATCTAATTGCAGTTGCCTGCCTGCCAGCATGTGTGCCAGGCTCACAGCGTATACTGTGCCCACTTGCCCAGTGCCACCACTCATATCTGATGTAACAGTAGTGTAAATTTAAAAAAAAAAAAAAACTTTTTTGACTGTGAAACATCAGTCTGCTTGTGTAATGTAATTGCAGTTGCCTGCCAGCGTGTGTGCCAGGCCCACTTGCCCAGTGCCACCACTCATATCTGGTGTAACAGTAGTGTAAATTTAAAAAAACAACTTTTTTGACTGTGAAACATCAGTCTGCTTGTGTAATCTAATTGCAGTTGCCTGCCTGCCAGTGTGTTTGCCAGGCCCACTTGCCCAGTGCCACCACTCATATCTGGTGTAAGAGTAGTGTAAATTTAAAAAAAAAATACTTTTTTAACTGTGAAACATCAGTCTGCTAGTGTAATCTAATTACAGTTGCCTGCCTGCCAGCGTGTGTGCCAGGCCCACTTGCCCAGTGCCACCACTCATATCTGGTGTAACAGTAGTGTAAATTTAAAAAAAAAAAAAAACTTTTTTGACTGTGAAACATCAGTCTGCTAGTGTAATCTAATTGCAGTTGCCTGCTTTCCAGCGTGTGTGCCAGGCCCGCTTGCCCAGTGCCACCACTCATATCTGGTGTAAGAGTAGTGTAAATTTAAAAAAAAAATACTTTTTTAACTGTGAAACATCAGTCTGCTAGTGTAATCTAATTACAGTTGCCTGCCTGCCAGCGTGTGTGCCAGGCCCACTTGCCCAGTGCCACCACTCATATCTGGTGTAACAGTAGTGTAAATTTAAAAAAAAAAAAAAACGTTTTTGACTGTGAAACATCAGTCTGCTAGTGTAATCTAATTGCAGTTGCCTGCCTGCCAGCATGTGTGCCAGGCTCACAGCGTATATACTGTGCCCACTTGCCCAGTGCCACCACTCATATCTGGTGTAACAGTAGTGTAAATTTAAAAAAAAAAAACTTTTTTGACTGTGAAACATCAGTCTGCTTGTATAATCTAATTGCAGTTGCCTGCCTTCCAGCGTGTGTGCCAGGCCCACTTGCCCAGTGCCATCACTCATATCTGGTGTAACAGTAGTGCAAATTTAAAAAAAAAAAATACTTTTTTAACTGTGAAACATCAGTCTGCTAGTGTAATCTAATTATAGTTGCCTGCCTGCCAGCGTGTGTGCCAGGCCCACTTGCCCAGTGCCACCACTCATATCTGGTGTACAGTAGTGTAAATTTAAAAAAAAAAATCTTTGACTGTGAAACATCAGTCTGCTAGTGTAATCTAATTGCAGTTGCCTGCCTGCCAGTGTGTGTGCCAGGCTCACAGCGTATACTGTGCCCACTTGCCCAGTGCAACCACTCATATCTTGTTTAATAGTAGTATAAGTGTACATTTAAAAAAACAACTTTTTGGACTGTGAAACATCAGTCTGCTTTTTTGTGTCAGGCTCACAGCGTATACTGTGCCCACTTGCCCAGTGCCACCTCTCATATCTTGTTTAATAGTAGTGTAAGTGTACATTTAAAAAAAAAAAAACTTTTTGGACTGTGAAACATCAGTCTGCTTTTTTGTGTCAGGCTCACAGCGTATACTGTGCCCACTTGCCAAGTTCCACCACTCATATCTTGTTTAATAGTAGTGTAAGTGTACATTTAAAAAAATAAAAACTTTTTGGACTGTGAAACATCAGTCTGCTTTTTGTGTCAGGCCCACAGCGTATACTGTTCCCACTTGCCCAGTGCCACCACTCATATCTTGTTTAATAGTAGTGTAAGTGTACATTTAAAAAAAAAAAAAAAATTTGGACTGTGAAACATCAGTCTGCTTTTTTGTGTCAGGCTCACAGCATATACTGTGCCCACTTGCCCAGTGCCACCACTCATATCTTCTTTAATAGTAGTGTAAGTGTACATTTAAAAAAATAAAAACTTTTTGGACTGTGAAACATCAGTCTGCTTTTTTGTGTCAGGCTCACAGCGTATACTTTGCCCACTTGCCCAGTGGCACCACTCATATCTTGTTTAATAGTAGTGTAAGTGTACATTTAAAAAAATGACAGGCAGAGGCAGGCCACCCCGCAGGTGCCGTCGTGGTCGTGGTGCTGTGATTCCCTTTGGCCCTAGAATAATGCCCAGTGTTAAGAGGCCACGTTCCATGAACTCAAAAAGTTCTGAGGACATAGTTGACTTTTTAACACAGGACACCCGATCTTCTATAGCTTCCGCTCCGAACCTTGACGCACCATCCTCCTCCAGCTTATCTTCGGGCAGCACCTCTCAAGTTACCACTCTCCCGCTTGCCGCCACCACCAACACTAGCACCACAGCCGCTTCACTTGATCTGTCAGAGGAGTTATTTACACATCAGTTGGAAGAAATGAGTGACGCGCAACCATTATTGCCAGAGGATGTAGATAACAGGGATATGTCTCAGTCAGGCAGCATTACACACATGGACGTACGGTGTGATGATGATGATGATGTTGTACCCGCTGCGGGAGTTTGGTCTGTCACTGTGAAGCGGGCATAACCCTTACACTACCTGATCGATACAACATCATACCTGATGTTTTAAAGCACGTTATTCCAAACAATGTAGGAATGATAGGTGATTTATGCCCTTTATGGATTAAAACCAGACTCTGCATCAACTATGTAATTTTCCATGGGAGTTTTGCCATGGATCCCCCTCCGGCACGCCACAGTCCAGGTGTTAGTCCCCTTGAAACAACTTTCCCATCACTATTGTAGCCAGAAAGAGTCCCTGTGGGTTTTAAAATTCGCCTGCCCATTGAAGTCAATGGGGGTTCGCCCGGTTCGCCGGTTCGCAAACTTTTGTGGGAGTTCGCATTCGCAGTTCTCGAACCCAAATTTTTAGGTTCGTGACATCACTAATCCTGACACATTTACTGGTTTGAGCTTTTACAACCAGCTTTGCTATGCTTCTTGTTCCAGTAACCTGATTTACCTTTAACTGGACTGATCTGATCATCTGAGTTCTGCCTTTCATCATCTAGTCTCCGTCTTACAGGCTTTTGATTCCTTGCTGAAAACATTGTTACAACTAATATTCATTTTAGATTTGAGTTTAGACCCTTTCACTACTTAAAGTGATTGTAAATCCTAGCGTTTGGGAAATGCTAGGATTTACAATTGGAACAAATAAAGGGGGCTTTCAGTCATGAAGTATAAAATGGGGGAATGTTATATTGAAGGGGGATGTTATATTGGAGAAATAAGCCAAAAACGGCACCTTTGGATGAACTTACACAGACACCCAATCAAAAGTCACTGTGAAACAAAATACTGTATCCCTGTTGGTCACCATTTCACCCAACCTGACCACTCCATCCAAAACCTCAAAATCAAGATTCTCAGAGGCAATTTCAAAAACACCCTGGAAAGAAAAACATTTGAAATTAAAATTATAATGTACTTCAGCTCACTAAAATCTAACGGCTAGATTTAGAGTTTGGCGTTAGCCGTGAAAACCAGCGTTAGAGGCTCCTAACGCTGGTTTTAGGCTACCGCCGGTATTTGGAGTCAGTGATTAAAGGGTCTAACGCTCACTTTTCAGCCGCGACTTTTCCATACCGCAGATCCCCTTACGTCAATTGCGTATCCTATCTTTTCAATGGGATCTTTCTAACGCCGGTATTTAGAGTCGTTTCAGAAGTGAGTGTTAGAGCTCTAACGACAAAACTCCAGCCGCCTGAAAAAAGCAGGAGTTAAGAGCTTTCTGGGCTAACGCTGGTTCATAAAGCTCTTAACTACTGTACCCTAAAGTACACTAACACCCATAAACTACCTATGTACCCCTAAACCGAGGTCCCCCCACATTGCCGCCACTCGATTAAAAATTTTTAACCCCTAATCTGCCGACCGCCACCTACGTTATACTTATGTACCCCTAATCTGCTGCGCCTAACCCCGCCGACCCCTGTATTATATTTATTAACCCCTAACCTGCCCCCCACAACGTCGCCGCCAGCTACCTACAATAATTAACCCCTAATCTGCCGACCGCAAAGCGCCGCCACCTACGTTATCCTTATGTACCCCTAATCTGCTGCCCCTAACACCGCCGACCCCTATATTATATTTATTAACCCCTAATCTGCCCCCTCAACGTCGCCGACACCTGCCTACACTTATTAACCCCTAATCTGCCGAGCGGACCTGAGCGCTACTATAATAAAGTTATTAACCCCTAATCCGCCTCACTAACCCTATCATAAATAGTATTAACCCCTAATCTGCCCTCCCTAACATCGCCGACACCTACCTTCAATTATTAACCCCTAATCTGACGACCGGAGCTCACCGCTACTATAATAAATGGATTAACCCCTAAAGCTAAGTCTAACCCTAACACTAACACCCCCCTAACTTAAATATAATTTAAATCTAACGAAATTAATTAACTCTTATTAAATAAATTATTCCTATTTAAAGCTAAATACTTACCTGTAAAATACATCCTAATATAGCTACAATATAAATTATAATTATATTGTAGCTATTTTAGGATTAATATTTATTTTACAGGCAACTTTGTAATTATTTTAACCAGGTACAATAGCTATTAAATAGTTAAGAACTATTTAATAGTTACCTAGTTAAAATAATAACAAATTTACCTGTAAAATAAATCCTAACCTAAGTTATAATTAAACCTAACACTACCCTATCAATAAATTAATTAAATAAACTACCTACAATTACCTACAATTAACCTAACACTACACTATCAATAAATAAATTAAATACAATTGCTACAAATAACTACAATTACATAAACTAACTAAAGTACAAAAAATAAAAAAGAACTAAGTTACAAAAAATAAAAAAATATTTACCAACATTAGAAAAATATTACAACAATTTTAAACTAATTACACCTACTCTAAGCCCCCTAATAAAATAACAAAGACCCCCAAAATAAAAAATTCCCTACCCTATTCTAAATTAATAAATGTAAAAGCTCTTTTACCTTACCAGCCCTGAACAGAGCCCTTTGCGGGGCATGCCCCAAGAAAATCAGCTCTTTTGCCTGTAAAAAAAAACATACAATACCCCCCCCCCAACATTACAACCCACCACCCACATACCCCTAATCTAACCCAAACCCCCCTTAAATAAACCTAACACTAAGCCCCTGAAGATCTTCCTACCTTGTCTTCATTATCCAGGTATCACTGATCCGTCCTGGCATCCGGTGCTGAAGAGGTCCAGAAGAGGCTCCAAAGTCTTCCTCCTATCCGGCAAGAAGAGGACATCCGGACCGGCAAACATCTTCTCCAAGCGGCATCTTCGATCTTCTTCCATCCGGTGCAGAGCGGGTCCATCTTGAAGCAGCCGACGCGGATCCATCCTCTTCTTCCGTTGTCTCCCGACGAATGACGGTTCCTTTAAGGGACGTCATCCAAGATGGCGTCCCTCGAATTCCTATTGGCTGATAGGATTCTATCAGCCAATCGGAATTAAGGTAGGAATATTCTGATTGGCTGATGGAATCAGCCAATCAGAATCAAGTTCAATCCTATTGGCTGATCCAATCAGCCAATCAGATTGACCTCGCATTCTATTGGCTGTTCCGATCAGCCAATAGAATGTGAGCTGATTAGGGGTTAATAATTAGATTAGGGGTTAATAATTGAAGTTAGGTGTCGGCGATGTTAGGGAGGGCAGATTAGGGGTTAATACTTTTTATGATAGGGTTAGTGAGGCGGATTAAGGGTTAATTACTTTATTATAGTAGCGCTCAGGTCCGCTCAGCAGATTAGGGGTTAATAAGTGTAGGCAGGTGTCGGCGACGTTGAGGGGGGCAGATTAGGGGTTAATAAATATAATACAGGGGTCGGCGGTGTTAGGGGCAGCAGATTAGGGGTACATAGGGATAATGTAAGTTGCGGCGGTTTACGGAGCGGAAGATTAGGGGTTAATAATATAATGCAGGGGTCAGTGATAGCGGGGGCGGCAGATTAGGGGTTAATAAGTGTAAGGGTAGGGGTGTTTAGACTTGGGGTACATGTTAGAGTGTTAGGTGCAGACGTAGGAAGTGTTTCCCCATAGGAAACAATGGGGCTGCGTTAGGAGCTGAACGCTGCTTTTTTGCAGGTGTTAGGTTTTTTTTCAGCTCAAACAGCCCCATTGTTTCCTATGGGAGAATCGTGCACGAGCACGTTTTTGAGGCTGGCCGCGTCCGTAAGCAACTCTGGTATCGAGAGTTGCATTTGCGGTAAAAATGCTCTACGCTCCTTTTTTGGAGCCTAACGCAGCATTTTTTTGAACTCTCGATACCAGAGTTAATTTTATGGTGCGGCCAGAAAAAAGCCCGCGGAGCGTTAACAGCCCTTCTACCGCCAAACTCCAAATCTAGGCCTAAATGACTCTGGATTCTTAACACATTATCAAAATTTCTTGTAATGTACTTTCATATAGTCTATTACATTGCATATTCCACACTCTTTATACATAGGTACATAGGTAAGACTATGTAAATATTTTTGTCATTATTATGATTCCTTTTTTTAATTCTTCTTCTTCTTTCCTTTCTTCTTTTTTGACTATTTTATATTCCTCCTGTATACATAATTTCACATCTTTATACATATTGATTACATGTTGATATATAACTTCATGTCAGTATATGCTCTTTGTAAAACTATATATTTCCCCTGTCTGTTCTCATACTCTGTCAACTAAGCCCACCTCATGATTTTTATGACTCCCATAATCTCCTCTGTAACACTTTCTGTCCTTTTTATCCATTCTGTGTTGCAAGATATAATCTGTAAATTCCAGTGAATTGGTCAGTATTGTTTCAGACTTGAAAAAGGAAGGAACACTTCCGAAAGCTTGTCAACTATAAATGTATAGTTAGTTCAATAATAAAGTATCATTGCTCAATGCAATAATCTTGTTATTTTGTTATCTAAATAACTTGACTAACACGGCTACTTCATTTGCACTATCCTTACATTTTCAAACATGATGATTGATAAACCATTCTGATGTTTAATTAGATGATTTGCCAAATTGCTTTCATTTACATTTTTTAAAATATATATATCATTTTTTACACCTAAAGGGACAGTCTAGTCCAAAACAAACTTTCATTATTCAGATAGGGTTTGTCATTTTAAACAATTTTCCAATTTACTTCTATCACCAATTTTGCTTTGTTCTCTTGGTATTTTTAGTTGAAAGCTAAATCTAGGAGGTTCATTTGCTAATTTCTAAGCCCTTGAAAGTCACCACTTAGTTTAGGGCATTTTGACAGTTTTTCACCACTAGAGAGTGTTAGGTCATGTGTGTCGTATAGATAACACTGTGCTCACGCACGTGGAGTTCCTAGGAGCCAGCACTGATTGACTAAAATGCAAGTCTGTCAAAAGAACTGAAATAAAGGGCAGTTTGCAGAGGCTTAGATACAAGATAATCACAGAGGTAAAAAGTATATTATTATAACTGTGTTGGTTATGCAAAACTAGGGAATGGGTAATAAAGGGATTATCTATCTTTTAAAACAATAAATATTCTGGTGTAGACTGTCCCTTTAATAACTATTAATTAAATACTAAGGCATTCCCAAATGCTCTACATTTCTTATATTTTCCTGTATAGTCCTCTCTATGTGGCGACGACTGCACTGTCACATAAATAAATTGCAATATTTCTCCCTTTAGAATTCACTTCAGTTTGTTTAACATGTATGAGTTGCTCATGCACATGTCTATAGAAAACTACATTTATTTCTGAAAGTTGATATTGTAATTCTATCAGTTTCATCTCAGACTTAGAAGCATGTCTGTACAATGTGCCAGACAATCCAGATGCAATTAGTGGTAGCTTAACTTCATCCTCAAGACAATTGAATTGACATGTCCTGCCCACAGTTCTTAACCTAATAATATATTCATCTTCAGATTTTGGTTGCATTTGTTTCGCTGCTCTAAATACATTTTGCATGTGATAAGCTGCATTTTAGAGTAAGATTTACAGTCTTTACATCTAGAATATTTCTTTATGATTTTTGCTTCAGACATGTTATTATGCAATTCATAGATTTTAGGTCCAGCACTGATCAATGATCCTCCAATTCTCAATAAAATGTTCAGACTTCCACATTTGTCTCCATCATTTAGCACCATTATACCAAGGGCATGTATTGGGCTAGTAATGTCGCAGTTTTCATCAGACAAGCTGCAGCGGGGTGTTTTAATATGGATGCATGGTGTACACTCAGCATATATGCATATGCCCCTAAAACAGTGATAGCTTTTTCTCTTTTACTATAAAGGACCATTAAGAATTGCATTATCAACAAGTACCTGGTAAAAAAAAAAGCAGCAGCGCTTACTCTGAATTTTAAATGACCAGTAGATTTTATTCAGACACATTTGAAAATGTACTTCCATTTGCCGTCCTCTTGATCTATATGACAGCCAACAGCTGATCCCAGATTCATATACTTATACACTGTGAACTCTTGCACATGCTCAGTAAGAGTTGGTGCAACTGAAAGTGTGCTGATAAAAATACTGTGTAGAATGTGAAGTCAATTGGAAAGTCGCTTACAACTCTATGCTCTAGCTGGATCATGAAAGTTTAAATTGGACTTTAGTGTCACAATAACTTGTACTAGCAGGGCTATGGTACTAGGTGGTGCTATACAATAAAATGAAATGATAATAAATACTATGTGTATTGCAAAAATGTGTATATTTAATACAGAACTGAGCTCATGCACATTTCAATTTTGACTATTATCTCCAGTTAATATACATATACAGTATATATACAAATATTAAATGAATACTGTATAGTCAAATACTATAAAGTCAGAATGTCTCACATCATTAAATATATCATGAGCGATATATACATAAAAAGATAAATAAATAACCAGGCTCTAACTGTACTTGACTCCTTGTCACCCAGGTAACAATAATATTTAGTAGACAGTGGACACCCAGTTAAATTAAGGAAAGAAAGAAAAACATTGGAATTATAGTAATTTTACAGCCCGTAATCCCCCTTACAGCACACAGCTATAATAAGATATGAAGATAAATAAATGACCCTATTAGGGGATTTTCATCACCTGCAGTGAACTACCCATCCAGAACTGTCATTATACACATAGAGATAGATTACAAGTGGGGAGCAATTGATGGAGCATGATGCATTATGTTTTGTGTGACCTAAGGCAAAGCATAACAATAAATCTGGTAACAAATGACAAGAAAACATTTTAACCAAAGCATCGTAAGCTTAGCACACCCTATACTTTTAATGGATAGCTTTGGAAGAGCTATTAGCAAACTGATTTTGCTCATATTACACGTTGTGAGTTAATAGTTGTGTTCAAGCACAATTCAAAATACTGCTTTATAAGACCTGATGTAAACCACTATTATTATTAGTATAGCACAAAACTACTTGAAGAACTCCACTACTTGTGCAACATCGGCTTAGCACCTATATGATATCCAACATCCAGCTTTGATACCTTTTAAAATTGTGAAATGACAATAATTATTTACATGTGTGAAATTAACTGTTTTAGGAAAATCTATGTGATCAATGCAAAAGTAACATTTTTTTTGTAATTTACTAAATATTGATGATGATCCTCTAACCTACTTGGCTGCAGATCTATTACCTGGTATAAGATTTACTGGCTAGAATATTCATATTTTTAAACATTTTTAGTACAGCTTTTAACATTACTACTTTTTGCAATATTACTGAGTGCCTTCTGTCGGCCAGATTACAAATGGAGTGCTTATTAACACTGCCGCTCGAGTGTTAATTGCACTAGAAGTTAGCTTTTTACGCTTGTGTTATAAGTTGAAAGTAAACTGTTTTTGCTAACGCGCTAGCCTGACGAGCGCAAGAAGACAAAGTTAGAATATGGCATACACATTCACGTATTCCCCCATAGAAGTTAATAGAGAAAAAAGAGAGGAAAAAAAAATAACACTCCACTCTCACACAAACCAGATCGCATATTCTCATGTGCGCTAACTTGACATGAAAAAAATAATATTTCAAATTCCAATGTTCTTCACATACAAGAATACATTCTATTTTATATATATATATATGATGAAGCGCAGGTACGCCTGCGCGAAACATGTCAGTTGTTCTTTTTTGCTGACTATGTCCTGTCTGGATGAATAAACACTTTTGGTATTAACAGCACCTTGGTCGCCTGAGCAGTGTTTGCTTTTGTTTCTCATTTATATATATATATATATATATATATATATATATATATATATATATATATATATATATATATATATATATATATATATATATATATATATATAAGCAAAAGTTCAAAGGTATATGCACTCTCACCACCGTCCTGCAGCTGCCAGGGTGCTCTTGAGGAGTATGCAGCAAAGAATAAAATGAAGCACTCACTGGACTTTTGTCATCAAAGTGATAAATGTATTTAGTTACTAAATAAATTTATCACTTTGATGACAAAAGTCCAGTGAGTGTTTAATTTTATTCTTTGCCATATATATATATATATATATATATATATATATATATATATATATATATTTATATCTATATATATCTATATATATATATATACTGTATATATATATATATAGATATGTATATATATATATATATATATATATATATATATAGTATATCATAAGACCAGTCCAGCAACTAGGTGCCAAGGGGAAAACGAGCAGAGTCCAGGAACAGGCCAAAGGTCAAGTACCGTGAGATTATAAAACAAAATACAATTCTGTCAAAATAACCCAGCAGATAAAGATAGTGAAAAATTTTATGAAACATATACAGGTTCATTTTAAAGACAGGTCCTATAGAAACTTTTGTTGAATTGGTAACAAATTATTTGAATCAGATTAAAAAGAACTATAAAATGAATATAACAATGAATGAAAAGAGAGCAGTAGAACAACTACAACAGAATAAGAACATAGTAATTATACCTGTGGATAAGGGGGGAGGAGTGGTCCTCTTTAACAAAAGGAACTATGAAGAGGAATGTGTAAGACAATTACAATATAAGAGTACATATAAGCTATTAATTAAAAAAATCATATGGCAGAATTTAAAGAGGAATTACTTAAATATATAGACAGAGGAAAAGAAGAGGGAGTATTAAACAAAAATGATTATGACTTTTTTAATGTTAAATACCCCAAGATTCCAACTTTCTATATAATACCAAAGATTAACAAGAGTCTTACAAAACCTCCTGGTAGGCCAATAGTGTCGGGAGAAGGGTCACTCACCAGTAACCCGTTGATGTACATAGACAGGTTCTTACAACCGTATGTTACAGAGGCGTAAGTAGAAACCACAGGTCCCAGGTGCAAGAATCTAAGAAAGCCCCCCCTAAAAAAGGTGAATAATTACAACTGTTGTTTACAGATTAGTGGTACTGCTATGGGCACCAGATTCACTCCCAGTTACGCCAAACTTGTATAGATAAGCATGGGAGAAGAACTATGTATATGGTTCCCCCTGGAGCGTCTGGTGTCCTATAGCAGGTACATTGATGAGCTTGATGTTTTTACACAACAGGCAGAAATATTTAAAGAAAGGTTCTTAGAGAAGAAATATGATGAACGACATCTAAAACAGGTGATTGAAGGTATGGCCACTCAAAAAAGGGTGGATTTATTTAAATATATTATGAAAAGATCAGATTTAATTCTATTTGACAATAATCAAGTATGACCTATTAAATTGGATTATAACACAGAGTAAAGAAGTGGTACAAATAATAAATAAACATTGGCACATTTTGAAAAGGGATAGTACACTAAAGGGAATTTTACAATATAGACCAAAATAGTTTTTAAAAGGGCAGTGAATTTTAAGAATAAACTAACAAGGAGTTTTATTAAAGATTACCCCAAAAGTACCTGGCTAGAATAGGGAGTAAAGGGATTTTATAAAAGTGGTTTTTGCACAGCATGCAAGAAGTTCACAAAACAAGGAAAGATAACAAAATTATTTACATCCACTTCATATAAGACAAACATTTATCATATTGATGACTTGATTACCTGTCAATCTAAAAACATAGTGTACTTGTTGGAGTGCTCCTGCCACCTACAGTACATTGGGCGTACTACCAGGACTCTTGCTAAAGGGTGGCAAGAACACATCAACAACATAAAGAATGGATTTGAGTAACATACTTTCTCAGAACATTTAAAAAAAATTAATCTAAAGAAACGGAGAGTAAAATTAAATATGTGGGTATTAAAAAGATTGTACCACATTAGAGAGGAGGAAAGTATAAGAATATGTTAGGACAGGAAGAAATTAAATAGACATATCAGTTTAACACATTGATCCCAAAGGGACTAAATAAAGACTTAGAGTTATACCACTTCTTATAACACTATGATGATAGAAGTGTATGAGATACATTCATATCATAAGGACAGAAGGCTGCATTTTTTAAATAGACTAGTGGTTATATAGATTGGTTAATAATGTTTTTAAGACAAAAAAGAAAAAAAAAGAAATAACAGCTGCACTCGACTGACTTGGTAAGTTAAAAATTTACTTTTAATTAGACAGGTAAAAGTCAGGTACACATAGGCAACATTATCTAACGTTCCTAATAAGGGAAGTTGGAATCCAAATCAAATGGTTCTATAAAGATGTTTATATATTTTTAAGGAAACTGTTTAATTTATAATTTTAGTTGATTAATGTTCTGAAAATCAGTATAATTTAAGTGTTTTAATACATGCTAACTTAAAACTAGGAGCATGGGATGAAGAGTATATTTTGGATTAAAAAAATAAAGGGAATAAATAAGTCTTATACAATTGTATGTAACAGATGGCCCAGTGGTAATCACTGTAACCTAAGAATTTACATCCTAGAGTTAAAATCCTGTGTAAGGAATATAAATAAATATTTTAAAAGATAATTTAAAGAAGGTGTTTTACATATACCATGATTAATGGTTTATTTTACTTTCAATTTTAATTTTTAATTTTGGTTTAATTTTATAAATTTTGAGATATTTGAAATAATATATAAGAAATAATGTAAGAACTTAGAGATATGTTTGTATTGAAAATATATTTACAAAGTGGGGGAAATATATAAATGATGGGGAAGCCTTTATATAATAGTTATGTATGGTTTCAACATAGATTGTACATCAATCTACTGTATGAGTTAAGGCATTTGTAACTTTTTAAATGTTCAAATATATTGATCAGAATACATATACGCCTAGCACAAAGTGTTTTTCCTTGTATGGACTTTGGTAGATACCTAATAGGTCAACTCCTCATCCAATCATAAGTCTGGAAGGAATTTAAAAGGACGTTACCCAAACTCACCTGCACTCCTTAAAAAAGACAAAAAATTTTGGGAAATGATTGTTGGAGTAATTTATTTGATACAAGAAGGACTGTTAGCATTGCTTAGACCTTCCGTTTGGGTGGTCTGGTTAACTGGCTCCATCATTAGCGGAACAGCTCACTGCACAGGGGCATTTTGTTTTCCATAGAGCTGTTACTAGTCCAGACTTGCCTTGCCTGTTTGATATATTTGTCCTGTATCATTATGTTTTCATGTAATAAATACACATTTTAATTGAAGATCCGGTGGCAGGCCTGCTTATTGCAAGAGATAGGTTGTATCTCTACATGCTTTATACAATGAGAGCTCAGAGAAAGCTCTGTTTCATGTGAGTATGGTTCATTATACATCTGGGACACACCATACACGTTTTTGCAATACTTCACTATATATACCTCTTCTATTTTCCTTCAATGTGATCTGCTTGATACAGAACCATCATCCGTTTTGGCACTATATCCTTTGTTATTAAAGGGATACTAAACCCAAACATGTTCTTTCATAATTCAGATAGAGAATACAATTTTAAACAACATTCCAATTTACTTCTATTATCTAATTTGCTTCATTCTTTAGATATCCTTTGTTGAAGAAATAGCAATGCACATGGGTGAGCCAATCAGATGAGGCATCTATCTGCAGCAACCAATCAGCAGCTACTGAGCCTATCTAGATATGCTTTTCAGCAAAGTATTTCAAGAGAATGAAGCAAATTAGACAATAGAAGTAAATTAGAAAGTTGTTTAAAATGGCATGCTCTTTCTAAATCATGAAAGAAAAAAATTGGGTTTAATGTCCCTTTAAGACATTAGAGTGCAGTGTTTCATATTACATTTGTTTTGATTGTATTAATATATATTATTTTTGGAAACACACTGTTTTTTGTGATATTTTTTATATTGTATACAATACAACTCTTTGCTGTGGAACTCAAGCCGACTTGGATTATGCGGTAGAAAGAAAAACACAAATATGTTGCTGCTGTTCACAAACAGACTCCTAGAGGAAATTTCCGTTAGACAAAAAAAACTACAAAACATAAGAGAAAATAGCACATCCAAGAATCAAGCATGTTTAATCAAACAAAGATAAAAGTAATGTATCTACTCACAATGGTAGAAGATCAGTAGGCATATAAAACAATGTATAAGTTCAGGTCCCATGAGATTAGTCTAGCAACTAGGTGCCAAGGGACAAAGGAGCAGAGTTTAGCATACCAGATAGATGCAGTAGTGAAAATAAGATTTTAGGTAAACTACCACTGGAACCACAGATACAGGATACCCCTCGGATACGTTTGGTGAGGTTGTCACTGGATACCAGGTAGGTGCAGCCGGTACAGCAGGATTCTGGTAAGGTGCTGCTGGTACAGCAAGCACAGGAGACTCATCAGGCACAGGATACCCAGTGGGTATTTTTGGTGAGGCTGTCACAGGATACCAGGTAGGTGCAGCGGGTATAGCAGGAGATAGGTAAGTTGCCAGTGGTACAGCAGATATCCAGCGGGTACTGTTGGTAATGCTGCCATGGGATACCAGGTAGGTACAGTGGGTACAGCAGGAAATAGGTAGCTGACACTGGTACAGAAGGATACAGGAGACTCAGCAGGCACATAATACCCAGCATGTACTGTTGGTGAGGCTGTTCTGTCTCCACTACACATACCCCTGGAATCTATATGGAGCTAGACAGACAGCTTTAACACCCTCAAACGAAAGAGCAGGCACTTCTAGATATAAAAGTAAAAAATCAAATTTATTGGTTAAATGCATTAAAAAGATATGCCCAGACAAGGCAAACAGACAAGGGGAAATGTTCCCTTGTCTGTTTGCCTTATCTGGGCATATCTTTTTAATGCATTTAACCAATACATTTGACTTTGTACTTTTATATCTAGAAGTGTCTGCTCTTTTGTTTGTGGATTTGTGATCTAGGCGGTGTGATCCACCATCGCTATGGCACTCCAGGTCAGAGTAGGAAGCATTTCAAACTTTTTAGCCTTATCCAGCACACAAGCTGGTAGTTGCCGTGTTCTGGATACCCCCACTGCTCGCATAAGCTTTAACACCCTCCTACAGGTCAACAAATGAGACTGAGTTAAAGTCTGTGTTTTTATTAACCAGCCATAGGGATGGGGTAAAACTAAGAGAAAACAGAGTAATAGAAACTGTAAAAATACAGAATACATAAGAATAACACTCCATTACAATAATACAGTTAACAAATCATGATAACACAAGAGATGTGTTGTATGTAAGTAAACCAGACTGCAAGTTATCTAAATAGGCAACTGACTATTAATACAAAATAAAGCAGTTAACAAACTGTACATAAAATGCTTCTGAAGCTACTGAAGCAGTAAGGTGGCTGAGGAAATAATAAACTTTATTTCTTACCGACTTCCATAAGAGGAGAGATTGAAAACCAGGTACTCTTCTCAGCTCCTGCGGTGAGAAAATGACCTTCTCTATCCCACAATTCTCTGCAGTAGCAGGAAAAGGAAATGATAAGTTCTGGGAGGCAGGACTAAAATGTCCCAGTATTATCTGTGCGCAAGAAGAAACTGCCAAATGCACATCTCTATGGAATACCAACCGAATGCAACAGGTACTGTGGGATACAGGTAAGCTGCTACTGGTACAGCAGGATACAGGAGACTCAGCAAGCATAGAAGACCCAGCGGGTACTGTTGTTGAGACTGTCATGGGATACCGTGTGTGCAGCAGGTACAGCGGAATACAGGTAAGCTGTGACTGGTACAGCAGGATACAAGAGACTCAGCGAGCACAAAAGACCCAGCGGGTACTGTTGTTGAGACTGTCATGGGATACAGTGTGTGCAGCAGGTACAGCAGAATACAGGTAAACTGCCACTGCTACAGCAGGATACATGAGACTCAGCAGGCAGTCCTGAGATACCAGTTGAGTGAAGCTGGTACAGTGGGATACAGGTAAGCTGCCACTGGTACAGCAGGATACAGGAGACTTAGCAGTAGACATGTGCGGTTCGTTTCGGATTTATTCGGAAATTCGGAAAATTCAGTAAATTCGGAGATTCGGATCGATTCGGATTTCCGAATTAAAATACTTCCGAATCTACCGAATGAATCCGAAATAGCTCGGTAAAATTCGGCATTTCCCCATAGGAAACAATGGGAGTTTCGGCTGAAAAAAAACTAACACCGCAGCCCCATTGTTTCCTATGGGGAAACACTAAATCTGCACCTAACACCCTAATATGTACCCCGAGTCTCTAAACACCCCTAATCTAACACTTATTAACCCCTAATCTGCCGCCCCCGCTATCGCTGACACCTGCATTATTTTATTAACCCCTAATCTGCCGACCGAATATCGCCGCCACCTACATTATAGCTATTAACCCCTAATCTGCTGTCCCTAACACCGCCGACCCCTACATTATAGTTATTAACCCCTAATCTGCCCCCCCAACGTCGCCGCAATCTAACTACAAGTATTAACCCCTAATCTGCCGACCCGATATCGCTGCCGCCTACATTATAGTTATTAACCCCTAATCTGCCCCCCCAACATCGCCGCAATCTAACTACAAGTATTAACCCCTAATCTGCCGACCCGATATCGCCGCCTACATTATAGCTATTAACCCCTAATCTGGTGTCCCTAACACCGCCGACCCCTACATTATAGTTATTAACCCCTAATCTGCCCCCCCCAACGTCGCCGCAATCTAACTACAAGTATTAACCCCTAATCTGCCGACCGAATATCACCACCACCTACATTATAGCTATTAACCCCTAATCTGGTGTCCCTAACACCGCCGACCCCTACATTATAGTTATTAACCCCTAATCTGCCCCCCCCCAATGTCGCCGCAATCTAACTACAAGTATTAACCCCTAATCTGCCGACCCGATATCGCCGCCGCCTACATTATAGCTATTAACCCCTAATCTGGTGTCCGTAACACCGCCGACCCCTACATTATAGTCATTAACCCCTAATCTGCCCCCCCCCAACGTCGCCGCAATCTAACTACAAGTATTAACCCCTAATCTGCCGACCGCAAATCGCCGCCACTATAATAAATGTATTAACCCCTAAACCGCCGCACTCCCGCCTCGCAAACACTATAATACATTTTATTAACCCCTAATCTGCCCTCCCTAACATCGCCGCCACCTACCTACAATTATTAACCCCTAATCTCCCGCCCCCAACGTCGCCGCTACTATAATAAGGTTATTAACCCCTAAACCTAAGTCTAACCCTTACCCTAACACTAACACCCCCTAACTTAAATATAATTTAAATAAAACTAAATAAGTTTACTATAGTTAAATAAATGAATCCTATTTAAAACTAAAGACTTACCTGTAAAATAAACCCTAAGATAGCTGCAATATAACTAATAGTTACATTGTAGCTATTTTAGGATTTATTTTTATTTTACAGGCAACTTTGTATTTATTTTAACTAGGTACAATAGTTATTAAATAGTTAATAACTATTTAATAACTACCTAGCTAAAATAAATACAAATTTACCTGTAAAATAAATCCTAACCTAAGTTACAATTACACCTAACACTACACTATCATTTAATTAATTAAATAAATTAATCATATTTAAAACTAAATACTTACCTGTAAAATAAACCCTAATATAGCTGCAATATAACTAATAGTTACATTGTAGATATTTTAGCATTTATATTTATTTTACAGGCAACTTTGTATTTATTTTAACTAGGTACAATAGCTATTAAATAGTTATTGACTAATTAATAGCTACCTAGTTAAAATAATTACAAAATTACCTGTAAAATAAATCCTAACCTAAGTTACAATTAAACATAACACTACACTATCATTAAATAAATTAACTACAAGTACCTACAATTATCTACAATTAAATAAACTAAAGTACAAAACCCCCCCACTAAATTACAAAAAAAACAAACACTAAATAACAAAAAATAAAAAAATATTACAAGAATTTTAAACTAATTACACCTAATCTAAGCCCCCTAATAAAATAACAAAGCCCCCCCCCAAAAAAAAATGCCCTACCCTATACTAAATTACAAAAGTTAACAGCTCTATTACCTTACCAGCCCTGAACAGGGCCCTTTGCGGGGCATGCCCCAAAGAAAACAGCTCTTTTGCCCAAAACCCAAACCCCCCTTAAATAAACCTAACACTACCCCCCTGAAGATCTCCCTACCTTGAGTCGTGTTCACCCAGCCGGGCCGAAGTCTTCATCCGATGGGGCAGAAGAGGACATCCAGACCGGCAGAAGTCTTCATCCAAGCGGGGCAAGAAGAGGTCTTCCATCCATCATACAAGTACCAAAATACAAACAAACACTAAATTACCAAAAATAATAAAATATTACAATAATTTTAAACTAATTACACCTAATCTAAGCCCCCTACTAGCTATTAATATAGCTACAATATAACTAATAGTTACATTGTAGCTATTTAAGGATTTATATTTATTTTACAGGCAACTTTGTATTTATTTTAACTAGGTACAATAGTTATTAAATAGTTAATAACTATTTAATAACTACCTAGCTAAAATAAATACAAATTTACCTGTAAAATAAATCATAACCTAAGTTACAATTACACCTAACACTACACTATCATTAAATTAACTAAATAAATGAATCCTATATAAAACTAAAGACTTACCTGTAAAATAAACCCTAATATAGCTGCAATATAACTAATAGTTACATTGTAGCTATTTTAGCATTTATATTTATTGTACAGGCAACTTTGTATTTATTTTAACTAGGTTCAATAGCTATTAAATAGATATTGACTATTTAATAGCTACCGAGTTAAAATAATTACAAAATTACCTGTAAAATAAATCCTAACCTAAGTTACAATTAAACCTAACACTACACTATCATTAAATAAATTAACTACAAGTACCTACAATTAAATACAATTAAATAAACTAAACTAAAATACAAACCCCCCCACTAAATTACAAAAAATAAAAAAATATTACAAGAATTTTAAACTAATTACACCTAATCTAAGCCCCCTAATAAAATAACAAAGCCCCCCAAAATAAAAAAATGCCCTACCCTATACTAAATTACAAAAGTTAACAGCTCTATTACCTTACCAGCCCTTAAAAGGGCCTTTTGCTGGGGCATGCCCCAAAGAAAACAGCTCTTTTGCCTGTAAAAAAAAAAACACAATACCCCCCCCCACATTACAACCCAACACCCACATACCCCTACTCTAAGCCAAACCCCCCTTAAATAAACCTAACACTACCCCCCTGAAGATCTCCCTACCTTGAGTCGTGTTCACCAAGCCGGGCCGAAGTCTTCATCCGATGGGGCAGAAGAGGACATCCAGACCGGCAGAAGTCTTCATTCAAGCGGGGCAAGAAGAGGTCTTCCATCCATCAGAAAAGTACAAAAAAACAAACACTAAATTACCAAAAATAATAAAATATTACAATAATTTTAAACTAATTACACCTAATCTAAGCCCCCTACTAGCTTTTAATATAGCTACAATATAACTAATAGTTACATTGTAGCTATTTTAGGATTTATATTTATTTTACAGGCAACTTTGTATTTATTTTAACTAGGTACAATAGCTATTAAATAGTTAAGAACTATTTAATAACTACCTAGCTAAAATAAATACAAATTTACCTGTAAAATAAATCCTAACCTAAGTTACAATTACACCTAACACTACACTGTCATTAAATTAACTAAATAAATGAATCCTATATAAAACTAAAGACTTACCTGTAAAATAAACCCTAATATAGCTACAATATAACTAATAGTTACATTGTAGCTATTTTAGCATTTATATTTATTTTACAGGCAACTTTGTATTTATTTTAACTAGGTACAATAGCTATTAAATAGATATTTACTGTTTAATAGCTACCTAGTTAAAATAATTACAAAATTACCTGTAAAATAAATCCTAACCTAAGTTACAATTAAACCTAACACTACACTATCATTAAATAAATTAACTACAAGTACCTACAATTAAATACAATGACATAAACTAAACTAAAGTACAAAAAAACAAACACTAAATTACAAAAAATAAAAAAAATTACAAGAATTTTAAACTAATTACACCTAATCTAAGCTCCCTAATAAAATGACAAAGCCCCCCAAAATAAAAAAAAATGCCCTACCCTATACTAAATTACAAAAGTAATCAGCTCTATTACCTTACCAGCCCTTAAAAGGGCCTTTTGCGGGGGCATGCCACAAAGAAAACAGCTCTTTTTCCTGTAAAACAAAACACAATACCCCCCCCCACATTACAACCCACCACCCACATACCCCTACTCTAACCCAAACCCCCCTTAAATAAACCTAACACTACCCCCCTGAAGATCTCTCTACCGTGTCTTCACCCAGCGGGCCGAAGTCTTCATCCGATCGGGCAGAAGAGGACATCCAGACCGGCAGAAGTCTTCATCCAAGCGGGGCAAGAAGAGGTCTTCCATCCATCAGAAGTCTTGATCCAGGCGGCATCTTCTCTGTTCATCCATCCGGAGCGGAGCGGCAGCATCCTGAAGACATCCCACGCAGAGCATCCTCTTTTTTCTTGATCCGACGACTAAGTGACTGTACCTTTAAGTGACGTCATCCAAGATGGCGTCCCTTGAATTCAGATTGGCTGATAGGATTCTATCAGCCAATCAGAATTAAGGTAGGAAAAATCTGATTGGTTCCGATCAGCCAATAGAATGGGAGGTCAATCTGATTGGCTGATTGGATCAGCCAATCGGATTGAACTTGAATCTGATTGGCTGATTGAATCAGCCAATCAGATTTTCCTACCTTAATTCCGATTGGCTGATAGAATCCTATCAGCCAATCGGAATTCAAGGGACGCCATCTTGGATGACGTCACTTAAAGGTACAGTCACTTAGTCATCGGATCAAGAAAGAAGAGGATTCTCTGCGTGGGATGTCTTCAGGATGCTGCCGCTCCGCTCCGGATGGATGAACAGAGAAGATGCCGCCTGGATCAAGACTTCTGATGGATGGAAGACCTCTTCTTGCCCCGCTTGGATGAAGACTTCTGCCGGTTTGGATGTCCTCTTCTGCCCGATCGGATGAAGACTTCGGCCCGCTGGGTGAAGACACGGTAGGGAGATCTTCAGGGGGGTAGTGTTAGGTTTATTTAAGGGGGGTTTGGGTTAGAGTAGGGGTATGTGGGTGGTGGGTTGTAATGTGGGGGGGGGGTATTGTGTGTTTTTTTACAGGCAAAAGAGCTGTTTTCTATGGGGCATGCCCCCGCAAAAGGCCCTTTTAAGGGCTGGTAAGGTAATAGAGCTGATTACTTTTGTAATTTAGTATAGGGTAGGGCATTTTTTTATTTTGGGGGGCTTTGTTATTTTATTAGGGGGCTTAGATTAGGTGTAATTAGTTTAAAATTCTTGTAATTTTTTTTATTTTTTGTAATTTAGTGTTTGTTTTTTTGTACTTTAGTTTAGTTTATTTCATTGTATTTAATTGTAGGTACTTTTAGTTAATTTATTTAATGATAGTGTAGTGTTAAGTTTAATTGTAACTAAGGTTAGGATTTATTTTACAGGTAATTTTGTAATTATTTTAACTAGGTAGCTATTAAACAGTAAATATCTATTTAATAGCTATTGTACCTAGTTAAAATAAATACAAAGTTGCCTGTAAAATAAATATAAATGCTAAAATAGCTACAATGTAACTATTAGTTATATTGTAGCTATATTAGGGTTTATTTTACAGGTAAGTCTTTAGTTTTATATAGGATTCATTTATTTAGTTAATTTAATGACAGTGTAGTGTTAGGTGTAATTGTAACTTAGGTTAGGATTTATTTTACAGGTAAATTTGTATTTATTTTTGCTAGGTAGTTATTAAATAGTTCTTAACTATTTAATAGCTATTGTACCTAGTTAAAATAAATACAAAGTTGCCTGTAAAATAAATATAAATCCTAAAATAGCTACAATGTAACTATTAGTTATATTGTAGCTATATTAATAGCTAGGAGGGGGCTTAGATTAGGTGTAATTAGTTTAAAATTATTGTAATATTTTATTATTTTTGGTAATTTAGTGTTTGTTTGTTTTTTTGTACTTTTCTGATGGATGGAAGACCTCTTCTTGCCCCGCTTGGATGAAGACTTCTGCCGGTCTGGATGTCCTCTTCTGCCCCATCGGATGAAGACTTCGGCCCGGCTTGGTGAACACGACTCAAGGTAGGGAGATCTTCAGGGGGGTAGTGTTAGGTTTATTTAAGGGGGGTTTGGGTTAGAGTAGGGGTATGTGGGTGTTGGGTTGTAATGTGGGGGGGTATTGTGTTTTTTTTTTACAGGCAAAAGAGCTGTTTTCTTTGGGGCATGCCCCCGCAAAAGGCCTTTTTAAGGGCTGGTAAGGTAATAGAGCTGTTAAATTTTGTAATTTAGTATAGGGTAGGGCATTTTTTTATTTTGGGGGGCTTTGTTATTTTATTAGGGGGCTTAGATTAGGTGTAATTAATTTAAAATTCTTGCAATATTTTTTTATTTTTTGTAATTTAGTGGGGGGGGTTTGTACTTTAGTTTAGTTTATTTAATTGTATTTAATTGTAGGTACTTGTAGTTAATTTATTTAATGATAGTGTAGTGTTAGGTTTAATTGTAACTTAGGTTAGGATTTATTTTACAGGTAATTTTGTAATTATTTTAACTAGGTAGCTATTAAATAGTCAATATCTATTTAATAGCTATTGAACCTAGTTAAAATAAATATAAAGTTGCCTGTACAATAAATATAAATGCTAAAATAGCTACAATGTAACTATTAGTCATATTGCAGCTATATTAGGGTTTATTTTACAGGTAAGTCTTTAGTTTTATATAGGATTCATTTATTTAGTTAATTTAATGATAGTGTAGTGTTAGGTGTAATTGTAACTTAGGTTATGATTTATTTTCCAGGTAAATTTGTATTTATTTTAGCTAGGTAGTTATTAAATAGTTATTAACTATTTAATAACTATTGTACCTAGTTAAAATAAATACAAAGTTGCCTGTAAAATAAATATAAATCCTAAAATAGCTACAATGTAACTATTAGTTATATTGTAGATATATTAATAGCTAGTAGGGGGCTTAGATTAGGTGTAATTAGTTTAAAATTATTGTAATATTTTATTATTTTTGGTAATTTAGTGTTTGTTTGTATTTTGGTACTTGTATGATGGATGGAAGACCTCTTCTTGCCCCGCTTGGATGAAGACTTCTGCCGGTCTGGATGTCCTCTTCTGCCCCATCGGATGAAGACTTCGGCCCAGCTGGGTGAACACGACTCAAGGTAGGGAGATCTTTAGGGTGGTAGTGTTAGGTTTATTTAAGGGGGGTTTGGGTTAGAGTAGGGGTATGTGGGTGTTGGGTTGTAATGTGGGGGGGGATTGTGGGTTTTTTTTTACAGGCAAAAGAGCTGTTTTCTTTGGGGCATGCCCCGCAAAGGGCCCTGTTCAGGGCTGGTAAGGTAATAGAGCTGTTAACTTTTGTAATTTTATTATAGGGTAGGGCATTTTTTTTTATTTTGGGGGGCTTTGTTATTTTATTAGGGAGCTTAGATTAGGTGTAATTAGTTTAAAATTCTTGTAATATTTTTTTATTTTTTGTAATTTAGTGTTTGTTTGTTTTTGTAATTTAGTGGGGGGGTTTTGTACTTTAGTTTATTTAATTGTAGATAATTGTAGGTACTTGTAGTTAATTTATTTAATGATAGTGTAGTGTTAGGTTTAATTGTAACTTAGGTTAGGATTTATTTTACAGGTAATTTTGTAATTATTTTAACTAGGTAGCTATTAATTAGTCAATAACTATTTAATAGCTATTGTACCTAGTTAAATAAATACAAAGTTGCCTGTAAAATAAATATAAATGCTAAAATAGCTACAATGTAACTATTAGTTATATTGCAGCTATATTAGGGTTTATTTTACAGGTAAGTATTTAGTTTTAAATATGATTCATTTATTTAATTAATTTAATGATAGTGTAGTGTTAGGTGTAATTGTAACTTAGGTTAGGATTTATTTTACAGGTAAATTTGTATTTATTTTAGCTAGGTAGTTATTAAATAGTTATTAACTATTTAATAACTATTGTACCTAGTTAAAATAAATACAAAGTTGCCTGTAAAATAAAAATGAATCCTAAAATAGCTACAATGTAACTATTAGTTATATTGCAGCTATCTTAGGGTTTATTTTACAGGTAAGTCTTTAGTTTTAAATAGGATTCATTTTTTAACTATAGTAAACTTATTTCGTTTTATTTAAATTATATTTAAGTTAGGGGGTGTTAGTGTTAGGGTAAGGCTTAGATTTAGGTTTAGGGGTTAATAACCTTATTATAGTAGTGGCGACGTCGGGGGCAGGATATTAGGGGTTAATAATTGTAGGTAGGTGGCGGCGATGTTAGGGAGGGCAGATTAGGGGTTAATAAAATGTATTATAGTGTTTGCAAGGCGGGAGTGCGGCGGTTTAGGGGTTAATACATTTATTATAGTGGCGGCGATTTGCGGTCGGCAGATTAGGGGTTAATACTTGAAGTTAGATTGCGGCGACGTTGGGGGGGGCAGATTAGGGGTTAATAAAATGTATTATAGTGTTTGCGAGGCGGGAGTGCGGCGGTTTAGGGGTTAATACATTTATTATAGTGGCGGCGATTTGCGGTCGGCAGATTAGGGGTTAATACTTGTAGTTAGATTGCGGCGACGTTGGGGGGGGGCAGATTAGGGGTTAATAACTATAATGTAGGGGTCGGCGGTGTTACGGACACCAGATTAGGGGTTAATAGCTATAATGTAGGCGGCGGCGATATCGGGTCGGCAGATTAGGGGTTAATACTTGTAGTTAGATTGCGGCGATGTTGGGGGGGCAGATTAGGGGTTAATAACTATAATGTAGGGGTCGGCGGTGTTAGGGACACCAGATTAGGGGTTAATAGCTATAATGTAGGCGGCGGCGATATCGCGTCGGCAGATTAGGGGTTAATACTTGTAGTTAGATTGCGGCAACGTTGGGGGGGGGCAGATTAGGGGTTAATAACTATAATGTAGGGGTAGGCGGTGTTAGGGACACCAGATTAGGGGTTAATAGCTATAATGTAGACGGCGGCGATATCGGGTCGGCAGATTAGGGGTTAATACTTGTAGTTAGATTGCGGCGACGTTGGGGGGGCAGATTAGGGGTTAATAACTATAATGTAGGGGTCGGCGGTGTTAGGGACAGCAGATTAGGGGTTAATAGCTATAATGTAGGTTGCGGTGATATCCGATCGGCAGATTAGGGGTTAAATAATGTTATTATAGGGTTTGCGATGTGGGGGGGGCTCGGTTTAGTGGTTAATAGGTAGTTTATGGGTGTTAGTGACTTAGTGTACTAAGACATACCGAATTTCGGAACCGAATAGAACCGAATTCAGCCGAATCCGAATAAATCCGAAACGAATTTATTCGGATCCGAATAAATCCGAAACGAATTTATTCAAATTTTGCCGAATCCGATTCGATCCGAAACGAAATTCGAAAAGTCTGAATCGATCCGAACCGAAAACGAACCGAATTTTTTAGCCGTGCACATGTCTACTTAGCAGGCAGTCACAAGATACCGGATGAGTGCAGCAGGTACAATGGGATACAGGTAAGCTGCCACTGGTACAGCAGGATACAGGAGACTTAGCAGGCAGTCACGAGATACCGGATGAGTGAAGCTGGTACAGTGGGATACAGGTAAGCTGACACTGGTACAGCAGGATACAGGAGATACAACAGATAGAGGAACAAGGTAAGTAACAGCTTGGAACTCCGCAGGCACAGGAAGAAGGTAAGCATCAGCTGTTAATGCCACAGAATACAGGAGAGAAGGAAAAGGAAAAGGTCTACCTCTCAGTAACTCAGCCCAGAGTGATGAGTTGAGTGTATTTATATATAAACTCCTACACCTGTAGACACTTAAGGGGAAGTTAGACATGGCCCCTTTAAATCAGTAACAAAAGGAAAGTGCAGTGTGCGTGCACCAGATCCTGTGTTGGAATGAAAACTGTAAAAATTATGTCTCACACTGACCGGTAATCTATGATTAATTCATTGTACACATCCGGTCAATCCGCCAACTTAAATCCAAACAAGAACTTACTTGTTGAGAAAACAAACAACGTCCTCACTGCAAACAGCTTCCTTTGCAGCAGGTAGTTGCAGTAGTGATTACTGGGACAAGGGGTCAGGAGGTCAGGAAGACAAGCTCTGTCGCTGGGGAGGGAGAGCCCTGTGGAAATTATAGTCCATATAGAACACAAAGTGTAAGAACAAATCCAGCCCTGCTCCTCCACAGATAGCGATAACAAATTTATTTGAGTGAATCTAAAAAATACAGCAAAGGGGCGGAGCCGGGAGCCATTGTAGTAAGACGTGTTTTGGAGAGGCTCTCGATCTTATATTATATTTATCTAAGTTTTCTAAAGACATAAGCTTGAGAACCAGACATAAGCTTGAGCAGTCTGAAGTGGGACACAACTGTGAACATTAACTGGGAGCATAATTAAAAAAGTTTGGAACAACCTTCTGCTCGGATTATACCGCTTTTGATATGGAGCGCTGCAGCTACACCGAGATACAGACTTTACTTCTGGATTATGAGCAATTAATCCTTGACAGATTTGACCGCCTAATTACAGGCATAGAAGCGGTAAGCTCAAAAATTAGCCCCAATGGACTTGGTGCGAAGAGAGAGGAAGTTTACCGCATGCAGCCTGATACCATGCAGCTGGCCGCAGGAGAGGCTCCCTTTGGGCCTGTCCTACCTCAGAAGGAGTGGGGGCGGACCGGGCCCGGGAGAAGTAGATCTGTACCCCCTGCTACGCTGGAGTACAGCTTATGGGCTCCCGACAGAACCGTCCACGCAAGCAGCGAGGCTCCCACTGAGAGAAGTGAGATGGCGGGAACGGAAGAAGTTTGCACCGGGAGGGCCTCACGTATTTATGAATTGGAGCCTCACATGGTAAGGGGCCCAGAGTTACGCTGCACAGGGCTACTATTCCTGGTCATAGCCACAACGAGCTTACAGGTTGGGAGTGTGAGCTGTTCGGACACCCGCGTCAAAATCGGAGTTGGGTGAAGGTCCAGTCGTGACAGGGGACACCGGGTGCTCAGGCCCGGTGTCTCCTTTTGACTCTAACACGCACCTCTTACTGAGTTCAGAACATTGACACTTACCTGAGAACCCTCACTATTAGATCAGAGGACCCTGCCAACACCTGAAACTGTGTAGATTCTGCATTCACAATCCGACCCCTCATCGCAATTAAGCCGGAGCAGAGTGCTATCTCTTGCTCACCACATAGCTATAGATTGTCAACCTAACGTACTGTGGCACCCCTGAGTTGCCTGTTCAGCTCCTTTGTTTCTTGGCGGTAATACAGCTTGAGACTCCATTACTTTATTGCCGTGTAATTTTCCTATCGATGCACATAGCTCTTGACTTAATAATCTTACTTACAATGTGGGTAAACTTTGAGTGATCCTCTGGAAGAAACCCAGGGGATGCCGTATATGTTCCAAATTCACTATGGCTTCTGTGATGTGGGGTCTCGATGACTGGGTCCCCTCTGTGGTATTCTTTGGTGTAGCACTAAAGAAGGTTCTGTGTGTACTATATGCCAAAGCATTTTGTATTATCTCTTTGCCTGTCCTGCCCTTTTGCTATCCCTTCTATTATAGGAAATCATCTGTTTTGCATGTGTGAAATATCTCTCTCATAGTTGTTATAGCTGATTAGTGTGATTATATGGATGCTTAATTGTATTGCAAACGCAAGAATTTTACTAGGTTCATACGTACAATGAATATGATAAAATCTAGATTACAGTAGCAAAATTTATGAGAATAGGGGTCAGTCTAGAGTTAGAGGGGGCACCCTGAGAGCTGTAGAGAGTGATGCTTTTATAGCATATAACCAACAATATAGAACTAACCTAGATAATTTTGATTTGTGCTCAGATTACCACCGAATTTAACAACCTTAGGGCCCCATTAGAGGTCTGGTTAAGATCCCTTTTCCATATATGCCCTATAGAAAGACAAACCCCTCATTTCTTTGAGATTATGCACTGATGAGTGAGAAAGTATTTCCATTTGAAAACGACTTGAGATCCACTGTTTGCTTATTAAGTGGGACTTTGTTAACATTTTAGGCTTCGCACCCCTCTTCCTTTCCATCCCCCCTTTTCCCCCCCTTACTCCCTTTCCCCCCTCCCTTCCCACCGTTTCCCCCTCCCTTCCCACCCTGCCCTTCCCTTCCTCTCTACCCTCCTTCCCTCCACCCCCCCTTCCCCTTCTTGCCTCTTTTCCCTTCTTCCCTCTTTCCCCCCCCTCTCTTCCTTCCCCCTCTCTAACCCCCTCTCCCCCTCTTCCTTTTCCCTCTTCTACTCCCTCCTTCCCTCCCTCCCCAACCTTCTCTTTCCACCTTCTTTTTCCCCCTCCTCGCCTCTCTTCCCCTCCCCCCCCCTTCCCCTTCCCCTCTTTTTCCTCTTTTTTTTTTTTTTTTTTTCTTCTTTTGTTTGTTATATATACTGTGTGGGTAGGGATAAGTACCTTATCCCCCACACCCCTTTTGGCAGAGTTAGGTAGTCTCTGCCCTGTTCGCAGAGCCCTTACCATATCCTGCACCTATATGAGCGTGAAAAAAGGGCTCTCTGGATCTTCACAATAAATAGATTTGTTAGGATTGTTTTATGTGTCTAATGTCCACAGACTGTTTGCTATCATAATTTTAATGTTGATGTTAGCTTGTTTATATGTTTGACAAATGTGTTAGAACTGCTGATGTGATGATCTAAACTCGAAGATTTTGAGTGATTAATATATTTGATCCCTATGTATTTTCTCCAGATAGTTTACTCTTTTTTCTGAGCTTGCAATCCTAGATACATAATCTTACTCATCTTGTACTAGCTGATCTAAGATGACTAGCTACATTCACCTCCCTACTAATTTACAGAGTTATGTGAGTCACAGTCATTACAGTTTTATTTTTCTAGCTCAGAGCGGTGAACCTGTGTAACTAATAATCTTCAATGTATGTGTATACCCAGGTTTGCAGTAGCAACAGTAGCCCATATCAATATATCACCTCTTTCAGTTTGCCGAGTTGACTATATTACATTAACTAAGAATAACGTAAGTACACTACTGTACTTTTATACTTCAATAGCATCTATGGTCTCCCAACTTTGACACTAGTTCATTCACATTGACACTAGACTCTTTGATTTTAGCCTTGTTTTTGGGTCCTCAATGTCTGGTTAAGGTCTCTGGCCCCCTAAGTGGGCCTGTTTGATTGGAGGACATAACGATCCAATAATCTTAAAAAATGAGGCAACCAGAATACTATATCCTGTTGATTTGACGAATGTTGATGTTTCCATATGATGTATTGTACTTGCTAGATATGTGTTTTCCCTACAGGATGTGTATAGTTTGTATCTATGACTGTATTGTAATATCTATTTTTACCTCAATAAAAAATACATTTATAAAAAAAAAAAAAAAAAAATGTCATGCTCTATCCAGTCCAGAATAGTTTAACATTGACTTTACTGTCCCTTTAAGAGGCTCCCATTGGGTAATGTAATTGATGTTAATATAAAAAGTTTGCTATATCAGCTCTCTAAAAAAAAAAAAAATACAGCAAAGCCAAACGGCTACATGTACACTAAAAAAAGACAGAGGCATGGCACCTCCTTACAACTGATGCGTTTCGGTAGTGTCCGTAGTCATAGATTCAACATGTTGGGAAGCAGCAGATGCTGCAAGAAACAGACATTTTTGTTGTTGTTTTTTTTTAGTTGGTAGGTTGCTTTTTTTCTCACTAGACAGTTTGGGATGGATTAACATTTATACTAGTAGTTAAATGTGGTTGTGGGTTGATTCATGGGTATTTTTATTTTTTTATTTTATCAGAAATATGTAAAAACTGTTTATTGAGTTACACTTAGTTCTAAACAAGGTGTTTATTAAGTTGCTTGGAGTTTAAGTTAAATCCAAAATATTTATTTCCGGACTCAGATAGAGAATATATTTTTAAACAACATTCCAATTTACTCCATCGCTGGGGAGAGAGAGCCCTGTGGAACACAAAGTACATGAACAAATCCAGCCCGGCCAGGCCCGGCGCTCCCACTAGGCAAGCACACTGTCACCTAGGGCGCAGCCAGCCACGATCCAGTTCCCCAACTTGCAGCCTGCTACAACTATGTCAGAGTCAGCAGCCCCAGCTGTGGCATCTCTGAGGGACTCCTAGCCCCCTGGGCCTCTCTACGTTAGTGTAAAATGGACCGGCGCAACGCCTATAAGGACAGTGCGCCATGAGTGACTGAGCAGGCAGGGGCAGTCAGTAGTACTGTCTTGCATACAGCGACCGTGAGACTGAGCATCAACTTAAGTCTTGCGGTTGCTGTATGTTGTAGAGACAGACAGGTGCTGGCTGGCTGCTGCTAATGACTGGTGAGTGATTGATCCGGCCGGGGTCAGGGGGTGGGCTGAATACTTAACAGGGCTGGGGTGGGCCTCACATGATGATGCTGCGATCTCCCGCTCGGCGCTCCCTGACACTCTTACTTGCTTCTTTCTACCCAGATTCCCAGCAATAGCTGTGCACGTAGGAAGAGTGAGAGGGAGCTGAGAGGGAAGCAGCGAGCTCAGCTGAGGCAGGGAGGTAATAAGCAGCAGTGAGGCTAGGCTGGTGGTGCCAGTGGTCACACGGTGATCACATTCACCAGCAATGTATGTAATTTAGCTTGTTTTACTCAGTCACTCTAAACGTTTTTCTTTGGGATGGATGGATGTATGTAGCCATTATGATGAGCCATGTGTGTCACAGCCGCATTAAGATGATGTAGCACCTAACCCCTGTCTTTCTTTCTCCTCCTCTGTCTCTCTCTTTCCCCACTGTCTCTCTCTCCCCACCCCTCCCTCTCTCTCTCTCTCCCCTCTGTCTGTCTCTTCCTCCCTCTGTCTGTCTCCCCCCTCTGTCTGTCTCTCCCCCCAGCTGTCTGTCTCTCTTCCCCCTCTGTCTGAATCTTTCCCCCTCTGTCTGTCTCCCCCCCTCTGTCTGCCCCCGCCTCTGTCTGTCTCTCTCTCTATCCCCCCTCTGTCTGTCTCTCTCTCTCATCCCCCCCTCTTTGTCTCTATCTCACTTCTCCTCTCTGTCTTTTTCTCTTCCCCTTCTCTGTCTCTCTCTCACTTCCCCCTCTCTGTCTCTCTCTCTTGACCCCTCTCTGTCTCTCTCTCTCTTCCCCCTCTCTGTCTCTCTCTCTTTCCCCCTCTCTGTCTCTCACTCGCTTCCCCCTCTCTGTCTCTCACTCTCTCTCCCCTCTCTGTCTCTCTTCCTCCTCTCTGTTTCTCTCTCCCCTCTCCTTCTCTCTCTCTGACCCCCTCTCTCCCCTCTCTCTCCCCCCTCTCTGTTTCTCTCTCCCCCCTATCTGTCTCTCTCTCCCCCCTCTCTGCCCCCCCTCTGTCTCTCTCTCCCCATCTGTCTCTCTCCCCCCTCTGTATGACAATGTGTAATTAGGGTGACTGTATGAAATTTTGTAATTAGGCAGGCAATGGTGGCTTATATATAAGGTTATATATAGATCCCTCTCTATATATTTGCCTCTTTATGTACAGTATATAGATTGTTATTGTCCAATACAAGCCTGAACAAAACCATGTATACAATTATTTATTTACTCCACATGATTAATCATTATGTTAAAGGACATTATACACTGGATTTATCTTTGCATAAATGTTTTGTAAACGATCTATTTATATTGCCCATCTGGGTGTGTTTTTGTAAAAATGTATAGTTTTGCTTATTTTTAAATAACATTGTGCTAACTAAGCCCCAAAGACTTCAGACTGCTTCTCTTTGTATAATGGGTCTTTTCATATGCAGGCAGGGGAGTTTTTGTTGGGGGGGACGCAAGTTGCTGGTTTTGTGAGACAGACTTTGGGGTTCCTCCACGTAGGAGTCAGTTGTTGGACAGAACTTTCTTATCTAATCCTTTGCTGGAGTTGCATATTGATGACTAAATCAAGCAATAGCATTTTCCTATAAATGCAAAAAGCAACATTTTCCAAAGCACTAGCCCCTTTAATGTGGTTGAGTTGAGGAATCATAGCTTCAAGCAGAACTGAGGACCGCAATACTATACTATGCTCACAGTATGCTTTATAAGAACATTTTTGTTGTTGTTGTTGTTTTTTTTAGTTGGTAGGTTGCCTTTTTTTCTCACTAGACAGTTAGGGATGGATTAATAGTTATACTAGTAGTTAAATGTGGATGTGGGTTGATTCATGGGTATTTTTATTTTTCTATTTTCTCAGAAATATGTGAAAGCTGTTCATTGAGTTACAAGTTACTTAGTTCTAAACAAGGTTTTATTAAGTTGCTTGGAGTTTAAGTTAAGCCCAAAATATTTATTTCCTGATTCAGATAGAGAATATAATTTTAACCCCTTAATGACCGGACCATTTTTCAATTTTCTTACCCTTAATGACAATGGCTATTTTTACATTTCTGCAGTGTTTGTGTTTAGCTGTAATTTTCCTCTTACTCATTTACTGTACCCACACATATTATATACCGTTTTTCTCGCCATTAAATGGACTTTCTAAAGATAACAGTATTTTCATCATATATTATAATTTACTATAAAAAAAAATATAAAATATGAGGAAAAAATTGAAAAAATCACACTTTTTCTAACTTTGACCCCAAAAATTTGTTATACATCTACGACCACCAAAAAACACCCATGCTAAATAGTTTCTAAATTTTGTCCTGAGTTTAGAAATACCCAATGTTTACATGATCTTTGCTTTTTTTTGCAAGTTATAGGGCAATAAATACAAGTAGCACTTTGCTATTTCCAAACCACTTTTTTAAAAAATTAGCACTAGTTACATTGGAACACTGATATCTGTCCGTAATCTCTGAATATCCCTTGACATGTATATATTTTTTTTTAGAAGACAACCCAAAGTATTGATTTATGCCCATTTTGGTATATTTCATGCCACCATTTCACTGCCAAATGCGAGCAAATAAAAAAAATCGTTCACTTTTTCACAAATTTTGTCACAAACTTTAGGTTTCTCACTGAAATTATTTACAAACAGTTTGTGCAATTATGGCACAAATGGTTGTAAATGCTTCTCTGGGATCCTCTTTGTTCAGAAATACCAGACTTATATGGCTTTGGCATTGCTTTTTGGTAATTAGAAGGCCACTAAATGCCGCTGTGCACCACACGTGTATTATGCCCAGTAGTGAAGGGGTTAATTAGGGAGCTTGTAGAGACCTTGAAGGGTTAATTTTAGCTTTAGTTTAGTGTAGTAGACAACCCAAAGTATTGATCTAGGCCCATTTTGGTACATTTCATGCCACCATTTCACCGCCAAATGCGAGCAAATAAAACAAAAGTTACATTTTTCACAAACTTTAGGTTTCTCACTGCAATTATTTACAAACAGCTTGTGCAATTATGTCACAAATGGTTGTAAATGCTTCTCTGGGATCTCTTTTGTTCAGAAATAGCAGGCATATATGGCTTTGGCGTTGCTTTTTGGCAATTAGGAGGCCACTAAGTGCTGCTGCGCACCACACTTGTATTATGCCCAGCAGTTAAGGGGTTAATTAGGTAGCTTGTAGAGAGTTTGCAGGGTTAATTTTAGCTTTAGTGTAGAGATCAGCCTCCCACCTGACACATCCCACCCGCTGATCCCTCCCAAACAGCTCTCTTCCCTCCCCCACCCCACAATTGTCCCCGCCATCTTAAGTACTGGCAGAAAGTCTGCCAGTACTAAAATAAAAGGTGTTTTTTATTTATTTATTTATTTTTTTAATTATTAATCTGTGATGGACCCCTGCCTTAGCCCCCAACCTCCCTGATCCCCCCCAAACAGCTCTCTAACCCTCCCAACCTACCTATTTGCCACCATCTTGGGTACTGGCAGCTGTCTGCCAGTACCCAGTTTTCCCCAAAAAAGAAAGGTTTTATTTTTTTTATTTTTTATTTTTTTGCTAAACACAGCTTTTTCTGTAGTGTAGCTGCCCCCCCCCCCCATAACCCCATCCCCCTACCCTAGCAGATCCTATTATTTTAAGAAAAAAAAAAAAACGTTTTCTGCCCCCCCCCCTCTCTCTTCTCTAATAATTGGTGTCAGTGGTTGCTGAGCGCGCGCGCACATACACACATGCACGCGCGCGCGCCCCCGCAGGCCCCCCTCTGCACGCTCCCAGCATCCGGCGTGCACAAAGCACTTGCAGGAACCGGATGCCGGGGAGCGATGGGCCGCCCACCCGCCTCCCCTGTAAGCTCCCACCCACCAACGAACGGCACCATCGCTACCGGTGCAGAGAGGGCCACAGAGTGGCTCTCTCTGCATCGGATGCTTTTCAAAGGGTATTGCAGGATGCCTCAATATCGAGGCATCACTGCAATACCCTGAGAGCTGCTGGAAGCGATTGCGATCGCTTCCAGCACTCTCTTAGACAACTGACGTACCAGGTACGTCCATTGTCACTAACTGACAGTTTTTGCAGGACGTACCTGGTACGTCAGTTGTCACTAAGGGGTTAAACAACATTCCAATTTTCTTCTATTATCTAATTTCTTTCATTCTTTAGATATTCTTTGTTGAAGAAATAGCAATGCACATGGGTGAGTCAATCAAACAAGGCATCTATGTGCAGCCACCAGCTACTGGGCCTATTTGGATATGCTTTTCAACAAAGGATAACAAGAGAATTAAGCACATTAGATAAAACAAGTAAATTGGAAAGTTGTTTAAAAACTGCATGCTCTTTCTAAATAATGAAAGAAATAATTGGGTTTTATGTCCCTTTAAGTTCATACATGTTTTTATTGTTTGTTAATTCTGTTTATATGTTTTCAGTCCTCAATAAAAAGAAAATTAAATAAATATGATGTAATAAATAAATGCAAATAAATTAAAAACAATTATTGAATCCTTAAAGGGACAGTCTAGTCCAAAATAAACTTTCATGATTCAGATAGGGCATGTAATTTTAAACAATTTTCCAATTTACTTTTATCACCAATTTTGCTTTGTTCTCTTGGTATTCCTAGTTGAAAGCTTAACCTAGGAGGTTCATATGCTAATTTCTTAGACCTTGAAGGCCGCCTCTTAAGAATGCATTTTAACAGGTTTTTCACCACTAGAGGGTGTTAGTTCATGTGTTTCGTATAGATAACACTGTGCTCATGCACGTGAAGTTACCTGGGAGCCATCACTGATTGGCTAAACTGCAAGTCTGTCAAAAGAACTGAAATAAAGGGGCAGTTTGCAGAGGCTTAGATACAAGATAATCACTGAGGTAAAAAATATATAAATATAACTGTGTTGGTTATGCAAAACTGGGGAATGGGTAAAAAAGGGATTAGCTATCTTTTAAAACAATAACAATTCTGGTGTATACTGTCCCTTTAACCCCTTAACGACCGAGGACGTGCAGGGTACGTCCTCAAAAAAAGGCAGTTAACGCCTGAGGACGTACCCTGCACGTCCTCTGTGTGGAAAGCAGCTGGAAGCGATCCTGCTCGCTTCCAGCTGCTTTCCGGTTATTGCAGTGATGCCTCGATATGGAGGCATCCTGCAATAACCTTAAATGGCCATCCGATGCAGAGAGAGCCACTCTGTGGCCCTCTCTGCACCGGACATCGATGTCCGGTATCGTTGGTGGGTGGGAGCGGACTTGGGAGGCGGGTGGGCGGCCATCGATGCACGTGTAATGTGCAGGGGGGCGGGATCGGGGGCGTGACCGATGGGCGCACGCATGGGAGAGCGCGCGTGCACGGGGGGGGGGGGGGGGGGTGCGTGCACGGGGCGGGAGCGGGAGGGAACCGCTACACTACAGAAAAAAAATCTGGAAATAACTATAAATGTGAAATAAAAAAATATTTGTTAAGTATCTAAGTGAGCTGCAAGTGGTGGGAGGTTGGTGGGGGGAAGCTACACTACAGAAAAGGGCATTTTTAAAAAAAAAAAGATTACTTTTTTTACTAAACTGGGTACTGGCAGGCAGCTGCCAGTACCCAAAATGGCGCCCGCTATGGCAGAGGGGAAGGGTTAGAGAGCTGTTTGGTGGGGGATCAGTGAGGTTGGGGCTAAGGGGGATCCTACAAAGCAGCATACGTAAATATGCTTTAAAAAAAAAACTAAAAAAAAACCCTAATATACCTTTTATTTTAGTACTGGCAGAATTTCTGCCAGTACTTAAGATGGCGGGGACAATTGTGGGGTGGGGGAGAGAAGAGAGCTGTTTGGGAGGGATCAGGGGGTCTGATGTTTCAGGTGGGAGGCTGAGCTCTACACTAAAGCTAAAATTAACCCTGCAAGCTCCCTACAAGCTACATAATTAACCCCTTCACTGCTAGCCATAATACACGTGTGATGTGCAGCGGCATTTTTGGCCTTCTAATTACCAAAAAGCAACGCCAAAGTCATATATGTCTGCTATTTCTGAACAAAGGGGATCCCAGAGAAGCATTTACAACCATTTGTGCCATAATTGCACAAGCTGTTTGTAAATGATTTCAGTGAGAAACCTAAAATTGTGAAAAATGTAACTTTTTTTTTTATTTGATCTCATTTACGGTGAAATGGTGGCATGAAATATACCAAAATGGGCCTATATCAATACTTGGGGTTGTCTACTACACTACACTAAAGCTAAAATTACCCCAAAAAGCTCCCTACATGCTCCCTAATTAACCCCTTCACTGCTGGGCGCAGTGGCATTTTGTGGCCTTCTAATTACCAAAAAGCAACGCCAAAGCCATATATGTCTGCTATTTCTGAACAAAGGGGATCCCAGAGAAGAATTTACAACCATTTGTGCCATAATTGCACAAGCTGTTTGTAAATAATTTCAGTGAGAAACCAAAAGTTTGTGAAAAAATTTGTGAAAAAGTGAACGATTTTTTGTATTTGATCGCATTTGGCGGTGAAATGGTGGCATGAAATATACCAAAATGGGCCTAGATCAATACTTTGGGATGTCTTCTAAAAAAAATATTTACATGTCAATGGATATTCAGAGATTCCTGAAAGATATTAGTGTTCTAATGTAACTAGCGCTAGTTTTGAAAAAAAAATGGTTTGGAAATAGCAAAGTGCTACTTGTATTTATGGCCCTATAACTTACAAAAAAAGCAAAGGAGATGTAAAATTTGGGTATTTCTAAACTCAGGACAAAATTTAGAAACTTTTTAGCATGGGTGTTTTTTGGTGGTAGTAGATATGTAACAGATTTTGGGGGTCAAAGTCAGAAAGTGTGTGTTTTTTTTTCCATTTTTTCCTCATATTTTATAATTTTTTTATAGTAAATTATAAGATATGATGAAAATAATGGTATCTTTAGAAAGTCCATTTAATGGCGAGAAAAACGGTATATAATATGTGTGGGTACAGTAAATGAGTAAGAGGAAAATTACAGCTAAACACAAACACCACAAAAATGTAAAAATAGCCTTGGTCCCAAACGGTCAGAAAATGGAAAAGTGCTGTGGTCATTAAAGGGTTAATAATTTTTAGTAATAAATAATGGTGGTTAGCAGTTATTCCAGACATGATTTCTGTTAATAATTATTATAAATAATATTCCAGTTTGTAAGCAGTATTAATAATCCAAATATAAGGCTAGATTATGAATGGCATGCTGTTTGTGCAAGCGATAAGGAGTTTATCTCTGCTCTTTGCCCACATCGGAAGTAGCACACGTTTAACAGGTTAAAAGTAAACATGTTTGCTTTAGCACAATTTAATTCAACACGCAACAGGAAGCCGTGACTTAAGAGCTTAAAGTGAAGGTCAATTTTTACCCGATGCTCACCACCTATGTAAACAGTATGCTCTAACTATTACAGTCGCTAAGATAAAATTTGCAAAAAATCAATTATTTATTATTAAATTTTATATATAAAAAACCTTTGTTTCGTCTGTTTACTCCTCCCCCGATACACTTCCTTATTTGGCCCTGTTGACGTAGCGATCATTTCAACCAGCCCGCCGTGTCACTACCAAGCTCGTGCACAAGACTGGTTACAAACTGCGCATGCGTATTGTAAGAGCATTCGCGCATGCGTGGCAATTTCAAAGAACGTTATTTCTATTCCTCGGTGATAATTACCCGTTTTGAGGATTAGAAACGGCAAACTGTAAATTCACTTCCTTTCTTCTCTAGCGCGCTGTAACACTGACTGAGTCAATGTATCTAAGGAAAGCATACAGCGTAATACGCATGCGCATATAATGCACGCGCATGATGTATTTGACAAGAGCAGAAATTAGACGCATGCGCTATTGTTACGATGACGTGGGTAGAAAGGGGCAGGACGCCACGGAGGAAGCGAAGAAATTGGAGAAAAAAAAATGTCAATCAAATGGGGGTAAATGTCGGGCGGACAGTTGCGGTGAAACGGAGGGTAATTGAGAAATAAAAAATACAAGTACAAAATTATTTATAAAGATTTTGATGAATGAACATGATGTTTATTTTACATGTTAGTGAGGATACTGGGATCGAGTGAGGCGGACTTGACCTTCACTTTAACTGTTACGCTCTAATACAAAGTTGCGCAAAACACAAATTAAAATTATATTTAAAAGTACCATTACAATCATAATAACACTATTTAATAAAAAATATTTGAAAATAAATTGCATTTAGATGTTATAAGGGCTCAAAGATATGAGGTCTCAGGAATGCAAAGGGATTTAACACAAATATATGTGTGTGTGTGTGTGTGTGTGTGTACATATGTATTCAGGTATTTGTATGTGTATATATGTATTTACAGAATTATATACTCATAAAAACACATAAATACATATGTTTACATATACAGACTGATATACTACAGGAAAGTTTTACTCTGTGAAAAGCATTACTGGGCTAAAAGGCTGTAGCCAGGTAGTAAATCGCCATAGAAAAGGCTAACAATAATTTTGAGCCAGTTGTTCATTCCTGTGAGTGCACTTCTCTCTGTATGTATTTAGTCTCCCTAAGGGAAAAAGGGGCAACCAGATGTGGACTCCTTGCTCAGTGTCCTTTGAAGAATATGGCTACACCTAACTGACGAGACCCAATGAAGGCCGAAACGATCATATGGGGTTAGAAAAGAAGTTTAAAAAACATAAGCGCTTCCTAAGTGACTGGCACACTTACTTAAATATGTAAATTCTGAAAAATATTCCAGAATAGTTAAATGAGTATATATATATATATATATATATATATATATATATATATATACACACATATAAAAAGTGCAATGCAATATGCAGTAAGCAAAAAAGCAAACAATGTTAGTATTAGTATAACTCTGAGCGTGGTAATTCGATTCATTTCAATGTTCAGCTGAGATATGGAGTCCACAGTGATCCATGCACTGTGTAACAAAGCACAAAGACAACACGCTCCCAATGTGTGATATTACCTGACCATAGTATGTTTGAAAAGGTCCCAAGTAGGAGCGGTAATTCAAAAGATGATAGAAACCGAGCTGATGTGCCTGTTTGACGCTGTACCCGCAATCTCAGCGGGATAGACTGAAGAGCCTTCGCTGCTGCGGTGTATTGATAGAAGTGCTGCTCCGTGTGAAAAAGGGTCTCCGGTGACACCTTTATGTAGGAAAACTGTGAAATACAAAAGGAACAAGAGCTCACAGCCCAATCTAAGAGTAAAAGTCTTTACTAAAAGATAAAAGCGCATAAACAATAATAAACGTACAGGATAAAAACAATTAGATGCAGTGTGTGATTATATCACCGTAATGAGACTCCCCCACAGTTAAGGTGTATGCAGAGCTGCCGGAAACACTGGGATCTTTAGTCAGTCAGTCCGCTGTTCCTCAAGCCAAATGCATGAAATCCATTGCAGCCGGTCAGCTGTTTCCATTGCAGCCTCAACGCGTTTCCTCTGGTCTCCACCACCAGACTTTTTCAAGAGGTTAGTTTACATCACAGCCTAATTAGGCTCACAAAATTGAGTACACCCCTCACATTTTTGTAAATATTTTATTAGATCTTTTCATGTGACAACACTGAAGAAATGACACTTTGCTACAATGTAAAGTAGTTAGTGTACAGCCTATATAACAGTGTACATTTGCTGTCCCCTCAAAATAACTCAACACACAGCCATTAATGTCTAAACCATTGGCAACAAAAGTGAGTACACCCCTAAGTGGAAATGTCCAAATTAGGCCCAAAGTGTCAATATTTTGTGTGGCCACCATTATTTTCCAGCACTGCCTTAACCCTCTTGGGCATGGAGTTCACCAGAGCTTCACAGGTTGTCACTGGAGTCCTCTTCCACTCCTCCATGAGGAAATCACAGAGCTGGTGGATGTTAGAGACCTTGCGCTCCCCCACATTCCGTTTGATGCCCCCCACAGATGCTCAATAGGGTTTAGGTCTGGAGACATTCTTGGCCAGTCCATCACCTTTACCCTCAGCTTCTTTAGCAAGGCAGTGATCCTCTTGGAGGTATGTTTGGGGTTGTTATTATGTTGGAATACTGTCCTGCAGCCCAATCTCCAAAGGGAGGGGATCATGCTCTGCTTCAGTATGTCACAGTACATGTTGGCATTCATGGTTCCCTCAATTAACTTTAGCTCCCCAGTGCCGGCAGCACTCATGCAGGCCTAGACCATGACACTCCCACCACCATGCTTGACTGTAGGCAAGATACACTTGTCTTTGTACTCCTCAACTGGTTGCTGCCACACATGCACAACACCATCTGAACCAAATACGTTTATCTTGGTCTCATCGGACCACAGGACATGGTTCCAGTAATCCATGTCCTTAGTCTGGTTGTCTTCAGCAAACTGTTTGTGGGCTTTCTTGTGCATCATCTTTAGAAGAGGCTTCCTTCTGGGACGAAAGCCATGCAGACCAATGTAATGCAGTGTGTGGCATATGGTCTGAGCACTGACAGGCTGACCCCCCACCCCTTCAAACTCTGCAGCAATGCTGGCAGCAATTATACATCTATTTCCCAAAGACAACCTCTGGATATGACGCTGAACACGTGTACTCAACTTCTATGGTTGACCATGGCGAGGCCTGTTCTAAGTGGAACCTGTCCTGTGAAACCACTGTATGGTCTTGCTCACCATGCTGCAGCTCAGTTTCAGGTTCTTGGCAATCTTCTTATAGCCTAGGCCATCTTTATGTAGAGCAACAATTCTTTTTTTCAGATCCTCAGATAGTTATTTGCCATGAGGTGCCATGTTGAACTTCCAGTGACCAGTATGAGAGAGTGTGGAAGCGATAACACCAAATTTAACACACCTGCTCCCCATTCACACCTGAGACCTTGTAACACTAATGAGTCACATGACACTTGGGAGGGAAAATGGCTTATTGGGCCCAATTTGGACATTTCCACTTAGGGGTGTACTCACTTTTGTTTCCAACGGTTTAGACATTAATGGCTGTGTGTTGAGTTATTTTGAGGGGACAGCAAATTTACACTGTTATACAGGCTGTACACTTGCTACTCTACATTGTAACAAAGTGTCATTACTTTAGTGTTATCACATGAAAAGATATAATAAAATATTTACAAAAATGTGAGGGGTGTACTCACTTCTGTGAGATAATGTATATGTGTGTGTGTGTGTACATATGTATTTAGGTATTTTTATGTGTATATATGTATTTACAGACTTATATACTCATAAAAACACATAAATACATATGTATACATATACAGACATATATAAACATAAGTGCATTGGAGCCCTTTGCAGTCCAGTAGATGAAAATGTAAAATCATATTTATGCAATATTCATATTTAATAAAGTGTTTAACTATTTATTTAAAATATTCCATTATCCTTAACATAGGGGAATATGTTCTAAGTATATAATAAATAGATATCCCTATATATATATATATATATATATATATATATATATATATATATATATATATATATATATACAGGAACAACAAAGAAACGAGGACTAGCTGGATCGTTTGCAACCAAGTGGGTTTATTCAGGCATAGGTGATCAAACACTCAGTGGTGAACAAGTGGTGAACAAGGTAAGGTGTTATATATATATATATATATATATATACCACTGGTCCTTAGGTCTCCCCTACAGACCAGGTTTTCAGATTATTTCACCTGTGCTCCAGTTCAGATATCCTCAAAATGTCCTGGCCTGACATTATTTTCTTACTATTACTCTACATTTTGGCTGTTCAAATCAGCCAATCGGATTTCAGTAGCTCTCATCCTATTGGCTGATTTTAAAATGTCAGCCAATAGGAATGCAAGGTACTCCATTTTTAAACAGGTACCTTGTAGTCAAGCTTCAGTGTAATGCGGAGGATCCTCCACGTTGGATGTCCGCGCCGTAGGCAACAATGCTCTGCGTCTCCACAGCTTTGCGCCACCGGGATGAAGATAAAAGATGCACCATGCGATGGATTAAGATATCTCTGCCTGGATGAAGACTTCTCGCTGCCTGGATGAACATGGATGTCTGGACTTCCGGAACTGTGAGTAGATTTACTGAAGTTAGTGTTAGTTTGTTTTTTTGGGTGTTTTTTTTTTTAGATTAGGGCTTTGGGCACAAAAGAGCTGAATGCCCTTTTAAGGACAATACCCATACAAATGCCCCTTTAGGGGCAATGGGTAGCTTAGGTTTTTCTTAGACTTCGTTTTTTTATTTTGGGGGTTGGTTGGGTGGGGGGTTTTACTTTTAGGGGGGACTCTGTAATTTTTTAAGGTAAAAGAGCTGATTTCTTCAGGGCAATTCCCTACAAAAGGTCCTTTTAAGGGCGATTGGTAGTTTATTGTTAGGTTAGGGGTGTTTTTATTTGGCTTTTTCGTTTTATAGGGGTATTAGATTAGGTTTAATTGTAATTATTTTGGATAATTTCGTTTATTATTTTTTGTAATCTTAGAGTTTTTTATTTTTTGCAATTTTAGAGTTTTTATTTTTTTGTTATGTTATTTTTTTTTTTTGCAGTGTTAGGATTTTTTTTAATTTGTAATTTAGTTTTTTTTTCCATTAATTTTATTGTTTTAAAATAGTAATGTTATATTACTTTATAGATTAAACTTATTTTTTTTTATTTCACAGGTAAGTTTTTATTTATTTAAAGATAGATATATTGTAAATTTAATTTAAAATTAGGGGGTATGAGGTTTAGGGGTTAACAGTTTCATTTAGTGTGTTGTGATGTCGGGGGCCAGCTGTTTAGGGGTTAATAGGTTTATTTTATTAGTTGCAATGTGGGGGCCGGTGGTTTAGAGGTTAATAGGTTTATTTTATTAGTTTCGATGTGGCAGCCGGTGGTTTAGGGGTTAACAGGTTTATTTTATTAGTAGCAATGTAGGGGGGCCAGCAGTTTAGGGGTTAATGGGTTTATTTAGTGTTGGCCATATCGGAGGGCTTTGGATTAGGGGTTAATCATTTTATTTAGTGTCAGCGATGTCGGGGAGTGGCGGATTAGGGGTGTTTACACTAGGGGTTTATTTAAGGTTGTTAGTTTTTAACATAACTTTCTTTTCCCTATAGACATCAATGAGGTTGTGTTGCTGAAATCGCCATTCCGCGATCACAGGTGTTAGTTTTTATTTAACACTTTCTCCCCATCGATATCTATGGGGGAAAACGTGCATGAGCACGTAAAGTCAGGCCTTGGGTATTGTGCGGTATGGAGCTTATCGCATCGTACCACACAACGAGAGAAGGTTTTGGTTTAACTTGTAAAAGCAGCTCTATGGAAAGTGGGATACCTCTCATTTTTTTGCGTTATTTACACACCCGGTATAGCGCAAAACTTGAAATCTTGGTGATAGTTCTTGTCTTCACCACATAAAGAAGTGCATGTTTTATATTCACGGTTCCACAGAAACAATAAATCAGAGAAACCGATTTTAAACATTTTTTCCAAACTAAATTTTCTTAATTATTCATGCAATCGTGTGATTAAAATGACGGGATCAGGTCGGGGGTGGGGGGTGCCTATGATGCTAGGCACGCCCTCCAGCCTGCAATCCCATTTAACAAGCGGCTATGGCTTCAAGAAACATTTAATTATCTAGGAAACAACATTTAGATTACAATGAATAGAAAAAAGGTAGTAGACATACAGGTACAAATCCCAAATTCCAAAATCCAAACTTATTCTAAAATCCAAAGTTTTAAATAACAAAAAAAAATTAAATTACTATTTTCCCCTGCCTGTAGGCTATAATCTTCCCTTCCTGTGTTTTTGGTTTGTTTTTTTTGGGTTCTAAATTGCAAAATAATTGTCTATATTTAATTAAATCAACTATTACCTTTCTGATACAGTACTGTACTATCTGTGGATACTGTATATAAAAAAGTATTACAAATTGTATAAAAATATCTTTATTATATAATGTATTATGTCATGTTAATATTGCCTACATATATTAAGATATTGCTAGTTATACTTGGTTCCATCCCTTCTCCAAATTGTCCCATTTTAAAGATGCAAATATTCCAAAATGCCAACTATTCCGAAATCCAAACATTTTACAGTCCAAAGCAGTTAGGATAAAGGGTTTTCTACCTGTATACAGTTCTACAGTTAACTGGCTTTAGTGATTTTATTTACAATTTACCAATTTCCCTTAGTCTGAATTGACAGTCTGGTTAATCCACCTTAAGTGAAAGAGGGGAGTTCTGCTGTGACAGAAATAGGGGAGGGCTTTAGAGCTGACTGCTAGCTCAGGAGCAGATAGGGATACAAGACTTGCTGAGGATATTATTGAATGTGTTAGTTATAACAGACGTTGTCAGACACAGCCAGCTTGTGTGAAACATAAATTGCTCATACTATGCACAGTGCCCAGATACATGCTGACAGTGCTAGCCCAGTACGTTTATTCACACACACTGCTCACTTTCTGGCCAGGTGCACACACATAACTACCTCCTGCCTCACAGACAGCCTCATGCAGCATCCTTCCTTGCTGCACATATTCTCAATTCACATTTCACTATAGGAAGAAGCAAGAGGCTTTGTTGCTGCTCACTGCAGCTGTGGTACACGGAAAAGTTTTTTTTTCTTCTGTTGGTTATATGACTAGCTGAGCTAAGGGAGCTCCTTGTTCATCACCTGCTATCAGAAGGGGGATTTGTTTCTTATTGGATTTAGTGCAATTATATTGGCATCGCAGTGGAAATAACGTGGAGATACTTATTCATTTTCAAGAAGGAAGGTTGTTCTGGGAAATATCAAGTTGGATTGTGGCTTATACCATGCTTTGGCTTAAACCTCTGCTTGTCTGGGTAACCGGGCTTCTGTCTGTTAGCTATGGGGCTGATGTGAAAGCTCGTAGCTGCAGTGAGGTTAGGCAAGCATACAGTGCCAAGGGATTCAGCCTGGTCAGTGTACCCTACCAGGAGATAGCAGGTAATGCATGCCATTCAGTTACATAAAGCAGATACAGCTCAATTATTTCAAGTCTATTTTTTTCTGTATTTCCAAACTGAAAGATATGTTTATTTTAAAATGATCAGTTATTAAATAACCTAAGCAGTCTCCTATGTAGAATGACTAATTTTTATCATGGCAGGTCATTTATATCAAATACATAACACCTTAGGCTTTAGGATTGGATTAAAGGTGCTAAGAAAATAATGGGTTAAACATTGGAGGCAAAATATGCATAAGTTATTGTGGGTAGCCTTTAAATTGATGTTACTCTTCAACTTCAAATGTCTAGTGCTTCATCATACCAATGCTTGACATTTTGTTTGGGAAAAGTTAGCACAGCTGTTACTCAATTGAAATCAGAAAGCACATTTAACCCATTGTGACAAAAGTTGTCAATTATATCGGCACACACTGCTTCTATTCTTATTAATAGCTAGAAACTTGTCCCTGTATTCTCATATGATTTTCCTCTTTACAGTCTCATTTCTATGCACTACATCATTTTTTTTTCTGTCATGTACTCATATGAGGTTATGTTATATATCAAAGGGCCCCTGAGGCATAAGCAGTTACTGAATGTATCTGTTATATTGGATCTTTTACCTTGAAGTTTTGCATTAGAATTGGCATTGTTACTTATGAAGTTGCTGGTCTATTGAACACTCTGTGTTTATGTGTGTGTGTGTAAATATAAATGAAGAGAAAGGTGCACTCTCATAAACAATGTTCCAATGCCAGGGTGCTGAATGCAGGGTAGGATATAGTCGATAGAAGACAGCACTCACTGGTCTTAAATAAAGTGCAATAAATGCTTTATTTAAGAACAGTGAGGTGCTATCGACTATATATATATATATATATATATATATATATATATATATATATATATATATATATATATATATATATATATATATAAAACTATAGACATCCTAATTGTGCTTATGGGAAATTCATTAAGTACCACAACATACTGATGCATTTAAGATTGCCCAAATACATAATTAGCCTTATTTTTGGACAAGTGTGAACAGATTAAATTGCAGGCATATGTCTCTGCTTGGTGTCTCAATGTTTAATTTAGCATTGCTTGCAAAATTAAATGTTCTCAGCTGAGATTATATCTAAGCTTCCAATGTATCTAGAGGTTTAAAACCTATGGCTATGCTTATTGTTTATCATTTCATGTAAATGCTTTTAAAAAAGAAGAAATGCACACAGATCAGTCAGTAAGGCTGTTCAGGCTGAAAAAATAAGTCTTAGTGGCCCTGAAAAATTCTTCATTGATATAAAAATAGCTGTTGTCTTCGTTCAAGATTGCTTCATTTGATACCATTTGTATTCAAGTGTTGAGTGTCTCTCTGCCTATAAGCAAACAGAAAAGACAACTTACTGAATATCTCATTGGCATTGTAAGAAATAATTAGGATTTGGAATATTTTATTATTCTGAAAACCACCACTTTTTCATTATTTCAAGAATGATTTACACTTCATGCAAAAGTATTTTACGCTCAGTACTAAAGGTTTTTTACTGCTAAATCTTCTGAAATATATTTGTGAGAACAGCACGTGTCAGTGACCAGATGAACATTTTAATTGGCTCTTCAGCAACAATTTATTTTCCCTTGCTTGAATACACTTCATTTGATTTCATTCAAAGTAATAGTTTAATCAACTATGATTAGAGAGGGATTATTCTTTTAATCAATAATATGTTCGCTGATTTACGTCTCCTCTTATATTGTAATTTCAAGATTTTCTGTGGCTGTTTCTTATTTAATGCTGTATATACACATTTAGCAATCTATTTGTGTGTCAGTAATGCCTTTTATTATTTTTTATTAATGCGCTATACTAAAAGTATAGCCTTTCTATATATTATTAGAAGTGTAGAATTAGATGGTTATATAACTTTAGTCTATCTTGATAAACTTCAGAAGTTACTCTGCTTTGTATGTGCATTATATATCGACAAAAACTAGCAGAATTATAAAATCTGATTATACTAACTCATTTTTAACTACAGTTACTAAGAGAACCCCTCCACCTGCAATATAATGTTACAAAACATATCCTGTGATACTCAAACTTTTTGTCCCCATCAATCTCATTTAACACACTGTAAAAAAAAGCCGACTTACATTGCATTTCGTCCATGTCTGAAGTTCATTTAGAAGTTTTTGTAGTGCTAGAGCAATAAAAAATGATTAAACATTGTCTTTTTTTATCATTATTGGAGACATAAACTATTATTCATTGCATTTTTCACAGTGTGAAAAAGTTATAACACTAGTGACGGCTGTATTATTTACACCATGGATAAGCTTTTTTTTAATTCAGACAAAGTTGTGGATAGCATAAAAATAACACATTTAATGTTTGCTTAAAGGGACTGTCTACACAAAAAATTGTATTGATTAAAAACATAGATAACGCCTTTACTACCCATTCCCCAGCTTTGCACAACCAACATTGTTATATTAATAAACTTTATAACATTTAAACCTCTAAATTTCTGCCTGTTTCTAAGCCACTACAGACAGACTTTTAGCACATGCTTTTTTTATTAGCTTTTCACAACACACTGCTAACAAATTCAGGTGTGCCATATAAATAACATTGTGTTCTCTCCCGTTGGAGTTATGCATGACACTGTACTAATTGGCTAAAATGCAAGCCAATAGATAATAAATAATTAGTCCTGAGACAAGGGGACTGTCTGCAGAGGCTTAGATACAAGGTAATCACATAGGTAAAAAGTATATTAATGTAACCATGTTGGTTGTGCAAAACTGGTGAATGTTTTGTAGAGTGCCAACAGATTCCGCAGCGCTAGCTATCTTTTTAAACAATAATAATTTTGGAGTAGACTGTCCCTTTAAAAGTATTATCAAGTTTTCTAGAAAAAGAGTTTTGGAAACTAAATACTGAAGACTACATACCCTTAAAAGCATTTTAGTTTAATCTTGCATATTTGTGTATTTTTGAGCTACTTAAAAACTGTGCAATCATTGATTGGCTAATCTAATTTTGTCAAACGAAATATCCTGCTAAGCATGTTCTTTGTTCAAACACATTTGTACTATCAATATAAGTTACTTGTTTTAATGTGTATTCAAATTAATGATAGGTAAATACATGAAAACCATATGTTTCAAACAAAATGTGCTAACATTGTATTAATACTTCTTGGTTTTAAAAGCCACATTTTTTAGTAATAAGGAATTCATTCAACATATTGAAATGCCTATACCCACATGTATTGACTTTCTAGACTGCTATGAATTTTTTTTTAAAGACTGTAGGATATTCATAAATACATTAACAAAAAATCAGTTTAGATGGCAAGTGTGAAGTCAAATGGATATTCTGGAAGATCAAAGGCTTCAAGTTAGAGATGCTGCTGTTTATAAAAGCACTACATGGTGCGCTATAGATTAGCTTGCTAGCATATCTATTTCGAATTTTGGAAAATGTTTTAGCTTTTTAGCCTTTAATATTTTACTGGAACAGTTTGGTTTGTCATGGCATGGTTTCTCTTTCTTTCCGTATTTTATCTAGTTGGTAAATTTTAAGTGATGAAATCACATTAGGAAGTGTTATTAATTTCATACCTGCTCTTTCATTATTAGCCCCTACAGTGTATTTACCAGATGTTCTATTGTCTACTGTTTTTTTTTTTTTTGTATGGGTATATATAATGCCAGAGACACTGTTGTATCACTCCACTTCCATGATGATATCGACAGTAAGTCAGTTCATTGAAATATAAGTTTACAGGCCTTTTTTATTATCTCAAAGGAAGTCTGGGTACATTGAGGAAAGTAAATTGTCTCAAGAAGTCATTTCACTGTGTGCCCTTCAAATACTGAGCCCAATGACCTAAAGATCCTCGCATCTAAGGTCTAGCCAGTGCTGCAAAGTTCCTTCAAATTATTTTAGAAAACCCTTTTAGCTTGGTAACTGTTTATTTATCAATGCAGATGTGAAGGAAAGACACCTATGTTACAATTTAAGGCATAGATATAACCCCCAGATATTATTTGAGATTTTGATCATGGACTCTACAGCGAGAATTACATTTTTGCAGGGCTTTGGATAAAACTAAGTGTTGTCGGGATAAACCTGTGGCAACAGGAGGATCTTATTTCATTTAAAAAAAAAAAATAACTATATATATGTTTTACATGCATCATTTTTTAAAAAGATCTCTTTGAACTTCACGGAGCAGAGATATGTGGTAAAGATTATAATATATATATATATATATATATATATATATATATATATATATATATATATATATATATATAAATATATATATATATAATTACTTTTACGTCTCATATATATTTAATTATTCTTTACCATCTCAATAATTTGCAAAAAAAGACGTTTTATTTTTTGGTTTAAGGATTCAAGCATCATACATTGTATGCTAAATCTATAGTCCTGAATCAAAATATTAAAGCAAATACAGTGTTCCACATACAAAATGACTAAAAATGCTAGTTCTTTGCACATTAAGGGCTAAATTACAAGTGGAGCACTAATTTATTGCGCGCCCACAGTTGTTTTTCTTTCTTTTTTGCATATAGCAAATAAGATTTTCAAAAACCTGTACTAGAATTTTTGGCAGTTATGTTTTCTTACATCATATAATTAATTCTCTGTTATGCTAGCAAAGTTTTTTTTTTTAACAAAGGCAACCAGAAGAGCCATTATGCATTAGGTTGGGGCTTAGAAGTCTGGGGATATTACAGTTTTCATCCTAGGGCATGGTTGATCTGTCTGAAGATGAAGTGGAAATTTCTGAGTAGGGATTATGTTGTCCTCAGTTTCACTTTTCAAAACTAGATTATAGGAATAAAGATTACAAACTGATAGTGCTTTTCAAAATGCCAGAATGTTGGGAGCTCTGTCATAGTTGCCAGCCTTCTAAGTAGCTAGTCACTCAGTTCTACAGCATACATATTTTGCTAGAGAATACATTGCAATTACTAGTTAATAAATAGTTTAAATATTTTGTCACAGAACATCTAATGACTAAAAAATACCACAGACATACATGATATAATTATACTGAAAACTATGATAAACTTGTGTGTGATTTCTCTTAAAAGTTTCCTGGTTCACAAACCCGTTTTCCCCAGCACAGTAGATTAGCTTCATCAGTGATTCCTGCAACAATACGTGCGGCTGATTAGGCATTCAGCATGAAAAAGGCAATTACATAGATTTCTAAAAGTTAGTGAAAACTGAGGGCTGGAATATAACAGAATGACACACACACAAACCTTACAACCACTGCATTATTAAATAGTGTAATAGTAGTAATATATAAACCCCATATTGTCTTGGCACTTTATTAATTCTGCAGGGTTTGTGTATGGAAATGTGTATAGGTAATGCCTGGTGTTGGGAAAATAAGTAGTCATTCAGCATGTTAAACATATATTATTAAAGTGAGATATCTGGTGTAGGTAGTTTAAATAGTGCCTGCAGCTCCCTTTATATGTACTAATATATAGTCTTTATTTATCCTTATGGTCTTAAGACTATTTATCACTGTATAAATCATTTACATTTTACATAGAAGCACAGATTTTTTATGCTTTTCTGTCCTCTCTATCCCACATTCTATTAATATTAAGGTCATAGAGTCTTTTACAGTTTTTTTTTCTTAATGTTTCTATTTATTTATTGTTGCCATCTACCATATTTAGTAGCCTCCTAAAAAAAACTTGATTTACAGAGTAGCTTATGCACACTGTGTTAGCTCTTCCTATACATGCACATTATCCTGTTTTTTACTGTTGTTATTACAATTGCCTAATGTTTGCCTAACCTAATGTTTCACAAATCCCTCTTTTATTACTACTATATTCATATTGTATTCATATTTTTTTTGTGGGGGGGGGGGGGTAATTATTGTATCATGGGAGCAAAGCAAATTTGATAATAGAAGTAAATTGGAAACTTTTTTAAAAAATTCAATGCTCTGTCTGAACCACAAAATAAAATTTTGGGGTTTCATATCAATTTAATTACCTTTTTAATGCCTATTTGAAAGCTCCAGTTATGATTGGAAATTAGAATATAACATTGTTTAGCAACATTGTATATAATTTACAGCACCAAATGTGATTTGCAAGTAAACCAGTTCTATACAGTGATAACTCAGTTTTAAATGATTGTAGCGGCTCAGTAAAGACAATGTTTTTTTTTGCAATACATAGTGCAATGCTTAACCCCCTTAAGCCATATGGACATTGCAGGGTACACATACCCTATTGACATAGTAGCTACCTTCTGAAGACCCAGATGACAGCCCTGACAGCTAAGAACACAGCCAGAGGCTGATTGTGCTCCCTCCCATATGAAGGAAGATTGTCAGATTGCTACAGACAGTGACATGGTCTGTGTCACTGTCTGTAATGATCTCCATTGGTGTCGGTGGTAGGGGAGGCAGGTGGGTGGCCCAGCAATGAAGGGGGGAGTGAGCGAGAGTGACTATACGCTACAGAATTTTTTTTTGAAGGGAGAGGGAGGTATGGGACAGTTGAGAGAGAGGGGCTTAAAAATGTAAATCCCTATAAACTAGGTACTGGCAGACAGCCCCAGTACCTAAGATAGAGGCTTCTAGTGAGGGGGGAGGTAAAAGAGAGAGATCGGGTAAAGATCAGGGAGGGGGTAGGTTAAAGGGGGGATCCCTACACTGCATCAAAAAATTTTTAATCAATACATTTAAAAAAAAAAAAAAAAAAAGCCCTAAAACTTCATACTGGCATACTATCAGTACCTAAGATGGTGGTGACCAGTGGGGGTCAGGGGAGAGAGAGCTGTTTGGGAGGGATCTAATTGTGATCAGGGGTGGGAGGTGTCAGGTGGAATGGTAATCTTTACACTAGAGATAAAATTAATCTTACAAGCTACCTGATTAACCCCTTCCCTATCAGGAATTTCAGTAGTGTGGTTCGCAGCTCCAATTAGTGACCTAATTACCAAAAAACAGTGGCAAAGCCATGCATGGCATGTCTATTTCTGAACTAAGGGAAACTTTTACAACCATTTGTGTTATAACTGCACAAATGGTATATAAATAATTTCAGTGAGAAACCCAAAGTTTTTGAAAAAGTTAAAGACTTATTTTTATATGATTTAATTTAGCGTCAAAAAGGTGGCATGAAATATACCGACATGGTCCAAGATCAGTACCTTGGGTAAAGTAAATAAAAAAAAAACAAGACTTTATATCTGTTTAAATGGAGTGAAAGCAAAAATACTAAAAACTGTGTAGGCTTTTGGGCAAGTTTTTTTCTGAAAAACTCACTATTGTAAACTGCAAAACTTGCTGCCATTTTTTTTCTGTTGGATATTAATAGCCCATACGCTAAGGGTCTGATGTCCTAAAGCTCTCTGGGTTGTCGAGATTATTTAATATTGCTCGCCAGTACTTCTATTTCTCTGGTAGAATGATTAAGCCACTTGAAAATGTATATTGTTAAGATGCATACAAAAAAATGAAATTGTTCACCAAAAATCACATTTTATATAAAAAAAAAAAATGTATGTAAATTGCACAGGAAAACATTTTAATAACTATGCACAGCATAAATTCCGATTATCCTAGTTTTAGTGTAGCTATAATCTAAATTTTATTAAAGACACAGATACAAATATTTGGCATTACTTTCAATGTACTGCTCTGACAGGTTTTTAGAGTATCTAGTGAAAACATTAGCAAACATAAAACATGTGAAACAACAGAGAAAACAAAAGAACCAATAAGGACAAAGCCATGGATGTAGAAGATGATATCAGCCAATCAGCATACTCATAATGTCCATAAACAGTCCAGAGTACACCAATACCTCCTCTTTCTTGTTTGATGCGAATAGGTAAAAAGGACAACTGGAACATGAACAACCAATATAAGATAATCAAAATAATTCTGAAGACAGGATGGAGAAACTTGAGGTTGAGGCAGGAGAGGATTCTTCTGGGAATCTGTGTAGGCTGAAGGAGAATTTTGAACAGATGAAGTAGATTTCAAGTAGTGATAGGAGAATCCAAATCAGTTGAAGGATACGTTTTGAGAGGTGGATGCTGGAAATAAAAATATATATTAATAAACAAATAAAATATCATTTTAATACTGGGAGGGAACAGAAAGATTGCCAGGGTGGGAACATATTTGTCTCTGTGTTTTTAATAATAACTATATTATAGCTACACTAAAGCTAGGATAATCGAAATTTTATTACAAGACCAGAGACTCATTTTTTGCTAGTTTAAAGCAAAAAAGGATCATGAAATTAAAGAAAAATCAGCGTTATTAATAGGTTTAAAATAAAATTGTCTAAAGGTGAAGACCAGTCAGCTGCATTTAAAATATTTTGGAGGGAAGAGGATTTTAAAAAGGCTTTAGAGGTAGAAGCTCTACAAACGGAGTGAGCTGAGAAAGATTCTTCCACATCAGAAAGAAGCATAATCCATTTGACCCACCTGGCAATAGAATTAGAGGAGACAGGTTTGAAAGGGGAAACAAAAGAGATGAGAAGTTGAGAAGAAGAAGAAAGACATAAAGGTTGAGTATGAGACAAATAGTCTTTCAGACAAAGGACAACACACAACTTAGGATGATCAGAGAAATAAGGATAAAATATAGATTGACAAAGACATTTAGTTCTTTTAGAAAGGATAAAGGTGACACCAAAAGGAGAAAACATTTGAGAATTAATATCAATGGCACGAACATCAGAAACTCTGCGAAAGAAAGAAGACAGAGAAGAGTGGCAAGTTTAGCTGACAACTGTTTGAGAGAAAGAAGAAAAGGCCAATTTCTAAGAAAGGACAAAACCAAATCTACATCCCAGAAGAAAGAGTATTTAGAAGTTGGAAGTTTTTGGATTCAAATTGCTTTGAGATGTCTGCAGACCTGATGGATTTTCCCAACAGGGGTATTATTAATAAGGACGTGACCAGCAGAGATAGCCAAACAAGTTATATTGATAGATCTATAAGCAAGACCTGAGTCAAAAAGAAAAGAAAAATATTTTAAAATGAAATTCAAAGGAGCTGAAAAGGGATCCAAGTCCCTCTGGATACACCAGCCAGACCACTTGGACCAAGCTGAGAGATAACATCTTTTGGTTCCAGGAGCCCAAGAGTCTTGTAAGAACGAGCTTGGTCCGAAAGTCCATCGAGAGACCAAGATCCCCTGAAAGCATCCAAGCAACAAGAGTTATGGAGTCCTTCAAATAGCGAGAACCCCAATCTGCAGCCTGATTGGATAGACCCGGAATAAATTCTGCAGAAATAGAAATATTCTTGTTGAGGCAAAAGTGAATTAAATTTTTTGTAAGATCTGATAGAGGTTTTGATTTTGTGCCTCCTAAACAATTTAGATATTGAACTGCCGAAAGGTTGTCCATGCGAAGAAGAACCGAAGTAGGAAGGTTGGACTTGAGAAAACTCTGAATTGTAAAGGATCCCACCAGAAGTTATTTGCAGTTGATATGAAGATTGGATTCTACAATGGTCCATTTGCCACCTGTGATTGTGGAACCGCAACGTGCTCCCCAGCCGGAGTTGCTTGCGTCCGATTCTATGACAAAATCTGGAACAGAACTGAAGATTGCTTTGCCATTCCATGCCTCTATGTTTTGAATTCACCAGATGAGCTCTTCTTTGGCTTCTGTGGATAAGGAAAGCCGATGCTGATAAGAAAAACCTCTTTGAAGGTGAGATATTTTCAAGCGTTGAAGAGCCCGATAATGTAGAGGGGCTGGAAAGATGGCTTGAATGGAAGAGGAGAGTAGACTGATGATATAGGCTAATAGCAAAGAGGAAAGCAAGTTTTCTTCAAAAGAGAGGAAATCTCTTTCTTGATGTTCTTCAATTTCTCTAATGGGAGACTTAAGGTGGAGTCTAAAGTGTTGATTTGAAATCCCTAGAAAACAATGGATTGAGACGGGAGAGGGGAGGATTTTTCTTTGTTGATAATGAATCTCAAATTCTACAGAAGGGAACAAGTGATGTTCAAATGAAGAAGAAGAGTGGAGGGGACTTGATTCATGATAAGAATGTCATCCAGATAAACTATCAGGCGTATTCCTCTGAATCTTAGCCAGGCTATGACTGGTTTCAGAATTTTTGTGAATATCCACGGAGCGGATGAAAGGCCGAATGGAAGGCAGGTGAATTGCCAAAGAGTTTGGTTCCAGAAGAAGCAAAGAAGTCTGCTGTGGGAAGAATGTATAGGAATGGTAAGGTATGCATCCTTGAGGTCTAATTGAACAAGCCAATCCTTGTCCAGTAGAGAGTCCCTCAGAAGATGGATACCCTCCATCTTGAAATGTTGATAAGTTACATAATGATTTAGAGTTTTCAGATTGATGACTGGTCAAATTTGGCCATTTTTCTTTTTTACTAAGAAAATATTGCTTATGTAGCTGTCTTTGTCTACAAGAACGAGTTTGACAGCTTGTTTTGAAATTAGAGAGGAAATCTCTGAATCTATTGCTTGACAATCTGAACTTGGAAATAAAATTGGACGAGGGCAAACAATTTGGATGGGAAAGGACATAAAATCAATTAGGACTCCAGAGACAGTCTGAAGAATCCAGGGGTCTGAAGTTATTAAAGACCAATTTGGAAGAAAATGATCCAGTCGATCACCCATCATTTTTAGGGAAAAAAGAGAAAACGGGGGAAGAATAGAAATTACCTGAAGGGGTTCTAAAGCGACCTCTTGATCTTGTACCTCTGGGCCAGAAGCGGGTTCTTGTAGAGAAGAAGGGAGAGACAAATTGTTGTTGCTGTTGAAGCTGCTGCTGATAAAATTGGGGTCTAGAGATGAAGGGTTGACGGCCGGGAAAACTACCCCTTCTTTTTCCGGCCCTATCAAAAAGGGGGCATGGATTTTGGTAGAGGGTCTTCTTTACAGTGGCTTTCAGATAATTTTATGTCTAGCCTGTGCAGAATGGACTTTCTGCATTCACAAGCTATAGCAGTATTGGCATTGTCTAATAAAACAAAGGCTCTTTGAATATACTCTATGATGATTTGAGGATCAATTGTTGAATTATTTATAACAGAATCCTCAGCCAACTCAAATAACTTTGACAAGGGGCCAGAAATATCTAAAAGCTTGTCTTGACAAGACTTAAGTAATTTGTCAGATCCTCGTTTAATGCTAGATCCAGGAGAACCCAGGAATTTAAAAATTTGGGAGTCAATGTCAGGAGTGACAGAGGAGTTACCTGGGAGGGAGGGAGGGACGAGGACATTCGGCACAAACTTCTTGCAATAAGGGATGCCTTAAAGGGACACTGAACCCAATTTTTTTCTTTCGTGATTCAGATAGAGCATGCTATTTTAAGCTACTTTCTAATTTACTTCTATTATCAATTTTTCTTCATTCTCTTGCTATCTTTATTTGAAAAATAAGCCATCTAAGCTTTTTCTTTTGGTTCAGAATTTTGGACAGCACTTTTTTATTGGTGGATGAATTTATCCACCAATCAGCAAGGACAACCCAGGTTGTTAAACAAAAATTGGCCGGCATCTAAACTTACATTCGTGCATTTCAAATAAAGATACCAAGAGAATAAAGACAATTTGATAATAGGAGTAAATTAGAAAGTTGCTTAAAATTTCATGCTCTATCCGAATCACGAAAGAAAAAAAATTGGTTTCAGTGTCCCTTTAAATAAAAATCAATATATTCTGCAACACCTGAGGAGGGAAACCACTCAGAGGATCTGTGATGCTTAACCTCCTCTGGTTTAAATCTAGATTTACCAAGGTAATCGAGAAAAACTATTTCTGAATCATTAACAGGCAAAGATTTTTTACGTCTTTTAAATTTAATAAAGTTGTTGAAATCAGAATAATCTGAATCATTATCAGAGGATTGGCAATTGTTATATTTATATTCATCTGAAAATTCCCCCTCACTAAAAGAGGGGGAAAGATTTTCAGAGAGAGTTTGTAAACATTTTGATGCTTGTCTTTTTAGACCAGTTCTTTTAGAATAAGCATCAGGAAAAGTACCCTCTGAATTGTGACTCTCAACACGTTCAGAAGTTATGGGGCCGGTTGACTGCCGGCTAACAGTACAGGTGCTTATTAGTAATAAGCTATGAGGGTTGTCTGTCTGAAGCAGACTATTAGCATCTTTTTCAATATAAGAAGGGGAAAGATGTTTAGTTTTAGAAGTGTGTTTTTTATGTATTTGAGGAGGATCTGACTGAAAATTAGCAGTAAAAATATTCATTTTGTTGTCCATCTTTCTCATAAAGGACTGCATAGATGCCATAATATTTTGCAAAGAGGGGTCAGGATTAATTGGATTATTCTCCTCATGAGACATCTTGGGCGCGATCCGATATACGGGGTAGTTTTTGGCGCAAGCGAGGGAACCCGCGCCGCCCAAAGTATCACCTCGCACATCGGGGTATTAGATATACCCCGCCAGCAGTTGCTAAAGTGCCGTAAGTCGGACAAACTAGCGATGTCCAGAAATAAGCGTAAGTACAAATTTCTGGAGTCGCCAGTGACTTACCTGTAACTGTCTAACACGCCTCCCAAAAATAAGCCCGACACGTATACCCCTATATCCGCAATCCCCCCTCTCGCTCCTAATAATAAATGTATTAACCCCTAGACCTACAACCCCCCACAATGCAATAAGCCTAATTATTAACCCCTAAACCTCCATAGCCCACACCGCAATAAACCTATCCTAGTATTAACCCCTAAACCACCGCTTCTGGAGCCCACCACCACCTACATTATATGTATTAACCCATAAACCTCTGCACCTAAATAAAGTGTTTAAGCCCTAAACCGCTGCTCCCGGACCTCGCCGCCATCTACATTAAATTTATTAACCTCTAATCTGACCCCCCTACACCGCCGCCACCTACATTAAATATATAACCCCCTAAACCTAAGTCTAACCCTAACACGCCATAACTTAATTATTATTTAAATAAATATAAATAATATTACTATTATTAACTAAATTATTCCTATTTAAAACTAAATACTTACCTATACAATAAACACTAAGATAGCTACAATATAATTAATAATTACATTGTAGCTATTTTAGGATTTATATTTATTTTACAGGTAACTTTGTATTTATTTTAGCTAGGTACAATAGCTATTAAATAGTTAATAACTATTTAATAGCTACCTAGTTAAAATAATTACAAAATTACCTTTTAAAATAAATCCTAACCTAAGTTACAAATACACCTAACACTACACTATCAATAAATTAATTAAATAAATTAACTACAATTATCTAAAATAAAATTAAATAAACTAAACTATATTAGAAAAAACAAACAAACACTAAATTACAAAAAATAAAAAAAAATTACAAGAAGTTTAATCTAATTACACCTAATCTAAGCCCCCTAATAAAATAAAAATGCACCCCAAAATAATAAAATTCCCTATCCTAAACTAAATTACAAATAGCCCATAAAAGGGCATTTTGTGGGCCATTGCCCCAAAGTAATCAGCTCTTTTACAAGCCCTTAAAAGGGCTTTTTGCGGGGCATTGCCCCAAAGTAATCAGCTCTTTTACCTGTAAAAAAAGAAATACAATACCCCCATCATTACAACCCACCACCCACACACCCCTACTCTTAAACCCACTTGATCCCCCCTTAAAAAAATCTAACACTACCCCATTGAAGATCACCCTACCTTGAGCCATTTTCACCCAACCGGGCACCCATGGTCATCCGATGGGGCAGAAGAGAACATCCAAACCGGCAGAAGTCTTCATCCTATCCGGGCAGAAGAGGACATCCGGACCGGCAGACATCTTCATCCACGTGGCATCTTCTATCTTCATGCATCCGACAAGTAACGGCTCCATCTTGAAGATCTCCGGTGCGGAACATCCTTCTCGGCCGACGGACTAACAACGAATGAATATTCCTTTAAATGACATCATCCAAGATGGCGTCCCTCAAATTCCGATTCTATTAGCCAATCGGAATTAAGGTAAGAAAAATCCGATTGGTTGATTTAATCAGCCAATCGGATTGAAGTTCAATCCGATTGGCTGATTGGATCAGCCAATAGAATTTTTTTTATTTGCAAGCATTTTAGGGAGTTACGGTGCTCCCATACTTAGCGCAAGGCCTGCTACGGCTGCTTTTTATGGCGAGGTGAAAATGGAATAAGTTTTCTCCATTTTCGCCACGTAAGGCCTTGCGCTGGATATTGGATACCAAATTGCGCAGGTTTTATATGTTAGTCTATGGGGGGAAAAACTGCGTCCGACTGGTGAAATATATGTGCCGCATTTATGTGTCGCTGTATATAATATACCAAACCCATGCAAAAACCGGCGTCGCTGGCTTTTGTGGGCAACGCTGCATATCAGATGGGGCAGGAGGGCTAGAGAGGAGTGCCAAAGAAAAGGCAAGGTCTAATAGAAATGTTCGTTATAGTGATAAATATAGGTTGTCCTAAACCAAAGATGTCGATATGATAATGTATCAGTGTGTACAAGTCGCAATTAATAAAATTCAATTAAGATATAAGTGCAAATTACAGTTCTTAAAATTCAATAGTAGCTAGTAAAGTTTAATACGTTTTACATAAATACACATGGATTCATGATTACAGTTAAAAATGGATTAAAACAAATAACAAAATGTATGTATCTTACAAATTAAAACAAGTAGCAAAATATATGAGCCTCATAGGTAAATTTAAAGCTTATTAGCACTGACAGTGTTAATTCCAAAATCAAATAGCCAGTGTGAAAAGTGATCAAAAAAATGATTAGGTGTATGAAAAAAGCCGTTAGTCCAACTTAAATTGTTGTTCTGATGCTGTGACAGTTCTCCTCATCTGTTATCCATAGTGTGAGTGTAGATTGAAGGTGAAAAAACACAAAGTGAAAAAATGTAAAAGAGTGTTAAAAATGGGAATAAAAAACAATCCAAAAATGATGAAAAGAAAATTAAAAAAACAACTAGTGTGTACACAAACTAGTGAAGTATCAACAACGGGGTGTTGGTGATCACATAAAAAGCAGAATAAAAATACAAAATTATATATAGAAAAAATGTGAAAAAAATAAGTTTATGATACAAAACAATAATAATGAGTGTTCCTCAGTTATAGATCCAATCAATAAATGGTGTGATGCAAAAATAAAACTGGAAATAAAACCTGTGGACAAAGAACAGTAACATAGCATAATACTGTTAAAATACTTGACAAATAAAAGGAATGTAACTCACCATATATTGCCAACGCGTTTCGGCCCACTGATAGGGCCTTTCTCAAGATTAGTCTATATCAGATGGGGCCCCTTGAGACCACAGAAAAAAAAATGGGGAAAAAAATAAAAATATAGTTTAAAAGATAAAAATTTTAGGGATTAAAATTTTAAATATATAGCAGTATTAAAATAAAGCAGCACAACAATATTGTAAGATTTGAACAAACGTTGTCAATCTGTAAATATAAAGAAATAGTGACACACAGAGGTAGAAAATAAAAGTGCTTCTAGAAAAGTCAGAAATAAATAACCCAAAGAGAAAAACTTTAAACTTACCTTACAATGTTGCTGAATGGGCTATGGGTGTGATTAACATATCCTGTAGAGAAACTGGATTAAATTTCAACTCCACCCAGGGGAAGAAAGGCTCAACCTCACAGCTAACAACCTCAGGCTATGAGGGAGGAGGCGGGAAAAAGGGGCGATAAGGGGCGGAATAAAATGGCGACCTCACTCAGTACCACAGAAGGGAAAATGGAAACTGAGCTGAAACAGAAAAACTTGGTCCTAATGAAATCAGCTAACCAACGAATAGCAGGGACAGGTATGTGACTGTAAAAATGTTTAAGAGAAACAAGGGAAAATATAAATCCCACAAAAATAAAAAATGAGCATGTAAGAGAGACTATAACAGGAAATAATAATAAAAACACATAAAAAGAGTAAAAGAGAAAAACAAAAAGAGAAATATGGCAATACAATTTTAAAAATCTAATAATAACTCAAGTCTCTATTATGAGAACATTGCACAGGTACTTCTCTTTCAGAGCAGCAAAAAGGAAGAGGAGGTATTGGTGCACTCTGGACTGTTTATGGACATTATGAGTATGCTGATTGGCAAATATCATCTTCTACATCCATGGCTTTGTCCTTATTGGTTCTTTTGTTTTCTCTGTTGTTTCACATGTTTTATGTTTACTAATGTTTTCATTGTATACTTTAAAAAGCTGTCAGAGCAGTAAATTGAAAGTAATGCAAAATATGAGTCTCCGGTCTTGTAATAAAATCATAATTTAAGTACACTGGATGTGCAAAAAAAGCAAGAAATTTGTACTTAAATGTACAAAATACAAAGGGCAATTGTTATTTTTTTGTAACATGGGCTGAACATTAGCCTTAACCCCTTAGTGACCAGACCATTTTTCATTTCTCTTACCCTTAAGGACCAGGGCTATTTTTACATTTCTGCTGTGTTTGTGTTTAGCTGTAATTTTTTCTCTTACTCATTTACTGTACCCACACATATTATATACCTTTTTTCTCGCCATTAAATTGACTTTCTAAAGAAACCATTATTTTCATCATATCATATAATTTTGTTTTATAAAATATGATGAAAAAATGGAAAAAAACACACTTTTTCTTACTTTGACCCCAAAAATCTGTTACACATCTACAACCACCAAAAAAAAACCATGCTAAATAGTTTCAAAATGTTGTCCTGAGTTTAGAGATACCCAATGTTTACATGTTCTTTGCTTTTTTTGCATGTTATAGAGCAATAAGTACAAATAGCACTTTGCTATTTCCAAACAATTTTTTTTTTAAATTAGCGATAGTTACATTGTAAAACTGATATCTGTCATGAATCTCTGAATAACCCTTCACACACACACATACTATATATATAGTAGATAACACAAAGTATTCATCTAGGCCCATTTTGTTATATTTCATGCCACAATTTCACCGCGATTTAAACACTATATGCTTTTAAATCAATCTTAAAGGGACAGTCTAGTCCAAAAAAATTTTCATTATTCAGATAGGGCATGCAATTTTAAACAATTTTCCAACTTACTTCTATAACCAATTTTGCTTTGTTCTCTTGGTATTCTTAGTTAAAAGCTAAATCTAGGAGGTTCATATGCTAATTTCTAAGCCCTTGAAGGCCGCCTCTTAGCTCAGGGAATTTTTACAGTTTTTCACCACTAGAGAGTGTTAGTTCATGTGTTTCATATAGAGAACATTGTGCTCATGCACGTGGAGTTCCTAGGAGCCTGCACTGATTGGCTAAAATGCAAGTCTGTCAAAAGAACTGAAATAAGGGCCAGTTTGCAGAGGCTTAGAAACAAGATAATCAGAGAGGTAAAAATGTTATTAATTTAACTGTGTTGATTATGCAAAACTAGGGAATGGGTAATAAAGGGATTGTCTGTCTTTTAAAACAATAAATATTCTGGTTTAGACTGTCCCTTTAAGATGTATTCTTAATATTGAATATTACACTTGACAATGTGATCACTTATTTTACACTATTGAAACATTAGGTTTTTTGTTTATGATGTTGCCAATGCAACCTTGGAGATGTGTGGTGTCATGCAAAACGCTGAACCTGAAATGCTTGTCCTCCATGGTGTTCACGTGTGCAGGGGTCACATTTGAATATATTTTGATATAAAAGAGATTTTATTTATGTTAGCAACATAGAAGGGTGCTAAATATTGTGGTGGTTTAGGAGTTAATGTTAGAACAGTGTATATATAGTGGATAGTAGTGCCTCTACATGTGATCACACTCTTTCCCATGATGAAGCCTGCTATTGGCTGAAGAAATGTGTTTGGATAATGCTGATCTGCACAATCTGCCATTGCTGCATACACTGACATCCAGACTGGTGGTTCCCTTTGATTTTTTTTCAACTGATTAGTTGGATAGTGTCTGATGTGACACCATCTTCGGACTGCGTGCTGAACATCATGAGTATTGGGGGCCAAAACTTTAGAATAAACACACGTTTGCAAAAGAAGGAGCTTTGTCTTCATTATTTTATATATATACTGTATGTATGTATGTGTGTGTATGTGTGTATATATATATATATATATATATATACAGGGAGTGCAGAATTATTAGGCAAGTTGTATTTTTGAGGATTAATTTTATTATTGAACAACAACCATGTTCTCAATGAACCCAAAAAACTCATTAATATCAAAGCTGAATAGTTTTGGAAGTAGTTTTTAGTTTGTTTTTAGTTATAGCTATTTTAGGGGGATATCTGTGTGTGCAGGTGACTATTACTGTGCATAATTATTAGGCAACTTAACAAAAAACAAATATATACCCATTTCAATTATTTATTTTTAACAGTGAAACCAATATAACATCTCAACATTCACAAATATACATTTCTGACATTCAAAAACAAAACAAAAACAAATCAGTGACCAATATAGCCACCTTTCCTTGCAAGGACACTCAAAAGCCTGCCATCCATGGATTCTGTCAGTGTTTTGATCTGTTCACCGTCAACATTGTGTGCAGCAGCAACCACAGCCTCCCAGACACTGTTCAGAGAGGTGTACTGTTTTCCCTCCTTGTAAATCTCACATTTGATGATGGACCACAGGTTCTCAATGGGGTTCAGATCAGGTGAACAAGGAGGCCATGTCATAAGATTTTCTTCTTTTATACCCTTTCTTGCCAGCCACGCTGTGGAGTACTTGGACGCGTGTGATGGAGCATTGCCCTGCATGAAAATCATGTTTTTCTTGAAGGATGCAGACTTCTTCCTGTACCACTGTTTGAAGAAGGTGTCTTCCAGAAACTGGCAGTAGGACTGGGAGTTGAGCTTGACTCCATCCTCAACCCGAAAAGGCCCCACAAGCTCATCTTTGATTATACCAGCCCAAACCAGTACTCCACCTCCACCTTGCTGGCGTCTGAGTCGGACTGGAGCTCTCTGCCCTTTACCAATCCAGCCACGGGCCCATCCATCTGGCCCATCAAGACTCACTCTCATTTCATCAGTCCATAAAACCTTAGAAAAATCAGTCTTGAGATATTTCTTGGCCCAGTCTTGACGTTTCAGCTTGTGTGTCTTGTTCAGTGGTGGTCGTCTTTCAGCCTTTCTTACCTTGGCCATGTCTCTGAGTATTGCACACCTTGCGCTTTTGGGCACTCCAGTGATGTTGCAGCTCTGAAATATGGCCAAACTGGTGGCAAGTGGCATCTTGGCAGCTGCACGCTTGACTTTTCTCAGTTCATGGGCAGTTATTTTGCGCCTTGGTTTTTCCACATGCTTCTTGCGACCCTGTTGACTATTTTGAATGAAACGCTTGATTGTTCGATGATCACGCTTCAGAAGCTTTGCAATTTTAAGAGTGTTGCATCCCTCTGCAAGATATCTCACTATTTTTGACTTTTCTGAGCCTGTCAAGTCCTTCTTTTGACTCATTTTGCCAAAGGAAAGGAAGTTGCCTAATAATTATGCACACCTGATATAGGGTGTTGATGTCATTAGACCACACCCCTTCTCATTACAGAGATGCACATCACCTAATATGCTTAATTTGTAGTAGGCTTTCGAGCCTATACAGCTTGGAGTAAGACAACATGCATAAAGAGGATGATGTGGTCAAAATACTCATTTGCCTAATAATTCTGCACTCCCTGTGTATATATATATATATATATATATATATATATATATATATATATATATATATATATATATATATATATATATATATATAGATGTATGTATATATATATTTGATTGATATATTCTATCTATCTAATCCCAACTATTTAAGAATGCATGGTGTATTTTTGAAAAATATATAGTGTATCGGAACAAGCGGACCTGAAAGCATGAACTGTTTGTATAAAATAGTAAAATATTTCAGCATTTTCAAAGTAGATAATTAGCTCAGAAACCGCAGTTAGCAGAAATGAAAAGGAGGAAACTGTAGAAATTAACAGATAAACTGCATGCTCTTTTAAAAATTAGAGAATTCGTTTTTTTCTTTGTATGTATGAATTAACCATAGCTAATTTCACCAATTTCCTTTATTGTAATTTATTTTCCACCATTATACATATAAAATATAATTAATACAAAAACTAATAGTTTTATATCAACTGACACATACAAAATATCTACAAACATAAAAATTAGCTTCTGCAGAACACATAGAAAATTATAATACACAGATATCAAAAAAAGTTGAGGCATGGAAAATAAATGACCTCATTAATCCTTGTTAGGTGATACCTCACTATATTTAAAAAGAAGTCCCAGTAAGTGGCATATTTCCTTCTATATGAAGCTGTCTTCATTGAAAAATTTGAGCGTTAACATAGTTTTACATACTTTTTTTATTTAAATGTAACATGCGTATTGCACATTTTGAGACAAAGTTAGCATCTTACATTTGGTGATATGAATCTGCAAAACTTGCAAACGTAAAATTATAGCAAAATAATTTGAGGACACCGTCACAAAACTTAAGACATGCCAAAGAAATCCCCCTATTCATCACACTCGCTGAGGGTTTATGCAACATAATGGCTGATGAATGGCCAAATTTGAACAATATTTTAAAGATTTGACAAGACTGGGTGAGTTTCCCAAGGGTTGATGGAATGTTTGAACTTGCAAACAGCTTGCCTGGTCAGTGGAAGGCAAAAAGACTGCTTGCAATATAAGACAGAAGGTTGGGGTTGTTTGCAAAAGTGGTATGAAAAGGAACTATGCTCAGCAACCTTAACTTGTTAGCAGAGTTTATTCATCCTACACAGCTGTTTGTGTTTCAGTTAACGATTGTGTTTCAGCCTACATATCAAATTGATGGTCATTTGCATCTCTGGTATAATTATTTAATCATGCACTTGATGATAAGCCTTCAAAATCCTTGTCACTTTTTCCAGTGATTTGTTGTATAAAGAGAACAGAAGAGGACAAATTATAATACCTTTGGGAACTCTAACTGAAAAAAGGAAACAAAGGAGAGAAGGTACCAGAGAAAGAGGCAATGAAGAAATAATTAGAAAGGCTGATGGTTTAAAATATACAACACTGACAATCAGCTAAATTGTCACTCTGTCATCTAGCCTAGTACTCATTTTGTGATATACTGTAGAGTTAATATTATTCCAGCAGCAGATTTACGAGATTATACAACTGTTTTACTTTCAACATGATTTATGCAGTCAGATCATTTCATACCCCAGGGGAAAGCATTTTTATTTTATTTTTTTCATATAGGAAAAATATTGTGTTCTAGAAAATTAGAAGAAATAGCTATTTTGCATATTTGATTTTTTTTTCTTAATATCAATATATAGAAGCAATATTATTTTTGGCTAGTCTTGCTAGTATTTTTATATAGCATTTATGAATTACAGCTTGTATAAGATAATACCTTATATAAATTGCAGTGCTTTTTAAAACTCAGCTGTTTCTGTAAAAGTCTATTGTATAAGTCAATCACAATCTATAGGCTTTTTCTGGCCAAAAGGGCACTTTTCATTTTGACATAATCACAATTATCAGCTATTTCCTGCACCCGTGATCATGTTTTCGGTTCACAGAAAAAATCCCTATTCTTTAATATCGGGCTTAAAAGTTCTCTAAATTCACAATCCATTTATAACACCTTTTCAAGACCATTTTCCCTTTTCTAATTCAACACCTTGATAAAACATTGAAATTGCATTTTGGACATCTATTGCAAGTATTCCAAGACTATGTGGAGACATTATACTATATTATAGTTCACATGTGCAAGACACTCTGAAATGGCCACAGAAGACATTTTAGCGGTGTATTAGCATACATGGTATTGATTCATTAAGCTCTATTCATCGCTATTGTATTGTTCGTCAGCAGTAGGTAGGGCACACATTTACATATGTATTATGTATTGAGCATGGGATATCCTGTACAACAAAGGGTGTCTGTAGGAAAAGTGAAATCAGTACCCCAACAGTTGAAAATGCTTGCTGCAATCACTTTTTGCTACTGTTTGTTTCTAAGTCAAACTCATACTGTCATGATTGTTACTATTAGTACTAAAATCTTCATAAATTAGTTTTTAAAAGTATTGAACAATTGTGGGTTGAAAAGAAACCTATTGCAATCCATTTACATCCTCACTGCTAATTCATCTGAATGCCAATTGTATGTAGGCATTGTGGGTATACTGGCATTTTTGCTGAATCGCTATATTGTCAATTTCAATATTTTAAAAATATTGTTGTGGTGTTTTTTTTTAACAATAACTACATTTATTGATTTAAAAGCTCTGTTTTACAGTTTGGCATGATCTGCATCTGAAAACAAGAATAAGACTAGGGTTTCTATTACAAGGACTTATGGTTTCATTTTATGTTAAATTGTTTTTATTGAAGTTTTACATATAACAAAGCAAATAAAATAAAATCAAGTAATATAAAATAAAATACATGTGTCAATCGTTTTTCTTCACAGTGTTCATGTATTACAGTATACAGTCTCAACAGAAATAATATCTATCCGTGGTTTACAGTTTAGTGAAAACAGAATATTTATGTGCTCTATACCATCATTACACTTGTCCACACCAAGGGCCCCGGCTCTTGTTTTAAATTGTAAAATCTGGAGCGTGAGCATTATTCTGGATGGTTTTTCTTTTTGACTCATGGTACATTACAAAAGGTTCCCATCTTGTAAGAAATCTCTCAGTATCGTTAAGGGTTTCGGCTGCTGCACTTGCCATATTGTAATGATACTCTAGCTTATTATAAATGAAGGTTATGTCAGGCGGGGTATATTTCCAGAATTGGGCTATACTAATTTTAACTACAGTGCATACCATCATGACTAATTTAAGGTGGATCTTTGGAATTCCTGGGATTGGGAAATGAAGTAAAGCTTGCTCTTTCGTTAGTTTTATTTGTTTTTGAAAGATTGCACTTAAAGAGTTGTGAGGTGTATTCCCAAGTTTTCTGTTCTTGTCACCAACATCTAAATTGTGGTATTGTTCAAAAGACAATACTTTATCTACTGTAATCATGTCTGCTATTCTATAAAGCCCTTTATTGGACCATTTCTGCTGAACCCCTATGTCTATTGAAGTGTCGAACATTACTAAAGTGGTTAGTGTGGATCTATCTCTGATAAGTGTGTATTTAGATGTTAGGTATTTCCATATGTGAATAGTGTGTTCAATCGCAATAAATTTACTATTATGTTTATGCTTTGAGAGATATGGGGCCCAAAGCGCTCTGGATAGGAAGTCTGTCTCTAGAATGTTCGACTCCATGTGGGTCCAACTCTTCTTACTACTCTCTTTGAACCATTGTATAGTCTGTGACATTCTTGCGGCATGGTAGTATGAAATTAAATTAGGCACTCCTACCCCTCCTTCGTTTCTATTTGTACACATAACTTTTCTGTTGATTCTGGCTTTTTTCCCTTGCCAAATGAATTTTAGTAAGTCTCTTTGTAGTTTGTGTAAGTCTGGAGATGGGAAGGGCTCTTAACAAGTATAGTAGTTTGGGTAATAGCGTCATTTTAGTGGTAATGATTCTGCCGTACAGGGAGATTTTAAGTTTAATTAATTTACTGATTAGATCTCTAATATGCTTGAACATGGGTGTATAATTAGATTGATAGAGACTATGTATGTTAGTTGGAAGGTTTATCCCTAAGTACTTAATGGTCTTCTTAGCCCATTTAAATGCAAAATTGAGTTCCAGTAATTTTTTAGTATGCTGTGGAAGTTTAATGCTTAAGGCCTCACACTTGTCTTCATTTATTTTGTAGCCTGAAAGGTTACTAAATTGTTGCAGTATATGGTATAGAGGGGGAAGAGATAACATTGGTTTAGTTAATGACAAGATGATATCATCCGCAAATAGGGATAATTTGTGGTCTGTTACTCCATCGTTTATACCTGCTATATTCTGATCATCTCTTATTTTAACTGCCAGGGGCTCAATACAGAGAGCAAATATTAGGGGGGATAGTGGGCAGCCTTGGCGAGTGCCGTTCTTAATCTGTATTGCTTGGGACTGGTAGCCAGATAGCCTTATGAATGCCATTGGGGATGAGTAAAGATTGGTGATTGTGTCAAGAAATTCACCCTTAATACCTATTTTCTTAAGGACCGCAAACATATATTGCCAATTAACTCTGTCAAACGCCTTCAATGCATCCAAGGCTAGAAACAGAGAAGGCGTTCCTCCGACTGTGGCGAGATTAATCAAGTCTATCACTTTACGGGTATTGTCTGGAGCCTCTCTACCGGAGACAAACCTCACCTGATCTAAGTGTATCACCTTGGTAAGTAGAGGATTCAATCGATTCACCAATATTTTGGTAAATAGCTTTATGTCTTGGTTTATCAGTGATATAGCCCTATAGTTTTGGCAGTGCTGCTTATTTTTTCCTGGCTTCGGGATTACTGTGATTCTGGCTGTTAAAATCTCGGGGGGTATTACCTTATTTAGTAGGATAGAGTTAAATACATTCACTAGTTGTGGTATTAAAATAGGTTGCAGCAATTTATAGAAAATTCCCGAGTATCCGTCTGGCCCTGGTGCCTTAGAACTTTTAAGAGTTTTTATAGCTAATTTTACTTCTTCGTGAGTGATCGAATTATTCAGGGAATCCCTATCTTGTTCAGTTTACGATAGCAAGGAGCTATTTTCTAGGAATGTGTCTAGTTCTAGTTCTATAGTTTTATCTACATCAGCTTTGTTATGTGGGAGGTTATATAATTTATGGTAGTACTCAGCAAATGTATTTGCTAGAGACAGGGGGTTATTAGTCGTTTTATTACCTGACAGTTGTAATTGAGGTACAGTAGTGATTCTGGTAATTTCTTTCAATTTATTAGCCAGCATTTTGTAGGGTTTATTGCTGTAAATATAATACTGTGTGTCAATCATTTTGATTGTCCTAATCGCATCTTTATTTAAGAGATGATCTAGCTTGTCATTTTTAATATTTAATTGTTTCATTAATCGTTTCGTTGACTTATCTAAAATTTTTGTTCTTAAGAGATTAATCTCTGATTTCAGTTGCTCAATTTGGGTGTTTTTGATTTTATGCCGTTTGTTTGATTCTGTGATCAAAAGACCTCTAACATAAGCTTTTAATGCCCCACATTCATAGATAGGATTTGAGGTGGTGTCTTTATTAAGTGTGATAAACTCCTGTATGTGGTGTTGGAGTGTATTTAGTATCAACTTATCTTGTAGTAAGTTGGGGTTGAGTATCCACATTTTTATTCTCTTTGGTTTAATCATTCCTGATAGCGTAATTTCTACCATGGAGTGGTCTGACCAAGCGCAATTTATAATTGAACCTTTAATCAGTAAGGGCACCATAATTTGACTTAGAAGAATATAATCGATTCTTGAATATGAATTTTGTACTGGGGAGTAGTATGTATAGTCTTTTACTGTAGTGTTGAGTGTTATGGTTTCATTTTATATTGAAACTGTAAAGCATGCCAAAAATCTTCTCCATTGCAATGTTGTATCTGCAAAATGTTCAAATGAGATTGCACCTTTGTGATTGGGTTGTTATAGGTAATGTGCCTTTGTGCACACAAACTCCAAACACATTCATGACAGTGTGTTTTACATTGCTTGCACCTACATTATTGAACTCACATTCACAAAAGCATGATCCAATTTAGAAGTTCAATAACTTTGGTGGTTGCACTGTAAAATACACTATTATGAACGTGTTTGGACTTAGTGTGCACAAAGAGCTGTACCTTATAAAACCCCATTCACAAATGTGCAATCTAATTTAACCCCTTTAGCCAATACAACGTATATATACATCATGCATTGCTTTGACTATCGTACCGTACAGGGCTGTCATCTTACAATTGAGGGTTCTTCCTGTAAGTAGATTGACTACATGTGGGAGGACACGGGTGTATGAACTACTTTTTGTCACATCTGTTTATCTTGTCACTGTATAGACTGTGACGATCTTTGGACTCTGTATTTTTAACCTTGTGCTCCATATTCTGCCCTCAGAAGTGGAAACAACTAAACACATATATTCTCTCATATATATATATATATATATATATATATATATATATATATATATATATATATATATATATATATATATATATTTATATATATATTATATATTTCTTAATATTTAGATATGTATATTTTAATATTTTGTATCTTCATTTGTTTTATGAATTGATGCTAGATTGTTTGACGAAGGACATCCCGGTGTGTATTCACTTATACGTCATTACTGTTTAAGTGTATTCATGACATTTTGATATAATTGCACTTTTGAGATATATACAGTGTATGTATGTATGTATGTATGTATGTATGTATGTATATATATATATATATATATATATATATATATATATATATATATATATATATATATATATATATATATATATATATATATATATATATATACACACACACATACATACATACTTACAAACATTTTATTTATAGTACTTTTTGACATATTTGGTGGTTCACCTATACTTGTATTTGCGCTTGACTATTCTCTGTTATTTTGTTTGTACCCACTTTTTCATTGTTGGTAGTCCTGTCCCAGGTGTGTGTCTTTTATAGCTGCATTCACAAGTAGAGGTGATACCTGATATCAGGGTTTCCTTTTTCCCAATTATATATAATATAGTAGTGTGCAAAAGTCTTAGGCCAACATTAGATTTGTTGTTTTAGCAATAGTATAATGACCATATATATATAATTATTTCTCAGTCTCTTTATTAGAATACAAGCAGAAACTACAAGATATTTGTATGCAGTATTAAAAAACAGAGTTAAAAAATCAGAACAAAACAGCTTCTATAGGCTAAAGTGGCAAGTTTTTAGTGTTACCTCCCCTTACACTTGAGGAATAGCAGGAACGTAGCTCTTGTAAACCTAAATTTAATGGAACCCTAATTTAATGTCATTGTTTTATTTGTCCTACTATTTAATGTCAAAATGACTGCTGTGAAAGAAAGGTCTATTACACCAGGTTTGTGCAAGACATGCTTGAGGCCAAGAAAACTTTCAAAATCTGATGAAAAGTTTTCATAATTTCTTCTTTAAGATACCGGAAGAAGTCCAGCAAGGACCTGGCTCAGCATCTGGCAGCTTCATCAGGATGCCAAGTTGACCCATCTACAGTCCGAAGAAGCTTGATCAGGAATGGTATTTGTGGAAGGGTTGCAGTCAAGAAACCTCTTTTCGGAAAAGGACCAGAGTGAAAAGGCTACAATATGCTAAAGCTCACAAAGATTGGAATGAAGATCAGTGGAAAAGAGTATTATAGAGTGACAAATCTAAGTTTGAAATTTTTTGTCCAATTGTCAACAACATGTGAGAAGAACAGTTGGAGAAAGATGGAAGAATGAGTGCTTGCAGCCTTTCGTCAAACATGGTAGAGGGCCCAGACAGGTTTTAATTCATCATGCCATTCCTTCTGAAAAGCACATGATTGGGAATGGTTTTATTTTTTATCATGATAAAGATCCCAAGCACACTGCTAATGCAGTGAAATCATAATTGGAGAGGAAAACAGCTGATAAAACACTGACAGTCATGGACTGAGCTCCACAGAGTCCAGACCTGCATATTATAGAGGCAGTATGGGATCACCTTGACAGTGAATGAAAAAAGACAACCTAAATCTAAAGAAGAACTCTGGGAAATGTGGAAAGAAGCCTGGTATAAAATACCAGAAGATTACTTCAGAAAACTACAGGGCAGTATCCCCAAAATAGTTCAGATTGTGTTTAGTGTCAAGGGAGGTCACACTAAATACTGACTTTTGCCTGAATAAGCTATTTTGTTCTGAAAATTGTGTTTTTTATATTTTGTGTACATATTTCCTATATTTTCTGTTTTAATGGTCATTAAAACTTTTTGCTAAAAAAAACAAATCTAATAGTGGCCTAAGACTTTTGCACAGTACTGTATATAAAGATATTTTATATGTATTGGCAGTAGTGATGTTGTGAACCTAAAAATTTGGGTTCGCAAACGGCGGACGCGAACTTTCGCAAAAGTTTGCAAACGGGCGAACCGCCATAGACTTCATTAGGCAGGCGAATTTTAGAACCCACAGGGACTCTTTCTGGCCACAATAGTGATGGAAAAGTTGTTTCAAGGGCACTAGCACCTTGACTGTGGCATGCCGGAGGGGGATCCATGGCAAAACTCCCATGGAAAACTACATAGTTGATGCAGAGTCTGGTTTTAATCCATAAAGGGCATAAATCACCTAACATTCCTAAATTGTTTGAAATAATGTGCTTTAAAACATCAGGTATGATGTTGTATCGATCAGGTAGTGTAAGGGTTACGCCCGCTTCACAGTGCGCAGTGTAGGTGATATACCTGCCCTGACCATGCTTTGCAGACCAGGTATCAGTGGTCAGATGGACCCTTGCCCCAACACTGTGTGCCAGACATGCCATTATAGCAGACTTATATGGCTTTGGTGTTGCTTTTTGGTTATTAGAAGGCTGCTAAATGCCACTGCGCACCACACGTGTTTTATGCCCAGCAGTGAAGGGGTTAATTAGGGATCATGTAGGCAGCTTGTAGAGTTAATTTTAGCTTAAGTGTAGAGTAGTAGACAACCGAAAGTATTGATCTAGGCCCATTTCGGTATATTTCATGCCACCATTTCACCGCCAAATGCGATCAAATAAAAAAAAATTGTTCACTTTTTCACAAACTTTAGGTTTCTCACAGAAATTATTTACAAACAACTTATGCAATTATGGCATAAATGGTTGTAAAAGCTTCTCTGGGATCCCCTTTGTTCAGAAATAGCAGACTTATATGGCTTTGGCGTTGCTTTTTGGTAATTAGAAGGCTGCTAAATGCCACTGCACACCACACGTGTTTTATGCCCAGCAGTGAAGGTGTTAATTAGGGAGCATGTAGGCAGCTTGTAGAGTTAATTTTAGCTTAAGTGTAGTATAGTAGACAACCCAAAGTATTGATCTAGGCCCATTTTGGTATATTCAATGCCACCAATTCACCGCCAAATGCGATCAAATTTAAAAAAAACTTAAATTTTTTCGCAATTTTAGGTTTCTCACTGAAATTATTTACAAACAGCTTGTGCAATTATGGCACAAATGGTTGTTCCCCTTTGTTCAGAAATAGCAGACATATATAACTTTGGCGTTGCTTTCTGGTAATTAGAAGGCCACAAAATGCTGCTGCGCATCACACATGTATTATGGCTAGCAGTGAAGGGGTTAATTGGGTAGTTTGTAGGGAGCTTGCAGGGTTAATTTTAGCTTTAGTGTAGAGATCAGCCTCCCACCTGACACATCAGACCCCCTGATCCCTCCCAAACAGCTCCCTTCCCTCCCCCACCCCACAATTGTCCCCGCCATCTTAAGTACTGGCAGAAAGTCTGCCAGTACTAAAATAAAATGTTTTTAATTTTTTTTTTAAATATAGCATATTTACATATGCTGTGGTGTAGCATCCCCCCTTAGCCCCCAACCTCCCTGATCCCCCCCAAAAAATGCTCTCTAACCCTCCCCATCTGCCTTATTGGCGGCCGTCTTGGGTACTGGCAGCTGTCTGCTATTATTTCACAGTCAAAAAGTGTTGTTTTTTTTTAAATGTACACTACTGTTACACCAGATATGAGTGGTGGCACTGGGCAAGTGGGCACAGTATACGCTGTGAGCCTAACACACACGCTGGCAGGCAGGCAACTGCAATTAGATTACACAGGGGAAAAAAAGCAGACTGATGTTCTAGCCCTAAAAATTGCTTTTTGGGGTGCTGTCCTTACAGCAGAGATCAGATGAGTCCTTCTTCAGGACTGTAGTGGACACTGAATACACTAGCTATCGATTTCCCTATTAAATCAGCAGCAGCTACACTGTCCCTCCTCTCACTAAGAATGCAGCTTCCGAATGAATCTAAAATGGATGCTGTCCAGGAGGTGGGAGGGTCTGGGAGGGAGGGTCTGCTGCTGATTGGCTGTAATGTGTCTTCTGACTGTGAGGTACAGGGTCAAAGTTTACTCAATGATGACGAATAGGGGGCGGATCGAACATCGCATATGTTCGCCCTCCGAGGCTAACGCGAACATGCTATGTTCGCCGGGAACTATTCGCCGGCAGACACTAATTAGAGGGGAGAGTGATAGAGGGCTGTTTGGGAGGGATCAGGGAGATTGGAGGGTAAGGAGGGATACTACACCTCAGAAAATAGTTTTTTTTTTTTTATTGCCTTAAAACGTAATATTTGCCGACTTTCAGTACCTAAGATGGTGGTGACCTGTGGGGAGTGAAGGAGGAAAGAAAGCTGTTTGGGTGGGTCAGGTAGGGATCAAGGGGTGGGAGGTGTCAGGTGGGAGGGTAATCTCTACACTAATGCTAGAATTAACCTTACAAGCTACCTGACTAACCCCTTCACTGTGGCATTCTAATTACCAAAAAACAATGGCAAAGCCATGTATATCTGCTAATTCTGAAGAAAGGGGATTCCAGAGAAGCTTTTACAATAGTTTGTGCCATGATTGCACAAGTGGTATGTAAATAATTTCAGTGAGAAACCTAAAGTCTGTGAAAAAGTTTATGATTTAATTTATTATGATTGCATTTGGTGGTAAAATTGAGGCATAAAATATACCAAATTGGCCTAGATCAATAACTTGGGTTATCTACTTAAAACAATATAAAGTTTTGACAGGTAAATAAAAAAATCAACAAGGCTCTATTTTTGTTTAAATAGAGTGATAGCAAAAATGCTAAAAAAAAAAATTCCGGTATTTTGGGCAAGTTCTTCTCTGAAAGTCCCAGTAGTGAATGAGTTAAACATATTTTTTGCAGACGCAATATTGCAATGGAGCGGTTTCACACTTTACAGCTTCAGTATAAGAAGATATCATCATAAGTCCTTGAAAATGTATACATCTATATTAGTTAAGAGTCTTTTTAAACAGTATATTAAACATTAAATACATCTATTAACTTTAAACCACAAATCCAATAACATATTAGTCAATACTATTTCATATATAATAGAAGCTTTTATAAAAGTTTCTATATTTCTCATAGGAAAAGATGCCACAAGAAGGTCCTTGTTATGGTGAACATTCTTCTGAGTCATTTCTGTATTTGTCTCTCTCCCACTTCATACATATATTTTAATAAAACTATATGACAATAATTTGGGATAATAATTTCTAGTTTCGGTTTTAAATCTTGCAGAGCTGACTTTCTCTGTAATTGATATTGCAAAATGTATGTTTCTATGTAGGCAGAAAGAGATTCATTAACACGAAATAAATATTGGATAGTTAAACTTGGATTGCACTTTTTTGTTCACAAAATACAACTGATTTTGAATGTAAAACTGGGGTTTTAAATGTAACTGGTTAAGGAGAAATGTTAACATTCCTTTACCTATGCTTTTGATTCTGACCTTATGTAACATAAAAACCTTTAGTAAAGCATGTTAGCTCATGTAAAAGCAGCACGTGTCCAGAAGGAGGCTCTGTAGCGTAACTATAGATTTGCTGTGCTGCTGCTGAATATTGTTTTCTACATATTAATCTGGCTATTGCAAAATTGATATTCACTGTTCATGACGGAAAAGGTTTTAAGCACAAGTGAAGAAGAATCTAGCTCTGATATTCTCAAAAGAGACGGAAATTTTTCAATGTTCCTTGCGAAGTACGCAAGACTTGTTATTTTCTACAATCAGACAAAGCTTTGGTATTTTTCTTCAACAAGGAAACTCTTTTTCCATGCTAACCTTTGGGAGACCCTATTTTTTTGAGGACACAATAAAATATTTGTTCTGTATTAATAATAAAAAGAGATTGAAGAAATAGGAACAACACTCCACCTTTAACAATATAAATATATATATATACTGTATATATATATGGCTTTTTTGTGGGGTACTCACCGGTACTGAGTACCCTCACCTCTGCCAACTTATAATAGGCAGTATTTGTAATCACTAGTTTTCACAAGAGGGGCTGCAAAATACATCAAACATTGTAAATAATGTTGTCCCTTTGCTTTTCTCAAAGTTACTGAGCAGAATAATATATCAATCAATAATCAATGAGTACCGGCACCTTTTTTTAGAGCACCGGCATCTTTTATTTTACAAAACTGCACTGTGTGTATATGTATATGTGTATGTGTAGGTGTGTATGTATGTATATATATATGTGTGTGCATGTATGTATGTATGTGTGTGTGTCTGTGTGTGTATGTATATATGTATGTGTGTGTGTGTGTGCTGCTTCTAGGGTGGTAACTAGCCATAAAGCAAGCTATTATGCTATTGTTTGTTCCCAGGTTGAGAGCTTCTCTCTTTTTATTTATATTATGGTTGCCATAGCGAGAGACGCGCTCCTTGCGCCCAGCACTGATGCTACAGCATGGCCGCAAGGAGCGCGTCTCTCGCTATGGCAACCATACTTATGTGTAAGCTATGGCGTGCAGTGATTGAGGCATAAGGTTGCTATGGCAACGTATCTTTGAATGAGACAGGGCGCCTAGCACTGACGCTACAGCATGGCCGCAAGGAGCGCGTCTCTCGCCTTAAACCATACAGGTAACGGACCAAATGGATAGAGCTGCATAATTTAGCTAATCGCAAGAAATAGGATGTTTTGGTAAACTATGATTCCGGGGTTGCGCCCGTACACAGTCCCTGAAGTTTAAAAGTATATTGTGTCCATCTAGGCTGTTCTGTTTTAATATTAGTATCACTGGATAATGTATGTATCACAAGTTTGGCATAATTCACTTGAACCAGGGTGTCAGCTGTATAATAGACGTATATTTACACTTGTGTGTGTCGATAATGTGTTGATGCCATTATAATTTAGCACAGTATAAGGACTTATGCATTTTTATGTCTTACTGTTCACTTTCATTGCTCTCTTATAATGATTTAATTTATGTATACAGAGCTCTTCTGGGTTGTACTTTACACTAGGCTCTAGCTAGCCAGTACTTGTTTATTGAGGATCACCATGACAACTATTTTGAATTTTGGCGCAATTTTCTCACTGGGGGAGGGGCTTATCATGTTTAAATGTTCAGTTGAATGCAATTTTTTGTTTGTCTGAGGAAGGGGAGTGTGTCCCCGAAACGTCACGCTTGAATTATTAAATATTTTTCACTAAAAGACCAGAGAGTGCTTTCCATCATTTATATATATATATATATATATATATATATATATATACACACAAAAAATTCTGCTGTTTGCATCATCTTGGGAAATTGAAATAAATAATTTGTATTGGGAATTTTTAGAACAACAAAATCTTAAATGTCATAGCATGTCTTACATAGGCTTGCAGTTTAAGCAGGACAAACAAAATTGTAAAAAGATAATACTTCATCTCTTTAAGTACTATACTTTTGACTGGTTGAAATATTTCTATGATTCTCAGCACACAGACATAGCTCCGAAATGTCCTGCATAGTGCATGATATTTACAGTTTGGGAACTCTTTCCCAATGTCCCTACTTTGATTTACAGATATCAAGTTTTGAAAGTAAAAATGTCTGGACATGTCAAGAGAAATCTGTGCTTTACTGAACTAAACTGAACATCACTTTTAATAATATAGTATAAATAATGAGGAAATGGAAAGATAGTATTATTGTTATTATGAGTCTAGAGGCACTGTAAAGTGGTAACACCCTGCTGTACTCATTCAACTAGCGTGTTGGATCGGACTGGGGCTGCTATACTGTAATGTGGTCTCTAGGATAGGCTAATGCTTATTAAGATCAAAATATTTGTTTATAATAAATTGTAAATATACATGCTCACTTAGGAAAGATTTAAAAATGTGGTAATATAATATAGGTAATGATACATCACAAAGTTGAGAGGAGTACAAAGTAGGTCACTGGACCTCAGATCTGTAAATGGAGCCATAATACTAGTTATAAGTGAGTTCCAGGATATACTCCCCTGAAAGAGACTATTGTACCTTTGTGTTGTACAAGGTAACTGGTATACCCTCCTCTTCTGTCATTATATGTTATGCTGCCCCGGCCTCCGGCAGCACCCATGTTGAAGTTATTATGTGGGTATAAGGATTGGATACCCAGATAGATCTTGGCACACATGGATTGATATACATGCTAATATGTATACATGCTAATAGTGGAGCCCTTAAATACCTCTATATCTGTAGCACTTTTATATACATGGCTACAGATATTCCAAAATATCTGTAGCTGTTTACATAATATTAAAACTTGGTGCAAATTATGAGAATATCTTTCTACCAATTTAAATAAATATTGTTATAAGATAACGTAACTATCAAATTATATCTATTAAAATCATTATGTAAATAATCACAATTCTTTTCTAAACATGTCCCTTTAACAAATGTATGAGTATATAAATGGGCTACAGATACACTGGAAAGAAGAGCTTGAGAAAGGCTAGTAGCCGAAACGCGTTGCTCTGATTTTTGGCCTCTTGAGGCTTCTGTAGTTTGACCGCATTGAATCCATATGGCAGACTCACAAAACTAAATGTTCTTATTTGTATCCAGAAGAGATCGGTAACTGAAAAGTTACAATTTTAACTCAGACGGAGAAAACAAAGGACTAGACAGGAAAGGTCTCCCAATCGGATCAACCACAATCAACCACAAAAAGCACAAGGATCTCTTGTCTCATTGTATTATTCACAGGATCATTGGATTCACACTTCCAATTGAGAATTCCTTTGATTAACTTTGTAATCATTTTTGTATGTTGTCATATGCATATGTGATTTTTTACACTTTATGTTTTTTATTGTTGCCATTTTTTGTTGTCATTTTTTAATTGATTTTTAGAAGTGCAATCTTTTAGCATGTAATAAATATATCCCACAGGATTTTGATGCTACATGTTTAAAGTTTCTAATCTGCTAACATAATTTGTAGTCTGATACCCCATATATATTCAGCTGTAGTGGCACCGCAGATAGTTTTCTTTTTGTTAATTAAACATATAAGATTTCCTACTCTCACATGTAAAAAAAGGAAGATATTTTACCTCACAATTTCCTCATCTCATCAGAGTAAGTGCTGTGTAAAAAGTTACATTTTATTTCTGTCCAACTGCAGGTAAAAAAAAGGAAGAAATGAAAAGCAGCCAATCAGCATCAGCAGTGCTGAGGTCATGAACTCTTTTTCTGTGATCTCATGAGATTTCACTTAACTCTCATGAGATTTAATAGTAAACTTCCTTAAACTGAATAGAGAAATAACATGAGTGTGCATGAGGCACGTTCCCTTGCAGGTCCCGGGACAGGCGTACTAATTGGTTGCTTAAAGTCGTTTACAATGGGGTTTGAATACTTAGGACATTTTTTAGGTAATGCATCTTTCTTTTTTACATAGAGATATTCAGGTGATATATTTTAGTCAGCTTTTCACAGCTATGCTGCATCACTTTCAAGTGTTTCACTATTTGGGTATCATGGCCCTTTAATGCCTTAGAAACAGAATGGTAGTACACATGTTCTCAATATTTTGAAATATAATATAAATAAATGTATCAAATATTTTTCATAAATTCAAGGTTTAAAGAAAATAATGTAACTGTACTTTCTATGTGTAAGGATGAGGATTAATTGGGTTAGTAGAATACATAAATGTACAATGTATTTTGTTCATAAATGAATGCATCAAAAGTACAGTGACATAAAGGTGATAGCCTAATGGTTCTGACTTTGTGAACCTTGCCTGAAGAAGGGATCACACTTTCTTGAAAACTGTCATACTGTTTTCTTCTCAGACAATACCTATTAATTTTACTTTGACTGGCATTTTCTGTTATAACCTGTTATTGTATTAAAATCAAAGCACTTTAGACCTTGCATTCGTTATTATACTTAGAATGTTACACTTCTTACATTGAGTTTCTTTCAGCTGCATCCTTTTTTTAATTTTTTTTTTATAATGAATGAGTTAGCAGCTGGATTAATTGTCTCTCTCTATATCTCTATCTCTCTCTCTGTCTCTCTCTCTCTCTCTCTCTCTCTCTCTCTCTCTCTCTCTCTCTATCTCTCTATCTCTGTCTCTCTGTCTCTCTATCTCTCTATCTCTCTCTCTCTCTCTATCTCTCTATCTCTCTATCTCTCTCTCTCTATCTCTCTCTATCTCTCTCTATCTCTCTCTATCTCTCTCTCTCTCTCTATCTCTCTCTCTCTCTATCTCTCTCTATCTCTCTCTATCTCTCTCTATCTCTCTCTATCTCTCTCTCTCTCTCTATCTCTCTCTATCTCTCTCTATCTCTATCTCTCTCTATCTCTATCTCTATCTCTCTCTATCTCTCTCTATCTCTCTCTATCTCTATCTCTCTCTATCTCTCTCTATCTCTCTCTATCTCTCTATCTCTCTCTCTATCTCTCTATCTATCTCTCTCTATCTCTCTCTATCTCTCTCTATCTCTATCTATCTCTATCTATCTCTCTCTATCTCTATCTCTCTCTATCTCTCTCTATCTCTCTCTATCTCTCTCTATCTCTCTCTATCTCTGTCAGATCCTTCCTTTTTTCTCTGCTCACTGCCCCTTTAATGAATTCACCTGCCTATTTAAGACACACCTTTGCCTCTCTTCTATGCTGGATTATCTGCAATTCTCAGTCAACTGTGTGTGAACTGAGCCAATCCGGCTCCACCTATTTTCCCCAGCATCTCAGAGCGGCACTCTCGCTCTCGCTACTAACCGCAGCTTCTACTTTCAGCTTGTCTCAGACCAGTATCGGCTGCTACCCGCTGACGTCATCAGCTACCGCCTGGAGCCATTCTCACACAGCTCCACGCTGCAAGCCGCAAACCTCCACGGTCTCACATTTAACTTTGCACACCTCTGTTTTCTGGACTGATTAACAGGTCGTATGTTTACCAATACTATTACTTGATACCTTATATTTCATTCGCTACAGTATCTACTTTGATCAATATCTCACTGAATATCTGGACAGTATTATTGCATGAACCTGAACTTTAATCCTGCCTAATTAGTTTACTGCAGACTACAGTGTTTGTAGGATAAAACTATCTAGCTGGCAAATATTAATACAGATAGGTTAACCTAGCAAAAGTCTTAATCCGTTAACCAACCTGTAACACTATACATATTTTTTGTCAATTCCTATAATAATTGCTATAAGAAATCCTGTATGTTTCACTCACCATAGTGAACAAACAAACAAGAAATATAATTATAACAGTATAATCCAGCCTCTAAATACAGGTATAGCACTATGGATATGACAGAAATTGCAAACCAAATTGCCACTTTAACTCAACGTATGTATTCTGTAAATTTAACTCTCAGAGAAGTGCAAACTGAAAATCAGGTGCTCAAAGATTGCCTTAGAGATATGTATACTGCTAAAACTGCACATTCAGAAGCACATCCTGAACCACAGGTGTCTTTTCCTGACAAGTTTAGTGGTAATAGAGCAATGTTTAAGGAATTTAGAAATGCTTGTCTTTTGATGTTCGAACTAAAACCCAGAACTTATAGCACTGATAGAATTAAGGTGTTGACTACTATCTCTTATTTAAGGGGTGAACCCCGTGTCTGGGCGGATAGTTTGTTTGAAAATCAGAATCCCATTCTAAACTCTATACAGGATTTTCTAAAGGCTCTATCCTCACTATATGAAGATCCTTTTAAACAGGAATCTGCCGAATCCTCTCTCAGGGCCTTGAGACAGGGCAGACAACCTGTAGAAAATTATATATCACAATTTAAAATCTATGCAATTGAATCAAAGTGGAATGAACCCTCGCTTAGACACCAGTTCAGGATTGGGCTTTCAGAAGACATCAAAGATGAGCTCTCCCGTACTGGTGTACCAGAGCATTTGGAGGATCTCTTCACACATTGTACTACAATTGATAGGCGTATAAGGGAACGCAAACAAGAGAGGGCAAACACCCCAACTTCATACAAGCGACAGAATACTCCACCAGTACCCTCTAGGGATAATGAGACTCCAATGGATATTGGATTTATCAGAGGTCCTCTATCACCTGAGGAGAAGGGCAGAAGACGCACTCATCGTCTGTGTATGTACTGCGCTGCCCCTGAGCATGACCTGACAGCATGTCCTCTCTTAAAAAAGACAAAAAACGGTAAGACTTCTTCAACATTTCTTAGCCTTTCACTAAACAGACCAAAACAACCACATATTTCTATGTCCTTTACTTTACAGTGGGATCTACATTGCCTAAAGATTGATGCGATTATTGATACAGGCGCTTCAGGAAATTACATTGATTGTGATTTTGTAAATAGAAATAAAATACCCTCACAAGCAAAAATGTCTCCTGTTTCTATAAATTTGGTTGATGGGTCTTCATTATCCTATGGTCAAGTAACTCTTGAAACCACTCCCTTACTTATGTGCACCTCCACAGGACATAGAGAATCTATCAGTTTTGACATTATACCTAGTCCTCTATATCCTGTTATATTAGGTCTTACTTGGTTACAACTCCATAAACCTATCTTTGACTGGCACAAATTGACTATAGACCTAACGTCTCCCTACTGCTCTCAGACTTGTTTCCCTCTCAATAACATTCTTCTCTCATCTACTTCTCAGTTGCCATCCGAATATACTGATTTCCAAGACGTATTTAACAAGACTGATGCACAGACACTTCCGCCACACAGGACGTACGACTGTCCTATAGACCTCTTACCTGGCTCCACAATACCAGTGGGTCACATATACCCCCTATCTAAACCCAAACTAGATCACCTAAAATTATATCTACAGGAAAATCTAGCAAAAGGGTTTATTAGACCTTCCACCTCACCTGCTGGCGCAGGTATATTTTTTGTTAAAAACAAAGATCAGTCGCTCAGACCAATTATTGACTACAGGGAGTTAAACAAACGTACTAAGAAAAATCGCTACCCATTACCCCTCATCCCTGAATTGATAGAAAGATTACGCACTGCCAAAGTCTTCACAACATTGGACCTCAGGGGTGCTTACAATCTTATAAGAATGAGAGCTGGAGATGAATGGTTAACAGCTTTCAGAACTCGTTATGGCTTGTATGAATATACCGTTATGCCTTTCGGGTTATGTAACGCTCCAGCTACATTCCAATGTTTCATAAATGACATTTTTAAAGACATCTTGGACACCTTTATAGTAGTTTATCTTGACGACATCTTGATCTATTCTGATACTATACAACAACATGTGACCCACGTGAGAACAGTATTAGCAAGACTTCGTCAACATAAGTTATACGCTAAACTAGAAAAGTGTGAATTTCATTGCAGTCAAGTCACTTTCTTGGGTTACATTATCTCGAACACTGGTATTAAGATGGATGACTCTAAAATCCATGCTATCACTCAGTGGCCTACCCCAAAAAATCGCAAACAAGTACAAAGATTCCTTGGTTTTGCGAATTTCTATCGAAAGTTTATTCGTAATTTCGCCCAGACTGCTAAACCACTTACTGATTTAACAAAACACACAAACACTTTTAACTGGACATCTGACTGTCAGAGAGTCTTCCAACAGTTGAAAACTGACTTCACCACGGCACCTATTCTTAAATTCCCAGACCCAGATTTACAATTTATTGTAGAGGTTGATGCGTCGGATTATGCTCTGGGGGCAGTGTTGTCACAGAAACAATCTCTTACTGATGTGATGCATCCTGTCGCCCATCTTTCCAAGCTCATGCTACCAGCTGAACGAAATTACCCCATAGGGGAAAAGGAATTGCTGGCCATCAAAACTGCATTTGAGTAATGGCGACATCTATTAGAGGGAGCTTTACACCCTATTATCGTTATTACAGATCACAAAAATTTACAATATTTACAACAAAGTAGGACTCTCTCCTCCAGACAACTCCGCTGGAATCTCTATTTCTCACGATTCAATTATCTCATCACCTACAGACCTGGTAGTCGAAACGGCAAAGCTGACGCCCTCTCCCGCAAAGACATTAGACCGCTCAATGTGGAAACCCCGTCTACAGTTATACCCTCATCAAACTTTTTAGGTCTACTCGTCCATAACGATCCTCAGTTTCAGAAAGCTCAAAATCAGGATTCCACAAAACCAACTCATCTTCTGCAAAGAAATCCAGATGGTTTATATTACCATGGTAAACATCTATACATACCACCTCAGTATAGAATTTCTCTTTTACGAGCTCATCATGATTCCCCACTCACGGGACATTTAGGTATACAAAAAACTCTAGAGCTACTTAAGCGTAATTACTGGTGGCCAACTATGCTTTCCTCCGTAGAAGACTATATTTCAAATTGTGGTATTTGTGCCACATGTAAACCATCACATCAATCTCCGATGGGACTTCTACAACCATATCCAGTTCCAGAAACCTCTTGGACTCATCTCGCAATGGATTTTATTGTCGATCTACCAAAATCTTCGTCCTACACCTCCATTTTTGTAGTAGTTGATTTATTAACAAAAATGGCGCATTTCATACCAGCTATAGGAGTACCCACTGCACAACAAACTTGCGACTTGTTTATTAGGAATGTTGTTAGATTACATGGGTTGCCTATGGTACTCCTTTCGGACAGAGGATCACAATTCACCTCTCGGTTTTGGAGACATTTATGTAATACTCTACAAGTAACTCAAAAGCTCACAACTTCATATCATCCACAAACGAATGGACAGGCAGAGCGCACCAATCAGTGGTTGGAGCAGTACCTCCGCTGCTTTTGCTCCAACCAACAGGATCAATGGGCTGACCATCTCGCTCTGGCAGAATTCGCCTACAACAACGCTAAGAATTCTTCAACTGGCTTTAGCCCTTTCTTTCTCAATCATGGACTCCATCCCAGAATCAGCTTCCTTCCTTATGCACCATCTCCCTGTCCTAAAGTCAACGACACTGTGAATGACATCTCCCAGACCTTGTCTGTCGCTCGAGACAACATAAAACATGCACAAGCATCCCATAAACGTTATTATGACTTGCGGCATAAGCCTCAACCTGTCTACCAGGTTGGACAACTAGTCTGGTTGTCAACTAAAAATTTGCGCTTACATACACCCTCCAAGAAAATGAGTAAGCTATTTATAGGTCCTTTTCCTATAATTGCCGTTAGGAATCCAGCTACTGTCACTTTACAACTGCCTCACTCATATAAGATACACCCGACTTTCCATGTCTCCTTGGTTAAACCCTGTCTTTCCGACAGATTTAACGTGGATTCTGTTACACATGTTCTTTCCCAGGATTTGGAATATGAGATAGAAGCTATTCTTGACTCCAGGCGGCGAAGGGGTGTTTTGGAATATCTAGTACGATGGAAAGGGTATGATCATTCTGAAGATTCATGGGAACCTGCTACTTCAGTTTCGGCCCCCAGGTGTGTTTCACTTTTCCACCGTAGAAATCCGGAAAGACCTTGTCCTTAGAACCCTCGCTGTGGGTGTTCTTGGGGGGGGGGATATGTCAGATCCTTCCTTTTTTCTCTGCTCACTGCCCCTTTAATGAATTCACCTGCCTATTTAAGACACACCTTTGCCTCTCTTCTATGCTGGATTATCTGCAATTCTCAGTCAACTGTGTGTGAACTGAGCCAATCCGGCTCCACCTATTTTCCCCAGCATCTCAGAGCGGCACTCTCGCTCTCGCTACTAACCGCAGCTTCTACTTTCAGCTTGTCTCAGACCAGTATCGGCTGCTACCCGCTGACGTCATCAGCTACCGCCTGGAGCCATTCTCACACAGCTCCACGCTGCAAGCCGCAAACCTCCACGGTCTCACATTTAACTTTGCACACCTCTGTTTTCTGGACTGATTAACAGGTCGTATGTTTACCAATACTATTACTTGATACCTTATATTTCATTCGCTACTGTATCTACTTTGATCAATATCTCACTGAATATCTGGACAGTATTATTGCATGAACCTGAACTTTAATCCTGCCTAATTAGTTTACTGCAGACTACAGTGTTTGTAGGATAAAAGTATCTAGCTGGCAAATATTAATACAGATAGGTTAACCTAGCAAAAGTCTTAATCCGTTAACCAACCTGTAACACTATACATATTTTTTGTCAATTCCTATAATAATTGCTATAAGTAATCCTGTATGTTTCACTCACCATAGTGAACAAACAAACAAGAAATATAATTATAACAATCTCTCTCTATCTCTATCTCTCTCTCTCTATATATATATATATATATATATATATATATATATATATATATATATCTATATACAGTAATGTGGTGTATGTTTCGGAGCTGCAGCCTGAAGAAAACACAACAGATACTTCAGGTTTAATAACTGCACTGGGAAATCTACATTTAAGTTACCCTTTTCCTTCTTAGGTCTGAAGTATTTTCAGAGCACTGTAATGGGACTCTGATAAAATATAGATATAACAGAATTCACAGAGCAGCTCAATTTTAGCAACCTGATAACCCCAATCCAGATTCCCCCACTGCTTCTAATCCGGTAAATTCTTCCCTTCACAGACAAACATATGCAGTTTCCTATCTTCCACCTCTAATTACTAATTTCTACATTTCATCACTAAAAACCCATTCATTTTAAAACTCTCCCTACACAACCCCCCAATGTGTATCCCTATATAGCAACCACACCACTAAATCTAAAATCTTCACTTTATTTTAACCCCCTTTACGACGGCTGTGCTGCCAATGCAAGCACTTCCCTTCACATTTCCCCTCCTTATGCGATCTTCCATTTCATAAGATGGATGATCTCATTCCATTCTTGTAAATATCATCCACTAATCTAACCTCCTCTATGATTTTGTCCCATAAATAACCTCTCTTTCTCTCTTATGTTATCCCCTCTGCTAATGCAGATTCTTTCCTCTAGTCCTATACAATTATTCTCCCCCAGCACAAATAACCCCATAAATTACCTTTTCAAAAAATAACTAAACTCTTAATATTACCCACATGAACTTAAGCCTCTTTTTGGCAAGGCACAACAAATTTGCTTGGCTATCAAAAATATAATACTGTATGTTTTGGGTGTTACTATAGAAGTCAACAGATACAAATCAAATATGGAAGAGAGGTCTCATACATTTCTTTGTGATGAGATGAGTAATATAGAACAATTCCTTTACCAACCTCCTCTCATATTAAGAGATTATTTCATTATAGGTAATAACCGCCTAAGCTTTGGAGCTTTAAGTTCAAAGTGGAATCCTTTTTTTCAAAATATGTCACATAAGCTGTTTGAAGTGGCGTTTTGGGGGTCCTTTAGTGTCAGGAATTCTCAAGACATCTAAAAGATAGACTGGCATTTTCATTACATGCTATCTAAATCATGAATCCCCTCAAACAATTTAATGATCTTATTAGGCTATAACTGTTGTCACAGTAGATATTTTTGACTAATCTGTTAAAAGGATGGTTACATATTCAGTTTCCATGTGAGTCTAAGGGTATCTTTTAGTACATACTACACCCTAGGAAATCTTTAGTGTGAAGAATGTGTAGCCTTCAAGGATATCATGTCTCCTTTGTTGTCCCTGGCAAAGTAAGGTGATAAGGCTGCAGTTTCCGAACATATGTTGTATTACTTTTTATATAATAATTTATGGTATGTGATTAAAATTGTTATAGTTATCACTAGGATTTAGATGATATTTATACCCTTAATTAGTAAGAAAGGCCTCAACTCTTTCCAAAGCTCTCTATTTTATGAGTTAAAATAAGCTCTATTTAAGACCTACTATAACACATTCTCTCATATCCAGTGAATAAGCTACTGTCATTCTATGTTATAACTATCTTAGAGGTAAATGTAAACCACAATAAAAAAAAAGTTCCCCTCTTTTTAAACTTAATCTCAAATTTCTTTTAAAATTCACTTTTATACACTGAAACTTCATATGTTTTGCGTGATTGTGTACATCTGTATTGCTCATTGGCTGATAGGAACATCTCCCACATAACACAATTTATTCAGAAAATAATTTTAAAAAAAAGCTCTTTAAAACATTTTGTAATATTACCGTGTAAACTGGACAGATTTTTTTTAGTGTCATATCCCTTTAATGCATTATTTTCTAACTATAGCAGAAATACAATATTTGTCTGACATAATTCACTTTGGAGAGTGTTATAGAATTGTGAATTTTTGGTCTTATACTATCATGTTAAATAGTATACTTTCCCCTTAAAAGAAAATAAGTCTAGTTTCTAAATTTTATATAATTTACCATCACAGTTGCTCTCTAACCTTGCCATTTTTCTTTCTATACACGCGTCTCAAATAACCCACTGTATTTCCTATCCCGTGAGGCTGCTTTAATATACTGATAAGCTTTGGAAAATTCATTAGCATTCATTAACTCTTACATAAACATTAATATTTAATAAAGGTGATTGGAAAGACAAATATTCACATTACATTGATTTGCACAAGTTCAAATACTATATGATCTAATTTCACTTGTTACAATAGCAATTATTAAAACACTCTATACTTCATGTGCATTTTTCTTAAAGACCTACATTACAGATGTAGAGACAATTCTTCAACAATATTCAGGAGAATATGTATTTTAAACTCTAAATAATATGCATTTTTTATATATACTTTTATTAAATACATTTTGTTTGGGTGGAACAGGAACACAAAACTATTACAAAATCCAATTAGTGCGTTTCCAACCCTCTCAATGACTGTAAATACTGGTGTTAATCTTTATTAGCTGGTTAATAGCAGTTAAATTAGCTGTTGAAAAAGCAATGTAGTAAATTACAAAGCTTTTGGGTTTTTGTTTAGTGCTCACCAAATTATGGCATGAGAACATTGTTTTTGGCTTCAATTGAGGTCACAGATAAAAAAATTATACATTTCACTTGTTTAACTTATAGCTTATTAATGACTTTTGATTTGCTGAATGTTGACCTTAATACATTTTTAGTTTTCAGTTAACTCTACAAGGCATAAAAAGACACAATGTGCTTTACAACTAAAAAGTGTGAAAAATTTTAAAACATGAAAAATGCACACATGTTGAATAAAGTTTTATGAATATTTATGATTTACCTCTAATACATTTATACATAAAATATACCTAGAGTTTATGAAATCCTGGAATATAAGAAACTCATAAAATATATGTAACTATTATTCAAAACAATGAAGGTTAAAAATTAATTATTTAATTAAATAAAAAAGAGAGAAGCTCTCAACCTGGGAACAAACAATAGCATAATAGCTGGTTCTATGGCTAGTTACCACCCAAGAAGCAGCCTCTTTTTGCTCAACATTTGTTTTTCACAGAGAAGAACTTTCTTGTAGCATATCAGTCTGATCCTGATTTAAAGTGCAGTCCAGTCCTGAAATACCAGGCAATCCCTCTCTGAATGAGAGAAACGGCAAAACCCCAGACGTACGTTTTGGCCTATTGTGGGCCTCATCAGTGAGGTGCAGCAATATCCTTCTAAGCACAATGAGCAACGGGTCCACATCTAGCTTCCCGAATCACCCTTAGGGAGACTTCCATCAGAGTCATAATTTGCATAAATAAAAAAGAGAGAATCGCTCGACCTGGGAACGACAATAGCATAATAGCTTGTTCTATGACTAGTTACCACCCAAGAAGCAGCCTCTTTTTGCTTAACATGTGCCTTTCACAGAGAAGAACTTTCCTGTAGCATATCAGTCTCATCCTGACTTAACAGTGCAGGCCAGCCCCGAAATACCAGGCATTTCCTCTCTGAACGAGAGAAACAGCAAAACCCCAGATGTACGTTTTCGGCCTATTGTGGGCCTTGTCAATGGGGAGCAGCAATATCCCTCTAGGTATACTGAGCAACAAGTCCACGTTTCAGAGATTGGAAAAATAATTTTTAGGTTACTAAGGATTTTAGGCAATCCTTCAGTTTGTTTATTTGTCAGACGGCTAAATGTGTTTCACTAGCCTCCTGGTTAAAGCTTTTGATTCTTAAAGGGCCACTGTAAGTAAATATTTTCTATGCCTGTTACTAACTAACTACCCCAAATACGCTTTTTATCAATAGCATTTCATTAACATATCTCTACCGTATATCAGAAATCTTGTCTGCAAATTTAATTGTTTTCCAAATCCTTTGCTCTGTACCAATCCGTTTACAATACCTAGGTTTCAAAATGGCGCTTTAAACACAAAGTTATTGGTTTAAGTATTTTGAACACTCAGTGCTGAAAATAGTGGGCAGGATAACGTGACATCATCGATGAATAAAAGATATAACTTTTAGAACGTTATGAAACTTCGTTTTGGAGAAAATATAGGTCAGTAGGTTTTAATTAATGTTTATTAACTTTAATATGTTAGTTGTTTAGCTTAAAAATTATAACAGAAAGTAATCCTTTAAGGCTTACTTGGAGGCAGACAGTCTCCTCTGAAATGTATAACTGCCCATTTTACTAGGACAGTGGCTACTTCTGAGGCTTTTAAGAATGAGGCATCTATTGATCAAATTTGCAATGCAGCTACTTGGTCTTGCTTACATACTTTTTCTAAATTCTACCATTTTGATGTGTTTGCTTCTTCTGAAGTAGCCTTTGGTAGGAAACTCCTTCAGGCAGCTGTTTATAGTCGGTCATTAAATATTGGTGTGTGTATATACTGTGTATATATATATATATATATATATATATATATATATATATATATATATATATATATATATGTATGTGTGTGTGTGTATATATATATATTTATTTATTTAATTTTTTGCAGCATAAAAAAGAAAAGAAAGAGGAGAAAAAAAATCCATTAATATTAACATTGTGTAATCATTTTGTTCTGCCCTTAATACTCGTTGATTCCACAGCATGGGAATTAGTTTCCCAGAAGTAATGGCTCATGTATTCCTATCACCTTTATGAAAGAAAATATCATTTATGCTTATTTGATAAATTAATTTTTTTCATGGTGGTGAGAGTCCATGAGGCTGAGGTCCCCACCCTTTTTTTTTTCCTTCTAGATTTTTGATTATTTTTGATTGCATTGTTTTCTGGTGGCAGTTCAAGTATGCGCCTCTTTTTCCTTGCTACTTTTTTGGTGCGATTATCCTTTCCTACCTTTCTTTATTTTGTTTTGTGTCAGACTAGTTTCTAGTAAGGTGGGAGGAGTTTTTATGAGCTGTTGGAGATTTGAGAATCTTTACCTCCTCGAAGTGGTTAGGAGTTGTATTTTCCAGGAGTAATGGCTCGTGGACTCAAACCACCATGAAATAAATGAATTTATCAGGAAAGCATAAACAATAAACCATATTTAGAAAGAAAAACAAAAAAAGAAAAAAAAACTATAGAAATGGATACCATTAACTTATTGGAGGGCCCCTTCTGAAGCTTTCCTTCTTAAGATTCTCATTCCTGACACAACTTTTCCATCTTGTGGAGGGATGATCCTGCAGTTCTGAACATCTATATATTATAGTTCTATAATACATATCTACATTTGGAATGCTTGTCAGAGGATCCTCTAAAATAATTGCATCACTAAGTGGCAACTGACCATAATGGACTATGCATATGTAGAATGTAAATCGTGCATTTTTACAGATAATTTTTGCAATGCTGAGCATTATGTTATGAAAGCATAAGCATTATTTTAGTCGTCCATCTACCAAGAATGGCTAAAGCTGGGTACATAACACATATAAATGAAACATAAAAAATCTTCAGAAATAAAGTCATAGCAACTTGATTGAATAAGCAGGAATTCTTCTTAAATGTGTTTGTAGCAATTTTATTATGGAAATCTTTCAGAAAACAATATTGTGCCTGCCAGATATTGCTGTTTTGGTCTTTGTTATAGGTATTAGTATTAATGACAAAGTTAACCCCTTGGATGCTGAAGAGGGCTGCAATAGATTATGAATCTTTGTATCATGTGTAATTAATTTTATTACTAAGCATAATCACTTATCAACAGTATATAGTGCTTATTTATCATATTGCGCTTAGTTTAAATGTTTAATTGTTACAGCATGCCAACATGTTAAGTTTGGCACAGTGTTGAAAAAAATGTTTTATGGGTAGACAGAAGCACTCATGTTTTTTTTTTTTTTTATTATGTTTAATGAAACCCAGATGAGATGTGTAGGTTTTAAGGCTCATAGGACTTCACATGTAGATGTCAGAGTGTATACTGGCATGTAATGAATGTTTAGGTCTTTTTAGAAACAAGGACCTCCATGTACTAAAGCATCAATTTGCTCTCTGACAGTGTGTCTGGTTGACTCGCTAGAACTTGCAGGTAGTGAGACGCTGCCTGCTCGCCATATTTACTAAAAAAACAGAGTAAAAATGGTTGCATCTAATCCGCATCGGGCACAGGCGAATGATTCATAAATCTGACGCCTCGCTAGTAGCGAATATACTATTATTTTCTTACAACTTGTCAGTTATGTTTGTTCCACGTGAGTGTAAGAAACGTCACATTTATCGCTGGAAGTTATTTCAGCGTTTCAAGCTTATATATTCTTAATAAATTAAATATGGCTACTTCAGGATCTTATTCACAGACAACCATATCCAAGAATCCACACTTCTCACACCAGCAGAACCTGGTTCTTGTTGATATGGTACTCGACTCTTATGACTATTTATTCAGTTGTCGTGCGAAGCAAACTTCCAGTCACCGCAAAAAGAGTATCTGGACTTGTATCAGTGATGCTGTCACTCTTCTGTGGTAGATGGTAAACAAACGTATTCTGGGAATATATGCATGAGTGCATCGATAACTTTTGTTAGATGACGCAAAAAGGCCCATTGACTAAAACCAATGATGGCGCTGGAAACTGCCTGAAACGATCCGGTGGCAAAAAAGTGCAAGGAAGCAAGTAACTTGAGGAGTCCAGGAATGGCCATTAAACGTGCCATCACTGGCTCTAGGAACTGTGCAATCTGAGCATATAAAGTCAATATTGAATGTCGATCCAGATGGAAAGTTGAAGAACCTCTATCAGAAAGGCCATCTAAAGGAACCCGAGGAAGGAATACACACTGTACCTGCAATCTCCGTCTTATAACAACATTTTCTCTGGCATCAGGTTCCCAAATTTGAATTCTCCCCCTGATTTGCATCAGACGAAGAATATATAGCTAAAGAAGTGTCTCCATGGCTAGCAGGATTAACAGTGAGTGCAGATTCAAGTGTATTGTCCTTCGTTTATATCACTTGTAGGCATATATCTTATAGACCCTATTGTTTATATTTTGCTCGCCACCTATAAGCTGTGAAGGGATTTTTCACGAGCTAGGTGAGGAAAAAGTAACATGAGTAGAAATAGATTGTTTAGTAATTATTGTTTATTGTGAGATTTATGTCGAGCAAGGATTTTTTTAGCTACAAAAAATACTAGAATATAAGTGTCGCTCGACATTTGTAAATGTCAGTTTTTCAATTAATTTGGGGCATAGTACATACAATGTTCAATCCGCATGCAGAAATTTAGACGGAAAAAACTCGCAAAAACCTTGCAGACAGCTTAGTACATGGAGTCCAAGGACTTATTTGGCTTTACATGCAGTATTTAATAGGAGATTTGTGCACATAAAGTAGAAGTAGGGTTGTTAATAACATTCTGTAAAAATTCTAAGTGGTATTGTTCTATATTTCAAATTCATTGGTAAAGACAATTAAAATAGTCCATTATGAAGATATAAAAGGTATTCACCAGTGTTTTCTGGCCTTTTAAAAATAATAGATGCTTAGCTGGGAAATGTTCTCTATATGGAAACATTAGGCTTTGGTTATAGTTGAGAACTGATATTTCAGTGTGCTATAGCATAATAATGATCTAATCCAAGATTTTATGCACATTCTAATAAACATTCAAATTTTTACTTATGATTTCAACAAAGTGTCTAAGTTTTCAAAATTATATCAAATTCTTTAAAGGGACACTGAACTCAAATTTTTTCTTTCGTATTTCAGATAGAGCATGCAATTTTAAGCAACTTTCTAACTTACTCCTATTATAAATGTTTCTTTGTTCTCTTGCTATCTTTATTTGAGAAAGAAGGCATCTAAGCTTTTGTTTTTGGTTCATAACTCTGGACAGCACATTTGTATTGGTGGATGAATTTATCCACCAATCAGCAAGAACAACCCAAGTTGTTCACCAAAAATGGGCCGTCATCTAAACTAACATTCTTGCATTTCAAATAAAGATACCAAGAGAATGAAGAAAATTTGATAATAGAAGTAAATTAGAAAGTTGCTTAACGGGACATTAAACCCCCAAAAAATATTTAATGATTCAAATAGAGAATACAATTTTTAAAAAGTTTCCAATTTACTTCTATTATTATTATTTTTTCATTCTCATGTTTTTCTTTGTTGAAGAGATACCTTGGTAGGTAGCGTGCACATGCCTGAAGCACTTCACAACAGGAAATAGTGCTGCTATCTAGTGCCCCTGCTAATGTATAACATTGTTGCAAAACTGCTGCTATATAGTGCTTCAGACACGTGCACACGCTTGATCTTACATTTCTGCGTTTCCACAAAGGATAACAAGAAAACTAAGACAATTTGATAATAGAAGTAAATTAGAAAGTTGTTTAAAATGTTATGTTCTATCTAAATCATGAAAGAAATGCTTACAGATCATCATATTTTGTGTTTCTTCTTTCTTAATCAACACCTTTTTAGGATAATACATATTTTTCAATTAAAATTCAAAGGAAAAACAGTGTTGATCTATTTGCACTTTTATAAATAAATCAGAATAAAATAACCAGCTTTATACTGTGGTACATTTTTAATCATATAAAGAATTCTAATTTGAAAGATATGCCTAGAAGGATTAGCTAAATCCCTTTGGTCTTTTTTATCTAAAAGAGAATATTTGAAGATGTTTTTCATTTTTGTAAGCAACTATAAAAAAAATGTTGAGTGTGCCCTATTTTTTTTTTTGGTTTATAGGTTTAATTTAAAAAAATAAAAAAAGTCATACAACATAGTTTATTTTTTTTTTATGTAAAATAACAGTTTTAACTTTCTATTGATTATACAGGATTATAAACCAGTTAACTTTTGGTTCCTTTAACTGCTCATGGCAATATTTCTCTATTTATGTTTTTTCAGAAAACCAGGCTCCTAGAGTTTGAGTAAACTGAAAACAAAACATTTCATGTTTTGCTTCAGTAAAATAGTTTCAATGTAGTATCTAGATCACTTAACACCTTGATGCTTTTTATGAATAATTTTATGCTCGAACATTGACCTTGAGTACGTTTTGTTTGTTTAATGAAAGGTGTTATTGTAATATCCATTTTAAAGAGGATGTTTTATAGTAGTAATTAACTAATTTGCATTTGCATCTCCAATTTCAGCAAAAGATAAATGGATACATTTAGGACAAACATTTCAGATGCCATTAATATGTATTGGCTCTAGACAATACTAATTACACGTTCAGTTTTGTTAAACAATCCAAAAAATATGTTATTATTTAGGTGCAGAACAATTTAATATAAGGATCTGAGATAAAAGAACAAAGGGATATATTTGTAGGGTTGTTTTTTTTAATTTTTATTACAATTAAAAGAACAATTGCATGATTATATTAAAAATGTTCAAATCTTTGCGAATAAGGCTAACCCTGAAAAAAAAAGATTTTTTTTTTCACAGTTAGGATGTGAACCCCTAAATATTGTTAAAAGAATATGATGACGATCTAAAAAATCCTTAAAATATTTTCCAAAAATTTGTGACAGGTCTAATTTAAATATATTAAATGCACACAAAAACATAATTTATGTAAGAACTTACCTGATAAATTAATTTCTTTCATATTGGCAAGAGTCCATGAGCTAGTGACGTATGGGATATACAATCCTACCAGGAGGGGCAAAGCTTCCCAAACTTCAAAATGCCTATAAATACACCCCTCACCACAAACACAATTCAGTTTAATGAATAGCCAAGTAGTGGGGTTATAAAGAAAGGAGTAAAAAGCATCAACAAAGGAATTTACAAAAAAATCATAACCACCATAAAAACGGTGGGCCTCATGGACTCTTGACAATATGAAAGAAATTAATTTATCAGGTAAGTTCTTACATAAATTATGTTTTCTTTCATGTAATTGGCAAGAGTCCATGAGCTAGTGATGTATGAGATAGCAATACCCAAGATGTGGAACTCCACGCAAGAGTCACTAGAGTGGGAGGGATAAAAATAAAAACAGCCATTTTCCGCTGAAAAAATAATCCACAACCCAAATTATAAATTTAATCTTTAATGACAAGAAAAACTTAAAAACATCAGCAGAAGAATCAAACTGAAATAGCTGCCTGAAGAACTTTTCTACCAAAAACTGCTTCTGAAGAAGCAAATACATAAAAACGGTAGAATTTAGTAAAGGACCAAGTTGCCGCTTTGCAAATCTGATCAACTGAAGCTTCATTCTTAAAAGCCCACAAAGTGGAGACTGATCTAGTAGAAAGAGCTGTAATTCTCTGAGGCAGCGCCTGACTCAACTCTAAATAAGCTTGATGAATCAAAAGCTTTAACCAAGAAGCCAAGGAAATAACAGAAGCCTTCTGACCATTCCTAGAACCAGAAAATATAACAAATAGACTAGAAGTCTTCCTGAAATCGTTAGTAGCTTCAACATAATATTTCAAAGCTCTCACTACATCCAAAGAATGTAAGGATATTTCCAAAGAATTCTTAGGATTAGGACACAAGGAAGGGACAACAATTTCTCTACTAATGTTGTTAAAATTTACAACCTTAGGTAAGAATTTAAATGAAGTCCGCAAAACCGCCTTATCCTGATGAAAAATCAGAAAAGGAGATTCACAAGAAAGAGCAGAAAGCTCAGAAACTCTTCTAGCAGAAGAGATGGCCAAAAAGAACAACACTTTCCAACAAAGTTGTTTAATGTCCAGAGAATGCATAGGCTCAAATGGAGGAGCCTGTAAAACCCTCAAAATCAAATTAAGACTCCAAGGAGGAGAGATTGATTTAATTACAGGCTTGATATGAACCAAAGCCTGTACAAAACAGTGAATATCAGGAAGTTTAGCAATCCTTCTGTGAAATTAAACAAAGCAGATATTTGTCCCTTCAAGGAACTTGCAGACAAGCCCTTATCCAAACCATCCTGAAGAAACTGTAAAATCCTAGGAATTCTAAAAGAATGCCAAGAGAATTTATAAGGAAAAACACCATGAAATGTAAGTCTTCCAAACTCGATAATAAATCTTCCTAGAAACAGATTTACCAGCTTGTAACATAGTATTAATCACTGAGTCAGAGAAACCTCTATGACTTAGCAGTAGGCGTTCAATTTCCACACATTCAAATTTAATGATTTGAGATCCTGATGGAAAAACGGACCTTGAGACAATAGGTCCGACCTTAACGGAGGTGGCCAAGGTTGGCAACTGGACATACGAACAAGATCCCCATACCAAAACCTATGAGGCCATGCTGGAGCCATCAGCAACACAAACGATTGTTCCATGATGATTTTGGAGATCACTCTTGGAAGAAGAACTAGAGGCGGGAAAATATAATCAGGTTGATAACACCAAGGAAGTGTCAATGCATCCACTGCTTCCACCTGAAAATCAATGGACCTGGATCAGATCTATCTCTGGAAGACCCCACATCTGAACAATCTGAGAAAATACATCTGGATGGAGGGACCACTCCCCCGGACGTAAGGTCAGCAGTGTGGCATTTTTTTGTGTGTGTCTGCCTCTGACAACAGTGATGCCATTTGCAACCTGTGCCAAAAGAAACTGAGTCGTGGGAAGTCCAACACCCACCTAGGTACAACTGATTTGAGAAGGCACATGATCGCACATCACAAACGCCTTTGGGATCAACACATGAGTACAAGCAGCACACAAACTCAAAGCCGCCATTGTCCTCCTGGTCCAGCATCTTCAGCCACATCAACCACTGCTGTCCTCCTTGCCCCCTCTCAACCATCCGCCACTCCGTGTCTCGCCTTGAGCAGTTCCTGCTCATCTGCCCACAGTCAGGTGTCTGTCAAGGACATGTTTGAGCGTAAGAAGCCAGTGTCACAAAGTCACCCCCTTGCCCGGCATCTGACAGCTGGCTTGTCTGAACTCTTAGCCCGCCAGCTTTTACCATACAAGCTGGTGGAGTCTGAGGCGTTCAAATAATTTGTAGCTATTGGGACACCGCAGTGGAAGGTACCCGGACGAAATCCCCAACCTGTACTCGATTGTGCAAAAGGAAGTAATGTCATGTCTGGCACAAAGTGTTGGGGCAAGGGTCCATCTGACCACTGATACCTGGTCTGCAAAGCATGGTCAGGGCAGGTATATCACCTACACTGTGCATTGGGTAAACCTGCTGATGGCTGCCAAGCATGGAATGTGTGGCTCTGCAGAGGAGTTGGTGACACTGCCATGACTTGCAGGCAGGCCTGCTGCCACCTCCTCTACTCCTCCTACTCCATCCTATTCCATAACCTCCTCTTCTGCTTCTGCATCTTGCTCCACATCAACGGCACCCCCCCAGCTCCCCAGGTACTATTCCACATCCCGGATACGGCAGTGTCATGCCGTCTTGGGGTTGACTTGCCTGAAAGCAGAGAGTCACACCGGACCAGCACTCCTGTCCGCCCTGAATGCACAGGTGGATCAGTAGTTGACTCCGCACCAACTGGAGATCAGCAAAGTGGTTAGTGACAACGGAAGAAATCTGATCGTACAACGCTTTGAGCATAAGTACACAGGCTAACAGGACATCCTGAAGCAGGCCAGGAAGGTGTGTGGCCATTTCAGGCATTCCTACAAGGCCATGGCGCACTTGTCAGATATCCAGCGGCGAAACAACATGCCAGTGAGGCGCTTGATTTGCGACAGCCCGACACATTGGAATTAAACACTCCTAATGTTCGACCGCCTGATCCAACAAGAAAAGCCGTTAACGACTATTTGTATGACTGGGGTGCTAGGACAGCCTCTGCGGAGCTGGGAATTTTTTAGCCATGTTACTGGACGCTCATGCGCAATGCCTGTAGGCTCATGCGTCCTTTTGAGGAGGTGACAAACCTAGTCAGTCGCACCGAAGGCACCATCAGCGACATCATGCCATTTGTTTTCTTCCTGGAGCGTGCCCTGCGAAGAGTGCTGGATCAGGCCGTAGATGAGCGTGAAGAGGAAGAGTTGTGGTCACCATCACCACCAGAAACAGCCTTATCAGCATCACTTGCTGGACCTGCGGCAACGCTGGAAGAGGATTGTGAGGAAGAGGAGTCAGAGGAGGAATGTGGCTTTGAGGAGGAGGAGGAAGACCAAACACAACAGGCATCCCAGGGTGCTCGTTGTCACCTATTTGGTACCCGTGGTGAGATCACTGAGGACAAGGAACGGGACAGGAGTAGCTGGGCATCAAACCTTGTGCAAATTGGGTCTTTCATGCTGTTGTGCCTGTTGAGGGACCCTCATATAAAAAGGCTGAAGGAGAACGACCTGTACTGGGTGTCCATGCTACTAGACCCCCAGTATAAGCATAAAGTGCCTGAAATGTTACTGAATTACCGCAAGTCGGAAAGGATGCAGCAGTTCCAAAATAAATTAAAAAGTATGCTTTACACAGCGTATAAGGGTGATGTCACAGCACAATGGGAATCTAACAGGGGAAGAGGTGAAAGTAATCCTCCTCCTCCCACAACCACGCTGGCAAGGACAGGACTCTTTACAGACGTGTTGTTGATGGAGGACATGCAGAGCTTTTTAAGTCCTACGCATCGCCACAGCCCTCCTGGGTCCACCCTCAGAGAATGACTCGACCGACAGGTAGCAGACTACCTCACCTCAACTGCAGATATCGACACTCTGAGGAGCAATGAACCCCTTGACTACTGGGTTTGCAGGCTTGACCTGTGGCATGAGCTATCCCAATTTGCGATAGAACTTCTGGCCTGCCCCGCTTAGAGTGTCCTCTCAGAAAGGACCTTCAGTGCAGCAGGAGGTATTGTCACTGAGAAGAGAAGTCGCCTAGGTCAAAAAAGTCTAGATTACCTCACCTTTATTAAGATGAATGAGGGATGGATCCCAAAGGGACTGACAGTGGGCGATACATTCGACTAAAAAAGGCCTGATGAGATAATCTGCCTTGGGCTAAAAATGGTCCACACGCTGCTGTATTTTATCTCTGAATGCCGGATGACTTGCGTGACTTATCCGCCACTAACTAGGGTTCAAGCCACAATGTTTTAGGGCACTTTCTGTCTGGGAAACAAACATCAATTTTTCTGGCCACTGCTACAGCAGCGGCCGCAACAATACCTAATTTTTCAGGCATGTGTACATGCCTAATTTTTCTGGTCTCTGGTGCTGCACTGTGGCTTCAAAAACCAAACCAAAAAAAGGCACAAAACAGGGATTAAACTGATAGGAATAGTACTACTTAACAGACCACTCCTATCTGGTGGAACATTAGATTGCACGCGCAGTGCCCCAAATTTGAAGTAGGAGGTCGGACCAAGCATCTTTTTCCATCTCCCGGTTCCTAAAATCGATGCCATATACATGTCCCCTGATAGGGGACTTAACAGGGATTAAACTGATAGGAATAGTACTACTTAACACACCTTATAATAATGCAGAGAGAGGCAACGCAGAGAGAGGAGTCTGAAGAAGAGGAGTCAGAGGAGGAAGGTGGCTTTGAGGAGGTGGAAGACCAAACACAGCAGGCGTCCCAGGGGGCTTGTTGTCACCTTTCAGGGACCCTTGGTGTTGTATGTGGCTGGGTGGAGGAAGAGACCTTCAATGACATCAGTGAGGACAAGGAACAGGACATGGCTAGCTTGGTATCCAACCTTGTGCAAATGGGGAGTTTGCGGTTGTGCAAATGGACTGTTTGCGGTTGTTTGTGGTGCGTTAAACGGGGAGTTTGGTCTGTCACTGTGAAGCGGGCATAACCCTTACACTACATGATCGATACAACATCATACCTGATGTTTTAAAGCATGTTATTCCAAACAATTTAGGAATGTTAGGTGATTTATGCCCTTTATGGATTAAAACCAGACTCTGCATCAACTATGTAATTTTCCATGGGAGTTTTGCCATGGATTCCCCCTCCGGCATGCCACAGTCCAGGTGTTAGTCTCCTTGAAACAAATTTTCCATCACTATTGTGGCCATAAAGAGTCCCTGTGGGTTTTAAAATTCGCCTGCCTATTGAAGTCTATGGCAGTTCGCCCGTTCGCGAACATTTGCGGAATTTTGCGTTCGCCGTTCGCTAGCGCAAAATTTTAGGATCGCGACATCACTAAGCCCCATCAACTTTGGGGATCTTTTCCCAAAACTCTATTGAAATTGCTAGTAAAGGATACAATTTTTTAAACCTTGAAGAAGGAATAAAAGAAGTACCCGGCTTATTCCATTCCTTAGAAATCATATCAGAAATAGCACCAGGAATAGGAAAAACCTCTGGAGTAACCACAGGAGGTTTAAAAACAGAATTTAAATGTTTACTAGTTTTAATGTCAAGAGGACTAGTTTCCTCAATATTCAAAGTAATTAACACTTCCTTTAACAAAGAACGAATATACTCCATTTTAAATAAATAAGTAGATTTGTCAGTGTCAATATCTGAGGAAGGATCTTCTGAATCAGATAAATCCTCATCAGAGGAGGATAATTCATTATGTTCTCGGTCATTTAAAATTTCATCAACCTTAGGAAAAGTTTTAAAAGATATTTTACGTTTATTAGAAGGCGGAAAAGCAAGCAGAGCCTTCCGAATAGAATCAGTAACAAAAATTTATAAATTCATAGGTATATCATGCACATTAGAAGTTAAAGGGACTGTAACCGGCAATGTACTATTACTGATGGACACATTATCTGCATGTAAAAGTTTATCATGACAACTAATACAAATGACATTCGGAGATATAATCTCCACAAGTTTACAACAAATTCACTTAGCTTTGGTAGAACCGATATCAGGCAGCAAAATTCCAACAGATACTTCTGAGACAGGATCAGATTGAGACATCTTGCAAAATGTAAAAGAAAAAACAATATAAACAAAATTATCAATTTCCTTATATGACAGTTTAGGGAATGGGAAACAAAGCAAAAACAATATAAACAAAATTATCAATTTCCTTATATGACAGTTTAGGGAATGGGAAACAAAGCAAATAGCATAGCCCTCTGACATAGAAAAAGGAATGAGGCACATAGCAATGGGGTGATAAAATAATGAAAAAAAATTTTGGCGCCAAGTATGACGCACAACGTAACTGAAATTTTTTTGGCGCCAACAACGTCCGGATACTCGCGTCACTAACAACGCAACCTTGCTTAAGGAACTCAGCAACAACAATGACGCCGGAAATGACGAACTTGTGTCAACGGACGTACTTCCACGCCAAAAAATTTTTGGGCCAAGAATGACGCAATAAAGTCTAGCATTTGGTACCTGCAGGCCTAATCCTGCCCGCAAATTGCAAAGAAAAAATGTAGTCAATTTAAACCCCAGGTAAGAAAAATATTTCTTAATATGTTTATTTTTCCCAAATATGAAACTGTCTGCAAAAAGGAAATACATGAACCTGACTCATGGCAAATATAAGTACAATGCATATATTTAGAACTTTATATTAATGCATAAAGTGCCAAACCATAGCTGAGGTGTCTTAAGTAATAAAAACATACTTACCAAAAGACACCCATCCACATATAGCAGATAGCCAAACCAGTACTGAAACAGTTATCAGTAGAGGTAATGGAATATGAGAGTATATCATCGATCTGAAAAGGGAGGTAGGAGATGAATCTCTACGACCGATAACAGAGAACCTATGAAATAGATCTCCAGTGAGGAAAACCATTGCATTCAATAGGTGATACTCCCTTCACATCCCTCTGACATTCGCTGTACTCTGAGAGGAATCGGGCTTCAAAATGCTGAGAAGCGCATGTCAACGTAGAAATCTTATCACAAATTTACTTCACCACCTCCATAGGAGGCAAAGTTTGTAAAACTGAATTGTGGGTGTGGTGAGGGGTGTATTTATAGGCATTTTGAGGTTTGGGAAAATTTGCCCCTCCTGGTATGATTGTATATCCCATACATCACTAGCTCATGGACTCTTGCCAATTACATGAAAGAAAAAGAAGCTAAATATACGTACATATACACATATAAATTGTGTAAAATGTATATGTAAATTAATATACACATATGTCTGTATAATATAAGGAGTTGGACTACCATGCAAGTTACTTTATCGTGGTCTAGGATATTTATTATTAAGAGCAATCAAAAGAAGATCATGGATTGTTTGTACTGCATATCTGGGTATCTGTTTTTGCTCTGTCAAGATTCTTTTTAGTTTCCAGTAAAACACAAGATGATGATATAAGCCCTTTCTGCCAGTAACAACAGCAGCATACACAAAAGTTATTTAACAACTTGACTGACAGCTTGGAGCAGAAGCTTCCTTCTTGCAGTCACTGTCCTCTTCCCATGTGAGCCCTTCAAAGGTGACAACTGAAGCATTTTACCTACATTTTACATTTTATGCTGAAAGTTCATTGAACCTCACAGTATACAGCTGCTTCTAACTTCTCCATGGTCACTGCACTGCAGGTTGTATAGTCTGTGAAGCTAGGAATAGTTTACAATGAAGGTGAAATTCCTATAATGTTTCCTTCATTTTGGTAAAGGAGGATAACATGCGTTTAATCTCTGTCATGACGCATTTTGCATATTGATCTAAATGAGGAATGTTTCAGATGCATTGTTTAATGCTAAAACAATTTTCAAGTGTGGTTTAAACCTGGTCAGAGATTTTAATTCTAAATTTGTCATATCCTTTCCTTTTGCAGCTCTTGCACAATCTCCCTATGATTAATGCTCCAATCTCCAGATGATCTAAGTACACCACTATTCCTATATAGAATGATTAAATCTGTAAATATTGTACTGAAAAATTAGCTTGATTTTGCTCCTAAGGTGGATTATCATCAGGTTGTACATATGGCTATGTAGTTTCTGGTAACTTAACAATAGAGAACTAATAGTGGTGTCAAAATGTTCACAGTGTGTAGTCTAGATTAGTATTGATCATTTCTGTGTCATTATATAATAAAAACAAATAATAAGATTTACTAAATAGATTATTTTTATATTATGCCATTACTTGAAAGATTGTTCTCTATAGCTTACCTTCTCTTGGAATAGTGTATTCTGCTTTTAGGAATTGACAGAATTGTTCAAATATATAAATCAGTTATTTAGTGCCTAGTTTGCTAGTAAGACACATTTCTGCATTTTAGTTTTTGGTTACCAATAATACACACCGTATCTTAATCCCCTAACCCCTTGGTTTTCAGTATCACACAGCTTGGTTACTTGCAACACACTTATCAGAGGTTTACTTCTTTACTGGCAAAAAATGTACACAGCATTAATGTAATTACTTTATTGACCCTTACTAGTAGCAGTGAATTAATCACTTAATTCCCTTAAACACACAGGGCCAGATTATGAGTGGAGTGCTATTTAGCGCTTTTGTTCATGCGCCAATTGCACTAGAATAAGTTTTTTTGCAAAAAAGCCCAAACTTCCAATTTCGAGCCCTGGACCATTGTTCCTGGACTATTTAGATATGTATCAGTCACAAAGACCTTTTTCCTTTATCCATGAAGCCCAATTCTACTTTGGTTTCTTTTTTGTGTGGTTATTCATGTTTGCGCATGTAAAAAGAATGTATATTGAAGTATTTCTTGGTGCTTAAATACAGGACAAAATAATACTGTGCTATTGTTGTCTTTTTGTCTATATGGTCCAAATATTCAGAAGATTTTCCATGATTTATTTATTATTTTAAATGGCAAATGTGATGAAAGTAAAGCAACACAAAGTGAAATATTTAACTAAAAACATTGCTTTACTCATATTGGTGCATTTTTGCTCTGATCTGCACATACAACAATATAAAGGTACATATTACCAATTATTAACAAATGTTCTTGTGTGGGAAGTTCTGGTAAAAAATTATTTCCCTTTCCATATATCAACATGAGTTTATTTTAGTATTGTATGCAGACCCTTTAAGGGCCTATGATAATCAAAATCATGAAAGGCTTGGGGGATTCATTTTTTACCCATAAAAAAGACAGGGATTTCAGCATACTTGGTAAATACAGTCATGGCCAAAAATATTGGCACCACTGCATTTCTATCAGATAATGCACCACTTTGCCCAGAAAATTGTTGCAATTACAAATTTTTAGGCATTATCATGTTTATTCTTTTTTGTTTGTATTGGTATGACACAAAAAAATGGAGAAAAAAGCCAAATCTAACACATTCAATGCAAAACTCCAAAAATGGACTGGACAAAATTATTGACACCCTCAATTTAATATTTGGTAGCACATCCCTTTGAAAAAATAACTAAAATCAATCACTTCCTGTAACCATCAATGAGTTTCTTACACCTCTCTACTGGAATTTTGGACCACTCTTCTTTCGCCAACTGCCCCTGGTCTCTCAGATTGGAAGGGTTCCTTTTCCTAACTGCTGTTTTGAGATCTCTCCACAGGTGCTCTATTGGATTGAGATCTGCAGGCCCATTTATCAAGCTCCGTATGGAGCTTGAAGGGCCGTGTTTCTGGCGAGTCTTCAGACTCGCCAGAAACACAAGTTATGAAGCAGCGGTCTAAAGACCGCTGCTTCATAACCCTGTCCGCCTGCTCTGAGCAGGCGGACAGGAACCGCCGGAAATCAACCCGATCGAATACGATCGGGTTGATTGACAGCTCCCTGCTGGCGGCCGATTGGCCGCGAGTCAGCAGGGGGCGGCGTTGCACCAGCAGCTCTTGTGAGCTGCTGGTGCAATGTTAAATGTGGAGAGCGTATTGCTCTCCGCATTTAGCGAGGTCTTGCGGACCTGATCCGCAGTGTCGGATCAGGTCCGCAAGCCCTTTGATAAATGGGCCCCCTGGACTCATTGCTGGCCAGTTCAGTACTCTCCAGCTCTTTGTCTTAAACAATTTCTGGGTGTTTTTTGACGTGTGCTTTGGGTCATTGTCCTGCTGTAAGACCCATGACCTCTGACAGAGACCTAACTTTCTGACACTGGGCCCTACATTGCACCACAGAATTATTTGGTAGTCTTCAGATTTCATAATGCCATGCACACAGTCAAGACATCCAGTGCCTGAAGCATCAAAGCAACCACAAAACATCAGTGAACCTCCACCATGTTTGACTGTATGGACTGAATTATTTTCTTTAAAAACCTCATTCCTTTTTTTGAAAACAGTAGAATGATGGGCTTTACCAAAAAGCTGTAATATTGTTTTGTCTGTTCACAGCACAATCTCCCAAAAGGATTTTGACTTCCTCAGGTAGTTTTTGGCAAACAGCAACCTGGCTTTATTTTTCTGTGTCAGCTGTGGGGTCCTCCTGGGTCTCCTACCATAGCGTCCCTTTTCATTCAGATGGCAGCGTATAGTGCAAGCTAACACATTTGTACCCTATGCCTGAAAGTCAGCTTGAATTTGTCTGGAAGTTAATCAAGGTTCTTTATCCACCATTCAAACAATCCTTTGTGGCAATATTTGACCAATTTTTCTCTTTCATTCACGTCCAGGGAGATTAGCTGCAGTGCAATGGGCTCTAAACTTCTTGACAATGTTGTGCACAGTGGACACAGGCACATTAAGATCTCTGGAAATGGACTTGTAACCTTGCGATTGTCAATGCTTTTCCACAATTTTTGTTCTCAAATCCTCAGACAATTATTTGATGCTCTTTCTCTTCTCCATGCACAGTGTGGCACACAGAGACACACAACAGAAAGGTTGAGTCAATTTTTCACCATTTTAACTGTTTGCCGGTGTGATTTCGATATTGTCAGAACCTGTTAATTGATACAGGTGAGTTTAATTACAAATTACAGGAGCATCACAAACTTGGAATGCAATTATTTCTTACAATTTTGAGACGGTGCCAATCATTTTGTTCAGTCCATTTTTGGAGTTTTGAGTGGAATATGCCAGATTTGGCTTTTTTCTCGCCACTTTTTTTGTGTCATACCAATACAAAAGAAATAAACATGAGAATACCTAAACATTTGTAATTGCAACAATTTTCTAGGTGAAGTGGTGCATTGTCTTAGAGAAATGCAGGTGTTCTAATATTTTTGGCCATGACTGTACTTTTTATTTTATTACAAAAAGTTGAAAAACATTTGTTTTCAACCTGTCAGACAAACTTGGACTCTGTGTTTCCACATTATCTCACACACCTGTAACAAAAGAACACATAAAAAATATAATACAAAGTAAACAGAGCATGGCCAGCTCAACCAATAAGTATATTGAAAATTTGCAGCATATACTGTATGTGCATAAAGCCAGAGACATATGAAAACCCTTGCAAAAACTTCACTGGCGGTCGGCTTTGCCTCAAGTGCGTAAATCTGCCACTGTAGTGTTCCTTAAGTATCTATGCAGGGTTTCGACAAGGTATTAAAGTTCATATAGTATGCATGGCTTACGAAGTACATTGTCAATAGACAGTGGTGAATGAGTAAAAGGGTCAAGCACACCTAGACCAAAGGATGACACTACAAAACTATGTAGCTGAACGACATCATGGTATTAGCCATAATTAGGATCTATGCTCACCCCTATATCATCAGCACACATACAAACTGGTAGTTTAAATCCAAGGAAAGCAATTCTATATGCTACCTTATTAGCACAAGCTGAAAAGTTCAGTTAAGGTGCGTCTCACACGATGTTATGCAATGTAGTATGTCCATTCAGACATGATGATATGCAGAGTGGGGATAAAGATAAAGAGAGTTTGTGATACCAAACACAAACGTTAACATCCACTTAGGACTACCTTTAATAGAGTTACCATTTAGTTTCCTCCTTGTATTGTCCCATAACTCACAGTAGTGCAAAATTCCACTTACTGGGTTCAAGTGTCACCACTCAGGCTCAGTATCAGTCTTTAAAAACTTTGCAATAACAATTCTGAGCTGGCCTGTCTGATGATGTCACTGCCAACATATTTTTCACCTCTCCTTCATGACTAGGATGTCATTGGGCCTTCTTCAGGGCAACAGATGACCAGTTGTAGTGCTTCCTTAATAAGGCACATTCTAAGCTGGGATTGGGTAGTAAGCCATCAGTGATGGTCCAGTCATGTTTTTCAATGCCAGATTTAAAGCAGTCTGTTTTATTTTTACTTCCAAAAGAACTAGCACAAAGAAAAATAGAAAACACTACCAATACACCAACAATATTAGAAGACGTAGATAATAAAACAAATAAAAAGTTTTTTTTTGTTGTTTTTCAAACACCAATCAATCAAAATAAACTTAATAGATTAAAATTGAAAATTTTCAAATACAAATTGTCCATTTCTGGTTTCAGAAAATTCAAGGAAGAATTAGCACAAGTTTCACGCCGTATTGGGTACAGTATGTTTTAAGAAAAGGTTATGTTTCTAAACCACTTTGAGATACTGATTATATACATCCCTGAAAATAAATTAAAACACATTAATCAGTATTATCTATGATCTCTTCTTATTCAGAGGAAAGCTGCAAACTCAAGTTTTTAATTTAACCCAAAAGGGGTAAGAGTATTTAATCTGTACATCCAAGCTGCTTCTTTTTGATGGAGGACTTTATCAATGTTGCCCTCTCTTCCATACAAGGAACAGGCTTCTATAAATATCACTTTCAAGTCATCAGTAGAACAATTATGAAACTTGAAGAAGTGCAGGGCAACACCACAATGTATTTCACCTTCCTTTGCTTTGTTAAATTCGTTTCTATATATTTACTTACTCTATATTTTATCATATGCCTCATTTTATCAACATAAAAAAGTAAAAAAGGTGAAGAGCAATGCAAAAGTTAAATCATATTTTCTGTTTTGCAGTTAATAAACTGTTTTGTTTGCATTGGAAGCAACCATTTATTTTCCATGTTCTTCTAACCAGTCTTTCTCATTTGGGCTCTTTCCATAATTGCTCCTTACCAACTTATCCTTTAGGTTTGGAGCCCGTTGGGCTACAATAGAAGGTTTATCACATACTATTTCTCTCAAAGTTTCATCGGCCAGAAAATATTGCCATTTTTGGACTAGATCGTTCTGATCTTCCCCCAGAGGCAGTTATACTGGGTAATGAATCTCACCTTTTTATCCGGGACCCTAACCTTCTGACTATACAATAAGTCATCCATAAATTCATGTTGGGCCCTATTCATTGCATATCTAAGATTTCATTTTGAGTTAGCTCTATTCTAAAATCTGTGAGACATCTCCTCAAACTTATTCTTACTCGAGTAATTTCTTTGTAAATTAAATGAAGAAATTGACCATTTGGTATCAGAGACTTTGGATGATGAGTAGTGGCCTCCAAGATACTGTTCTGTTGCTGTTTCTTTATGTTTCTTTATTTTAACTTATTTTAAATTAATTTCAAATTATACTCATTGTGGTTTAGAACATCCACAAATGCTTTCAGTGACTCAGAGCTGCCCCTCCATAGAAGAAACACACCATCCATGTAGTGCAGCTAGAGTGGTACATGTTTATCTATCCACTCGTGGTTTTTCATTTGTCTCTGGCTTTATGCCCTTATTAGCCACAATTTTTCTTATTTTTATTTCTCTTCTTTGCATTATTTTTTTACGTGTTCTTTTGTTACAGGTGTGTGAGATAATGTGGTAACACAGAGTCCAAGTTTGTCTGACTGGTTGCAAATTAATGGAGTTTTGTAACTTTTTGTAATAAAATAAAAAGTATTTATCAAGGATGCTGAAATTCCTGTCTTTTTGTGGGTAAAAAACAATCCCCCCAAACCTTTCCTGATTACCATATTACCAATTATTGCTTTGCAATTGTTGTGTTTCTTTTATGTTTGAATGTACATTCATAGTAAAAAAACAATTAACTAAATTGCGCAAAGAAATGCTAAAGTGTAGAGCTGGGAGTGGCAGGATTATAAAAACTAAATTTGGGAAATTAATATGTTAAAAATACTTTACTATATAGCATAAAATAGTAGATATATAAAAATAATGAAATTTAAAATATGCACATCAATTATTCACAAATAAACACCACAATGCTACAAAGTGAACAGCAAAAAACACCATATGAAGCAACAGTGTTGTGATGAAAAGTTCTGATCAGACAATCCAAAGTGCTGTGGATTTACTATATAGCATAAAAAAGAAGATTGTGAAGATTGTAAAGTCCCTTACCGGAAAGCGGTTAGCGTTATGCCAATGACTTTGAGCTGAAATTCTTCATCCCCCCTCTTGACAAGGGTTTCACAAGTAAAAATCTCAGGAACGCATCCACAGCATTTTGGATTGTCTGACCAGAAATTTTTGCCGCAACACTGTTGCTTTATATGGTGTTTTTTGCTGTACACTTTGTAGCATTGCGATAAGTGTTTATTTGTGATTAATTGATGTGCATATTTTAGATTTCATTGTTTTATATCTTCTTTTTTATGCTATATAGTAAAGTATTTTTAACATAATTATTACCCAAATTCAGTTTTCATAATCCTGCTACCCCCCAGCTCAACACTTAAGCATTTCTCTTTGCAATTTAGTTAATTGTTTTTCTTTTTTGCTATGTGAATGTACAGTCTACTCAAAAATTATATTATCTATATGGCACGCATGAACTAGCACTGTCTAACTGTGAAAAGCTAATAAAATGCCTGAGATCAGTCTGCAAAGGCTTAGAAACAGGCAGATATTAAGATAATTAGAAGTTATAAAGTATAATAAAATAACAATCTTAGTTGTGCAAAGCTGGAGAATGGGTAATAAAGGCATTATCTATCTTTATAAAAAATAACATGTTTACTGTAAACTGTCCCTTTCCCTTTAAGCCATACCACAGTTCTTTTTGACCAAAAGAATATATATAGTGAATTATTATTTTTTAGCACATGCATTGTGAAATATTATCTACATGTGCAATCCTTAGGTTGCTCTGTTTTATTTTTTTCTCTCACTATATTATATTAATGGAGCCCCTGGGGATTTTTAGGCATATAACAAAAAAAAATCAGAAGTATAATTCGAATTTTAAAATGTTGCCAAGGGTGCTATGACATAAATCTCATATAGTAAATAAATTTGGAGAGTGAGAATTCAGAAAATAGAAATATAAGCTTTAGGAATCAATTGAATAACCATTTGACAATTGACTATTTATAAAAACTGATGTTACAATAACATTTAATGACTACTGAAATACAGTGAGTATTACCAGAAATAATCACCAGTTATATTGTTTTGTGCCATTGCTCTAATATGAAAAAAATATATCAATACTAATATTTACTTTAATAATGTGTTGTTTTTATTACTGTTAAGTAAGCCTCAGAATTGCAATAGAACACTTACATTTAAGAAGAGCCTGATGTCAAGGGAGACATTATTGACCTCTATTTAAAATATTTTTTGTTAAATGGGAACCTTCCTGATGTTACCACATACCTTTATATCAGCCACCTTCAGGAATAGTGTATATCTTCTACCCAAACAGCTGAAATATAAATGGCACACAAATAACTCATTTTTAGTACATACAATAGGTGCAAAGAGATTCAGTGCTTGGTAGACTTCTAACAACCCTCTTCTGATATGGTAACCAAGGTGCGGGCCTCATGTCTCCTATCTATCCCATTTGGGCTGTGGCTTGATAAGTAGGTAGAAATGTATATTATGGTTTTGTTTTATTATGCTTTGCTGTTTCTCTTTGTTTTGCTTTGGGTATTTATTTTAGATTGTTTACTGCTATTATAAAACATATTTCTCAAGTGAGGAAATGTTCATAATTTTACCTAAGAACTTGCTCATTTATTCATTTACCACTAGATGTGTCCATACTGTCTATATTTATTTATAGATATTTTAGTAGGGATGTGCATTCGGCAGTTTGTGAGGTCATGATCCGGCTCCGAAAATAACTGAATGCCGCTGGTGGCTGCCATCTTCTCCATTTGTGACCCCACATGGTGATGCCAAGGAAATTGTGACCATAATTTAAGTTATATAGTGAGGACAATATAACTGCATGTTTTGAAGCCATTATAGTTAAATTTTGGTAACTGTAAAATACAGTGTGCTCACAATGTGAGCATGGTGCATTACAGTGTGGGAACAAGTTTATTTTTTTTTTTTAGAACTTAACACCGGCAGGACTCCATAGGAAGGATAGCGTTGGACATCTATACTATAATCGCGTTTGTAAAGCGCCCGTCACTTTTGCCAGTTGCGCATGCATCCTCAAAGAAATGTTGGCTGGGCGAGGCAGCCAAAAGAATGTTGGCTGCACACGCAGCCAAAAGAATCTACCTGGATGCAGCTTATGGAAACCCGAAGCCTTAAAAAAAAAAACACGCAACCGCCCGCAAGAAATAAAAAAAAAAACACGTAACCGCCCGCACAAAGTACAAAAAAAAACCTAACCTCCTGCACGAAGTTTTAACAAACACCTAAATCGCCAACCCCTACATCGCAAAACAATATAGAAATTAACCCCTAATCCGCAAATAACATAATTAAAATATTAACCCCTAAACCGCCAATCCCCCACATCGCAATAAACCTAATTAATCTATTAACCCCTAAACCAATAAACCCCCACATCGCAATAAACCTGATTAATATATTAACCCCTAAACCTCCAACCCCCCCACAATGCAAATAACTAATTTAATTACTTAGCCCCCTAACCTAACACCCCCTTAATTAACCCCAATTACTAATAAATTCCAATTTTAAAAAAATCCTAACATTAAATTACAAAAAATAAGTCTAACATTACATAAAAAAATAAACAAAATTATCAAAAATAAAAAAATTATACCTAATCCCTATGAAAATAAAAAAGCCCCCCCAAATAAAAACACCCCCTAATCTAAACTACCAATAGCCTTTAAAATTGCCTTTTTTAGGGCATTGCCCTAAGTTAAACAGCTCTCTTACATTTAAAAATACCAAGTCCCCCAAACAGTAGAAATCCCCCCACCCACCAAACCCCCCAAAATAAAAAAACTAACACTAAAAAAAATGTAAGTACCCATTGCCCCTAAAGGGGCATTTGTATGGGCATTCAGCTCTTTTACTGCCCTTAAAAGGGCAATCAGCTCTTTTTCAAGCCCATTAAATCCCTAATCTTAAAAAAAAATAAAAAAAAAAATCCTAAAACTAAGCCCCAAATAGGTACTCACCGTTCCTGAAGTCCGGTGGTGAAGGTCTTCTTCCAGGCAGCTCCATCATCTTCTATCTTCATCTGGAGCGGAGGTGCGGAGCAGGCTTCCGCAATGCACGGATCCTCAGCGGCGGTTCTCGGCGGTGTGGAGGCTCCTCTGCATGCGATCGTCCATCATACACTGAAGATTGAATGCAAGGTACCCCATATTTATTGGGGTACCTTGCATTCCTATTGGCTGAAATGTTTAAATCAGCCAATAGGATGAGAGCTACTGGAATCTTAATGACGTATTTGAACAACCAATAGGATTTCAGTAACTCTAATCCCATTGGCTGATTTCAAAATTTCAGCCAATAGGAATGCAAGGTACCCCAAATTGAATGCAGTAACTTGCATTTAATCTTCAATGTACGATGGACATCGGATGGAGAGGAGACGCCACGCCACCGAGGACCGCCGCTGAGGATCCACACATATGCTCTGCGCCGCCATTGTTCCGGATGTAGATAGAAGATGATGGAGCCGCCTGGATGAAGACCTTCTCCGCCGGACTTCAGGAACGGTGAGTACCTAGTTGGGTCTTAGGCTTTTTTTTTATTTTTTGGGTGGCTTTTTTTCTTAGATTAGTGTTTTTTGGACTGGAAAAGAGCTGATTGCCCTTTTAAAGGCAGTAAAAGAGCTGAATGCACTTTTTTGTGTTAGGTTTTTTATTTTGGGGGGTTTGGTTGGTGGGGGTTTTACTTTTAGGGGGATTTAGTCATTTTTAAATGCCCTACAAAAGGCCCTTTTAAGCGCAATTGGTAATTTAGTATTAGATTAGGGGTTGTTTTTATTTTAGGGGGGGTTTATAGGGCTATTAGTTTAGGTTTAAATTTTTTATTTTGGATAGCTTTGTTTATTTTTTTCTGTAATTTTACTTTTTTTATTTTTTGTAACTTTAGCTTGGAGGTTTGTATTTCTTAAACATAGACTGCACTCTGGGCAGGCTTATCACCTAGTCATAAATAAAAGGGAAAAACAAACTTCAGCCACATGATATTTTATCTCATGGAACCCTATCCAATATTTTATAAATTGGATTCACTACATCAGTATTTGGTTGTGGTGTGTTGATGGAATAAGCAAAATTATTCACACAATAGTAAGATCTATGACAGTGTAATTTAGAAATGGGAATGGTAAGTATTAAACAGATATTCAGCGAGTATAACTAACAAATGCAATTAAATGTTAACAATTAGCTTAATATTTTATTAGATATAATGTTCGTTTAAGTCTTTTTTGTTCTTTACTTACCAGCATAGAAGAATTCAATACAATATATTAAAGAAAAAATAACCATACAAAGTTAATTTATATAGAATCAAATCAGAAGCAGTTTCATGGAACATAAATTACATTTCTTACTTGTATTAGCAAAAATGTTATTAGTAAAAACTTTTACTGCTTATTAGATTCTAAAGCGCATACATGGCATATTTGCATACTTGATTAAATAACCTGACGATTACATTAAATACCATCCAACTCACATTAAAGGGACATGAAACCCACATTTTTATTTCATGATTTAGAAAGAGCATACAATTTTAATCAACTTTCTAATTTACTTCTATAATCTAATGCTCTTGATATACTTTGCTGAAAAGCATATCTAGATAGGCTCAGTAGCTGCTGATTGGTTGGTGCACAAAGATGTCTCGTGTTATTGGCTCACCCATGTGCATTGCAATTTCTTCAACAAAGGATATCTAAATAATGAAGCAAAAAATTGGAATGTTGTTTAAAATTGTATTCTCTAATTGAATCATGAAAAAAAAATATTGGGGTTTTAGCGTCCCTTTAAAGTGAGTTTTATACCTCAGAAATGATTCTGAGAATTTAAAAAAAAAAAAAAAGACATTTTAGTCGGGATTTTTAATTTTAAGGGCGTTTTAGATTTTTAGCTTAGAATTTTTTAGGGGGACTTTTTTAATTGTTAAAGGCCTTTTAGTTTTTTTTTTTTAGTTAAGATACTTTTAAAGGCCTTTTAGTTTTAGGTGCTTTTTAGTTTTTAGGGTTGAAGATAGAGCACCACCGCACAGATTCAACTTTAATTAGTACCATCTTTAGGGCTTAGTAATAGGATTTTTTTGTTTTTGTTTTTTTTTTACATGGGGGGGGGGTGTTTGTTTTTGGGCAGCAATAGAGTTAATTGCTAATAGTTTTTTTTTTAATGGGGCTTTAGTTTTAAATAATGCATAACTGTTTTTTTATATTTGGTAATTTGTTTGTTTTTTATATAATAGTAGTTTTTTATTTTATTGTATGTAATGGTATCTTTTTTAAGTTACTGTTAGTTTTTTTTTTCTTCAGGTACTTTATGTAAAATTATTATTTTACTTTTTTCAGGTACGTTTTTTTTGGGGGGGTTAGAATAGGGTTGTTAGGTTAGGGGGTTTAGATATTAGAGGGTATCTTGTGGTGGGGGTTGAGGAAATTTGGGGGTTAATAGTATAGAGGGGTAGTTTGAGATGGAAGGGTGTGGCAGTTTAGGGGTTAATAGAGTAGTGTGGTAGTTTGCCATGTGGGGGTGTGGCAGTTTAGGGTTAATAGAGTAGTGGGGTAGTTTGCAATGTGGGGTTGTGGCAGTTTAGGGGTTAATAGAGTTGCGAGGGGGGGGCTAGCGATGTGGAGGTGTGGCAGTTTAGGGGTTAATAGTGTAGAGGGTTAGTTTGCAATGGCGGTTGTTGTGGTTTAGGGGTTAATAGTATAGATGGGTTGTTTGTGATGAGGTTGTGGTGGTTTAAGGGTTATTAAAGTAGTTTAGTGCAACTGTTGCGTCTGGCAAACTCTGAAAGGTCACATAAAAAGTTTGAGCTTAAATGTGATTGTGCTTAATCGATCACATATATTTTCAACTTGTAAAATGAGCGGACATTGCCGCTCAACGCTGCCTATAGAAAATAAAGGTAGCACAAGTTAGTGCAAGTTCACGCAAACTTAGTGTGTGTGTATGTGTGTGTGGGACAGGACTAGAAGCTCCCTGAGGGTCTCAGATCAAACTTTTACAATCCTCTTAATTTTTTTTTTTTAAAGTTTTGGAACCATAGAAATGGTTAGTATATGGTTTGTATATATTCCAATTCCCTGAATTTATTCATTAGGCTTGAACGAAGAAAGTTTTTTGAAGTCTTAGGCCTAGATTTAGAGTTCGGCGTTAGCCGTGAAAACCAGCGTTAGAGGCTCCTAACGCTGGTTTTAGGCTACGGCCGGTATTTGGAGTCACTCAAAATAGGGTCTAACGCTCACTTTTCAGCCGCGACTTTTCCATACCGCAGATCCCCCTACGCCATTTGCGTATCCTATCTTTTCAATGGGATCTTTCTAACTCCGGTATTTAGAGTCGTTTCTGAAGTGAGCGTTAGAGCTCTAACGACAAAACTCCAGCCGCAGGAAAAAAGCAGGAGTTAAGAGCTTTCTGGGCTAACGCCGGTTCATAAAGCTCTTAACTACTGTACCCTAAAGTACACTAACACCCATAAACTACCTATGTACCCCTAAACTGAGGTCCCCCCACATCGCCGCAACTCGATTAATTTTTTTAACCCCTAATCTGCCGACCGCCACCTACGTTATACTTATGTACCCCTAATCTGCTGCCCCTAACCCCACCGACCCCTGTATTATATTTATTAACCCCTAACCTGCCCCCCACAACGTCGCCGCCAGCTACCTACAATAATTAACCCCTAATCTGCCGACCGCAAAGCGCCGCCACCTACGTTATCCTTATGTACCCCTAATCTGCTGCCCCTAACACCGCCGACCCCTATATTATATTTATTAACCCCTAATCTGCCCCCCTCAACGTCGCCGACACCTGCCTACACTTATTAACCCCTAATCTGCCGAGCGGACCTGAGCGCTACTATAATAAAGTTATTAACCCCTAATCCGCCTCACTAACCCTATCATAAATAGTATTAACCCCTAATCTGCCCTCCCTAACATCGCCGACACCTAACTTCAATTATTAACCCCTAATCTGACGACCGAATCTTGCCGCTATTCTAATAAATGTATTAACCCCTAAAGCTAAGTCTAACCCTAATACTAACACCCCCCTAAGTTAAATATAATTTAAATCTAACGAAATTAATTATCTCTTATTAAATAAATTATTCCTATTTAAAGCTAAATACTTACCTGTAAAATAAATCCTAATATAGCTACAATATAAATTATAATTACATTGTAGCTATTTTAGGATTAATATTTATTTTACAGGTAACTTTGTATTTATTTTAACCAGGTACAATAGCTATTAAATAGTTAAGAACTATTTAATAGTTACCTAGTTAAAATAATAACAAAATTACCTGTAAAATAAGTCCTAACCTAAGTTATAATTAAACCTAACACTACCCTATCAATAAATTAATTAAATAAAATACCTACAATTACCTACAATAAAACCTAACACTACACTATCAATAAATACATTAAATACAATTTCTACAAATAACTACAATTACATAGGAACAGCCAATAGAATGCAAGCTCAATCTGATTGGCTGATTGGATCAGCCAATCGGATTGAACTTGATTCTGATTGGCTGATTCCATCAGCCAATCAGAATATTCCTACCTTAATTCCGATTGGCTGATAGAATCCTATCAGCCAATCGGAATTCGAGGGACGCCATCTTGGATGACGTCCCTTAAAGGAACCGTCATTTGTCGGGAGACGCCGGAAGAAGAGGATGGATCCGCGTCGGATGCTTCAACATGGACCCGCTCCGCACTGGATGGAAGAAGATCGAAGATGCAGCTTGGATGAAGATGTTTGCCGGTCCGGATGTCCTCTTCTTGCCGGATAGGAGGAAGACTTTGGAGCCTCTTCTGGACCTCTTCAGCACCGGATGCCAGGACGGATCGGTGATACCTGTTGAGGTGAAGACAAGGTAGGAAGATCTTCAGGGGCTTAGTGTTAGGTTTATTTAAGGGGGGTTTGGGTTAGATTAGGGGTATGTGGGTGGTGGGTTGTAATGTTGGGGGGGGGGTATTGTATGTTTTTTTTTACAGGCAAAAGAGCTGATTTTCTTGGGGCATGCCCCGCAAAGGGCCCTGTTCAGGGCTGGTAAGGTAAAAGAGCTTTTAAATTTATTAATTTAGAATAGGGTAGGGAATTTTTTTATTTTGGGGGTCTTTGTTATTTTATTAGGGGGCTTAGAGTAGGTGTAATTAGTTTAAAATTGTTGTAATATTTTTCTTATGTTTGTAAATATTTTTTTATTTTTTGTAACTTAGTTCTTTTTTATTTTTTGTACTTAAGTTAGTTTATGTAATTGTAGTTATTTGTAGAAATTGTATTTAATGTATTTATTGATAGTGTAGTGTTAGGTTTTATTGTAGGTAATTGTAGGTATTTTATTTAATTAATTTATTGATAGGGTAGTGTTAGGTTTAATTATAACTTAGGTTAGGACTTATTTTACAGGTAATTTTGTTATTATTTTAACTAGGTAACTATTAAATAGTTCTTAACTATTTAATAGCTATTGTACCTGGTTAAAATAAATACAAAGTTACCTGTAAAATAAATATTAATCCTAAAATAGCTACAATGTAATTATAATTTATATTGTAGCTATATTAGGATTTATTTTACAGGTAAGTATTTAGCTTTAAATAGGAATAATTTATTTAATAAGAGATAATTAATTTCGTTAGATTTAAATAATATTTAATTTAGGGGGGTGTTAGTATTAGGGTTAGACTTAGCTTTAGGGGTTAATACATTTATTAGAATAGCGGCGAGATTCGGTCGTCAGATTAAGGGTTAATAATTGAAGTTAGGTGTCGGCGATGTTAGGGAGGGCAGATTAGGGGTTAATACTATTTATGATAGGGTTAGTGAGGCGGATTAGGGGTTAATAACTTTATTATAGTAGCGCTCAGGTCCGCTCGGCAGATTAGGGGTTAATAAGTGTAGGCAGGTGTCGGCGACGTTGAGGGGGGCAGATTAGGGGTTAATAAATATAATATAGGGGTCGGCGGTGTTAGGGGCAGCAGATTAGGGGTTCATAAGGATAACGTAGGTGGCGGCGCTTTGCGGTCGGCAGATTAGGGGTTAATTATTGTAGGTAGCTGGCGGCGACGTTGTGGGGGGCAGGTTAGGGGTTAATAAATATAATATAGGGGTCGGCGGTGTTAGGGGCAGCAGATTAGGGGTACATAGGGATAATGTAAGTTGCGGCGGTTTACAGAGCGGAAGATTAGGGGTTAATAATATAATGCAGGGGTCAGCGATAGCGGGGGCGGCAGATTAGGGGTTAATAAGTGTAAGGGTAGGGGTGTTTAGACTCGGGGTACATGTTAGGGTGTTAGGTGCAGACATAGGAAGTGTTTCCCCATAGGAAACAATGGGGCTGCGTTAGGAGCTGAACGCTGCTTTTTTGCAGGTGTTAGGTTTTTTTTCAGCTCAAACAGCCCCATTGTTTCCTATGGGAGAATCGTGCACGAGCACGTTTTTGAGGCTGGCCGCATCCGTAAGCAACTCTGGTATCGAGAGTTGCATTCGCGGTAAAAATGCTCTACGCTCCTTTTTTGGAGCCTAACGCAGTATTTTTTTGAACTCTCGATACCAGAGTTAATTTTATGGTGCGGCCAGAAAAAAGCCCGCGTAGCGTTAACAGCCCATCTACCGCCAAACTCCAAATCTAGGCCATAGTTTTTAACCTTCAAGGCGACTTACTCTCGGCTGCATAAGCCCCATGAAAGGGCCTTAAAGGGACATTAAACATTAAATAAACACTGGATATAATGAAGCATTCAAAGTGTAGTCTGAGAATAACATGTAGATGTATTTTTAAAGTTTTATTAGCCGTTTAAATATTGACAAAATAAGTGTAAAGTTTTAGTGTTTATAAAACAATAGGAATTGCCATGTTGTAGCTTAGGTTACCTTCTCTGCTGTGGCCAATTAGAGACAGTTATAAATAGGTCACTAGAGTGTGCAGCCAATGGCTGTGTGGAATATAACAGTGTTCTGCACTTCCATTTCTAACAGGAACTGAAATGCTAACAATGTCAGCATGGAATTACAGGAAAAGGGGACCAAAAAAAATAATGAAAGTATATTGCAGATTTTTATTTATATATGATTTATCATTTATATTACCATCTCAAAGTGTTTAATGTCACTGTAGCTGTGGCTTTTCAATATGGGCAGCATGTGCTTTGATCCAACATTTAAAATGATCTAAACATTTTTTTAAATAATTTATGCCGTTTTTTTTAATAATCATATTATTTATGATTAGCCATTTAAGTTCAGTTTGTTATGCAGTTCTGATAACCACTATCCCTATCCTCTCTTAATTCCTCTCCCATGTTTTGTGAACAACTACCTCTAACAGTTGTAATGGTTCACTGTGTGCAGTAATTAGGCAGCTTTTATGTATAGTGGTAAAATTACAACACAGATGGGCTATCAACACTTACAATGGGCATATGCTACATTAGCAGCTTGATATTACTATTGCTTTCTCACATTCAGCAGTGTTAAAGGGACAGTTTAACCAACAAATGTCTCCCTTTTTTTTATTCCCAATGACCAATTTTAACTGCTGGAATGTTTTAAATTGCTTACAAATCATCAGTCCTTTTTTTTATTTAAATTTACATTTGAAATAGCTGATTTTGCCTGTATTATCCATACCTATACTGACAGTTTTGATACTTAAAGGGACAGTTTACTTTTATCACCAGATTTGCTTTGTTCTCTTGGTATTCTTAATTGAAAGCTAAATCTAGGAGGTATATATGCTAATTATTTATTAATTTATTTTCTTATTTCTTTTTAAACAACAAAAATTCTGGTGTTGACTGTCCCTTTAAGTATAGGCTATTGACAAGCTATGTAAACATAGTCAGCAGTAGTTATTAGACTCCCTCTGAGGAATGGGAGAGATTAAATTATAAAAAAAACCAACAACAAAAAACAGAGTGCCATTCCGATTCAAGGTACATTTATTAAAATTTATAGTGTGCAAAGTAAAATAATGCACTTACTAAAACAATAGTTAAACAAGCATTTAGACCACTCCTGTGGTTACCCGTGGAGTCCCAGCATAAGAATGGAACAGCAGTCAATGTAATCCCAATGACTCACGATGCAGCCAGTAACAAGTACTGTGATTTTGCTGAGTTTGATCCACACAAACTTATCACTGGGAACCAAAGCACCAGGTAGCCAATCATGAAAGGTCTGACACGTGATGATGACGTAATGAAATTATAAAATGATCATTTTCATTTGTACTATCTAAGTATTGTATAGAGAGAAAGATAAGAAAGGGAATCATTTCAGTGATCAGATAAGGATTAGATCTTTCTACAAGCTTAGCCTATTTTGATGGGTAGTAGTTTCAAAGAGCAAATCCAGCTATTTAATTTACAAAAAGAAAAAAGGAGCAATTTCTCATACATACTCTGCAGATATAACTAGTCATTGGCCACTTTTTGTTCAGCTAGGGTGGGAAATTTAGCTAGAGGAAGAGAGCCCAAGTCAGTTCCTTATTATTATTATTATTATTATCTTATTAATATTATCATTTATTTGTATTGCGTTGCAAATTTACATGGTGCTGGGCACAGAGGTAGTACTAAACAAAACTAGTACAGAAGGAGGAGGGCCCTGCTCCAAAGATATTACAGTCTACAGGTTGAGGGTGCAGAGACATAAGATTTGGGATAGCTTGTTACGTGGATTGCAGTTGCAGCAGTGAGTCATGGCAGTTTAAAATTTATTTTGGGTAGGATGTAAAACAGATGGGAGGGATGGCAAGCCCCTCTGAATAGGTGGGTTTTTAAAGATTTTCTGATATACAAGGCTGGAGACAGTCTGATTCAAGGCTAGTTTACTAGTAATGTGCTAATTATCCATCTCGCACTAAATCCACTCAACTTTGAATTTTTGCAATTTGGATACCGCACATTGTGTGCTAACCCAATGTGTGCAAAAAGCCAAACTTACAGTATTGTGATTGCTTTAACGTGTCAGTAAATGTAAAAAATAGTGTTATATAATTCTGCACATATAAAACCTTATTTGCCCTTTGAATTTTTAAAAAATATGACAGGTTTTCTCTGCTGAGCGGGTCTGTTTTTTTTACACAGTGCATCGGGCCAGCTGTATAGTCACAGCCCGGCCCGACCGCGCCATAACACTAAGTGCAGCTCGCTCCTGCTCTGTCTGACAGTAGGAGCGAGCTACACTTAGTGTTATGGCGCGGTCGGGCCGGGCTGTGACTATACAGCTGGCCCAATGTGCTGTGTAAAAAAAACAGACCCGCTCAGCAGAGAGCGACTTGTGGTACTCCTACTG